>NW_028263372.1:28684539-29284539 GCF_051168715.1 Poecilia mexicana | reverse complement strand
CATTTCCTCTCAACTACTGACTCACATGAGTAGCCTGCCTTATATTAGTGAGCCTTACAGAGGTTGTGTAAAACAATGAACGGAAACAGCTGAAAGTCTCACTTTTCCACACATAATCAGTCTGTTTTACTCCATGTCAGAATGTTATTCTGTTGATACCTGCCAACAAACTGCAAGTTCATCTACAGATAGTTTTCTCCCTCCAGTTGGCCCCACAAAAGTCACTTGCACTTTTATATATTATAGCAATTTGTGGGCGGCAGCAGATATATTGAACAGGCATAGAAATTAAAAAACATAGTAAAACATTGCCTTTTATTGGAAACTTCAACCTTCCAAACTTTAAGGTTTGACGGGATGCCGCTGTTGTTTCATAATACAGGGCCAAAAAGTTTTTCTTAGAGAGAGAAATCTTATTGTGGGTGAGGGAAAAATCCATCTTTCTTGAGCCATTTTCATTCACAAGCCCTTTTTCTGCATAGCTCACTTCTGCATTTTGTGTTTTCCCAGAGATTAGCAACACATAAGAGGCCTGAATTCTTGCCCAAATCCAAAGTTTTTAGCTTTTCTGGCTTGAAAAACATGATGGTGTTCCCTTATTATTTTGTAGTTAATACAATGTGATCTGTCTTCACATTAATCTGATGCTTCATAGACTGTGCCCACTTATTTGTTTTCTCTGAACCAGATCAAACTAAATAATATCATGCTAATAAATTTAAACAGAACCGATACCAGTTTAACCTCCGTGAGTGCACACTGGCTTGTTAGTATTAAGACGTGCAGATAATAAAAGCGGGAGGAAGTAACATAATCTCTCATTACATCATTCATGGAGGTTATTGCAAAGTCATAAACCACTGCTGCAGGAAATGACTTAACAACTGTCATAAAAGTCAGTTAAATGCTACTCTCCCTCCATCTCCCACCCTCTATTTCCAATCAATACAGCATATTTTGTAATGAGAAGCATATTTTCTTCAGCGCCTACTCTGTTGAAAATGTGTGCCTGAAACTTCGAGTAAGTTTAGGCAGAAAGTGTGCAGTGTATCATTCAATTAAAAAACCGCCTTCTCTAATATAGCTGAGGTGATACCTGTTTTCCACAGAGGCTGGTTCAAGGTGTACTTTGGTGTACTTTGTAAGGAGAGCATTCCTCCTAGCTCCAGGTAAGTTGTCTTTGAAGATGAAAGCCTCTTAAATCTGAAGACAGTGGCACAATGGATCAAATGCAATATGTGCAGTCAAGAATATCAGAACTTGTTACGGGTAAGCCTTTTATCTTCATCTCAAGAAACTTCTCAAATAATTGTCCACAGACTAGTTGTTAAACTTGAAACACTTGTGCCCTCCCCCTCCCCTCCTGTGTTGACCCTCTTAGGGCTCCCCTAAGGCCATGTTTTTGGTGATGTGCCTTATGCCGAGAGTTAGCTAAATCCATTTTATCAGCTAATGCAGACTTGCTGGACCTCCCTCTCAGCTGTGTCCCAATTATCCTTGTGAATCTTCCAGCAGGTGCCCAAATGTCAAGCGACTTCTATGTTATTTCATTCGCAACTCCTCTGAGGAGTGGATTCGGTAATTAGTACCTGTGGGACGTGTCAGAGTGATCAGAGGGCGAGGGCTAAGCACAGCTCCACACTCAAGCGGTCCTTCATAACGGCTCCATGGTTGCTTTCTTCAGAGAGGGATTTTTGTTCGATACAGCCCCTGAATCAGACATTGCAGAGGTTTGGGTATGGAGGCCTGGCCAACCGGTGTACTGGCGGGGAGGGGGGCCTTTAAGTTCTCACAGCTTTAAGAGTTGCATTCCCACAATTACTCAAAGCAGCATGACTTTGTGTAAGTTTTAAAGTATCCATAGAGTCAAGCGGTGAGTTGAAGGAATGGGAAGAGGAGATTTGATCGAGTGTTTATAATCATTTCATTTCACTTTTGTGGCTTTTTGTTTGGCCTGGCCTGCAGAGGCTCCAAAAAAAATTAGAAGCCTCAGATGTCGGCCATGACAGCAGTCACACCGGGGAGATTTTCCAAGAACTTTTCTGACACTGCTTGATATTTATTGTTGGTCCTGGAAGTATTAAATCTACGTTAGGTATGTTTGTCACACTGAACAACCACAGACCACTAAAGCACACAAACAAAATTTGTTTTTTTGGCAAAGATGAAAGATAATCACAGAGGATTTAGATGAGAATTTATGACAGCTAATTTAAACGGTGCAGCAAATTCTTTGGTATTTCAAACAAATATTTATTATATAAATACAAAAGAAACAAAATAGATTTAAAGAAATAAGGCATTCAATCACAAGATATCAGAATCACCAAGCTCACATTTTACAGATAGTGATCTCTTAAATCAGGTCTGTATTTACGATACTTAGATTTAACTAATTATATGCATATTCTATTTAATAATTAGGTGACTTTTAATAACAACTGGCTGCACTGGATTTTATTTAAGGGTACATCTGTAAATGTACAAATGCATGCCATATTTTTCTGCCAGAATTAAAAAAAAAATGTTTTCTATTAATTTACGAGTATATTCTAATTAGTGTTGATTTATCATTTAAAGTAAAAATAAAAATACATTGAAGTTTATGCTTACAATCTAAAAAAAAATATCTGAAAAGTTCAAGGAGTGTGAATACTTTAGCTAGGGATAACATGTGTTATATGCTCTGGCTTTGGCACATAGTGAAAGGAGATTAAAGCCAGAAAGCAGTTGGAAATCGACTGATGAGAGTCCTCAGCTCGGTGTCTCTGTTTGATATAAGAGCTTTTCTATGCAAAAGCACTCCTCGCTCATTCTCACCCCCCAGCCTCCCACCCTTTGTCACTTAAAGAATGCTTGGCGCCTGTGGATTAATTAAAGTCTAAACATTAAATATTGATTGATGCATTATCAGTGGCTCACAGTCGCCTCCTCTCAGATTGATTTCCGCTGTGATTTATTGTCATATTTGCAGAGTCATTTCACTTGATAACAAAGAGAAATTGCTTGCAACCATGGTACCTTCACCATTAGCCCCCGCATTGACACTCCCTGGCACTTAGCCCTCCTCCCATCATTCCCACTATCTTTCTCTTGTTTTTCCATTGTCTTGTTCCGTTCTCTTTTTGTAGCAACTTTTTATCCTTCTTTTCCTGTTTCAACCTGTTGACCTTGAATCACATCGTTTTTACTTCTTTCACATATGCTGAGGGTTGAACCACAAACATAAAGAGAAAGTAACCAGTTCAATTCAGAAAAGATTAAATGCATTATTTTTTTCCAAAAATCTTTACAGTTTGCCTTTGATTGAAAGGAAGAAGCAAAGTCTATCTGAAGGAACCCAAATGTGTTTAAGTTTGTAAGTCATTTGTTCTGTTTTTTTCTTCTTTTTTAATTTCATGATTTCTTTGATCTTAAAGACGATTTTTAGGAGCTCAAGAGTTAAAAAAGGCTCTGGTTTCTTTTACAGGTCTTTCCTCCCGTTGTTGTGCCATTTTCATGTGCCAGATGTAATTTATGGTTTTCCTCCACCGCTGTCAACTGTGAACTATATTAATTTGTAAGGGGGAAGTCTGATTTATAGGCTTATGAGCCTATGTATTCACATCATCATTTGTTAGCTAGATATTTGCTGCCAAGTCCCTGGATGATGGCATCATCCAATTTTTCTACAGCAAACACACACAAACATATTGTGGAAATAATCACAAACTCACTCAGGAATACCTACTATTTAAACAATTATTCTACCTTTATGTAATATTCTTGATCTATTTCTGGCCTTACTAAACTCTAAATATCCACCTATTCCTGTAATTCACCAATCAGCTTTTGAGCAAATTAAGAATTTTCTTCTTTAGTTCATATAAACACACTAATACTGTCCTGGTCCCTTATTTTAACACAAGGGATTGTTTACCTACCTTTATTATTTTTAGAACTTCTAAAATCAATCCAAATTGCTTAAACTTGAGAATTTTTAGGAGTTGGGACAAATTGAGTTCTCCTGATTGCAATTGGATTTGGTCACATTGAATTATGAGATATGGCCTAATTTGTTTTTGTTGCATACAGTTATGTGTCTGTGAGTGCACACGCATGTTATAACACAGATCTTGTTAAGTGACGGGCGAGCAAGTGACAAGAGGAAGGTTGCGTGCATCGAGGTTTCACACAGTATTGTGTTGCTCTCTGAATTACATTAGGACTCATGAGGACACGGTGTGGGAAACACAGTGTTCCCAAGTTACCTGCCGAATAAAAAACAGAACACGAGACATGAGCAAGGTTGATCTAGAAAGACTCATCGTCCTGCTTCTGCTTCAAAAATGTTGGTCCGAGTCTGTTGCCGAACATAAGAAAAAAACCTATTATGTAAAATTGAAAACAAATATATATCGTATTCATGATTTTTAAATAATTCAATTCCAATTAAATGTGTACAGGAATCTCATTGTGGTTCATTTGCCATGAATCAACCTCCTATTTAATCACGACTGCCCTTCTGTGTTTGACATCCATAATAGGTATGCAGCGACGCAAATTATTCAATTAACCCTAATTAACACAGTAATATTCTATAAACTGCGTGAAGATTAGTCTAGTGCTCTGAGTGTTTTGAAGCGTGTTCACACACACTGAACAAGCTCATCTTTTGTCTCGGAGCGGTTAATTAGGGCTACGTCTGCTAATTGTTCATTTGTATTTATCCTATTGGCCTGTCATGATAAATCACTGTCCTGTAATTCATCACAGCCGATGTACTTCATCTCTGTCGTATGAGAGCTTGTGCTGCGACTCAAAATGAAATGTTCATTGTTGGCATCATATGTCACGCTGTGGGAGGAGAGCAATGACACAGATGTGATTTGCTGGAGTTCTCTGACTCTGGGACTCTTTCCCACATGGATGGACTTCACTTGGATTAATAAGTTTGACAATATGGTTTTGGCTTTTTCTTCACCACTCATAAAGCACCTTGTAGCATAGATTTTATTGATTCTACAGTGGTGTAGACTTTGTCTTTGTAATCTTTTCTTTTTAATTGTATTTGGGGTTGTAGTGCATCATAGTCACATTAACGTCCTCATCCAAAATAAAATTTTAAAAAAGAGTGATAGCAAAATAAGTTAAGCAGTTAGAAACAGTCAAAGGTTACAAAAAAGTTGTGTTAAGTTATGCTAACATTGGAGACTAAAAATAAAAGTATCGATAGCAATGATTGAAACTCCAATATAATCCTGTAAGGTAAACTTTTATGCTGATTTGTCCAGTGAGGATGAGAAAGTCAGAATTGCACTTCGTTTTTGCTACATTTTAATCATCCAGAAATGTTTTCCTATATTAAAAATAGATGAATTGTTCTATATTACTGGCTGCTGTAAAAGTCAGATGTTCACTTCTATGTTAGCAATGGTTTTAGCTTTTGGCAAACATTCACTCTGTTTAACAAAGAGTTGCTACCCACATGAAGGAGTTTCATTGCTGTTTTGATAAATTTCAGTGACTTGTCTTTTCTGGGATGAAGCAGGACATTCAATATGTTCTCATCTCTCTATCCTGCAGTGTCTCTCAGCTGGATGCGTCAGCTTCAGCCTCTACCGGTTGTCTTATTGATCCCAAACGAAACACTGAACTCATCAATAAGGTCTTAATGTGAATTTGTTGTTCAATCACTTGCTATTTAAATCATCCTGCTCAAGTCTGGCAAGCCATCCGCTTTCTGTCATATGTTGCACATCTCTTCAATTTACTTTGTCATTTTGGGAGTCATCCTTTGTCAACCTTGGGATGTAGTGTGATTCTGCTTCTGAGTCTGTCCTTTTGTATTATTGTTTAGAATTAGTGATTTTTCTCTGCCCTCATTTTATGTATTAAATGAGTTTTCATGAATGTCACAAAGTCCGAGAGCAGCCCCATTGATTAGGCTGGTAATTAAAATGTAAATGTGGTTTTGAACGGGTGACCAATCACAGTTAGTAACATCACCAGGGGTCTGACTCCCATGCAGAGTAAAGCCTTATCCATGTTTGGAATCATTTTCTGTTTGAACCCCGGCTGTGTATCTAGCTCATGGTATTTGCGGGTGTGCTGTAATTAGTAGGTACCAATGATTGAGACTCAGGTGCACTTAAATCACAAAACCAAAGACTTTAGGCTTGACCTAAGTGCATTTCAGGAAAACAATAACAAGGTGCCTCAGGGCTTTTAAACCCTTTTACAATTCTGTTGCATAAACCATTGTCAATCTGTTGCTCGCTACCTAACCCTAACCCTAAAACCAGCGTGTCTTTGTGCAAGTCAGCTGATGCTGAGCTGCAGAAAACAAACTCTGTTACTAACTAATGTTCCCATCGCAAAACGACAAGAAAAACAGGGCTGCAATATTTTATTTTTGCAGAACAGTCTCAATTGTTCTTCAGTCAGACTTAACTTTTTTACAGTAAAGTTTTGTAAATGTTTCTGATTTTATTTTTATATTTTTTTCTTTTTCTAGAAGCTGATGAAGCTAAATTCAACAACCTTGTATATCATTTTAAAACTGTCTAGGAATCGTGTATATTTCTAGTGAGGTAAATCTAATCCTTTTATCAAGTAATTTTGAATACATATTTAAATGTGGATTTGAATATTGTAAAACAAACAAAGGCAATGACATTTAATGTTCATGTGTTAAATCAAGCTAAATGGTGATTATTCAAATTCTTAACTAGCAGTAATATTGTGATTTAAGCTGACTAGATAGGAGGAATCTGCTGGGAGATTGCTATTTTCAGTCATTAGTCTTGAGACGTGATTTGGAAAAAAACAACATCTCGGGCGGATACTGGTTTTTAAGGAAATGACACCTTTCTCCGAAAGCAGCAAGTCTCTCCGGAGTTTCTACTAAATGTTTGGACTCTTGTGTTAGCCACCTGGGTAAACACAGGACCAACAGACAATTTTAGAGCAAACATTATAAGTGAGAAATAGTATTAGTGCCAAAGGCAATTAATGTTGAAACATTTGTCATGATAAAGTTTTCACATCTCATGTTGACAGAAGAAAGCAACGTAGAAGTCAATACAAAATAAAGAAGATATACTGTATCCAGGAATAAGGTTTATTGGCCACAAATTATAAAAAAGAAATAAAACACTACGTTGTGTAACATTGTCTTTAGTGAAAGTCATCCATTTGATTTCACGCTCACATTTTTTGCCACTTTCTGCGGCAAGCAGATGTGAACGTGGTGTGGATTTCTGCAGGAGCGAGCATGTGCAGCCGCTGGCAGCCCTGTAGGCTCTGGGCGCTCACACGTCTGTGTTAACAGTTTAGCTTCGGTGCCAGGTAGAGAATGAATGACACGGGGCAGGGTGGCACATCCTTGGAGATGTTTGTCAGGAGATGTCCCTCCCTTCTGCATGTTTACACTCACGGGGGCCCGCACTTGGCTGTTGATGGGGAAGAAAACTGGGAAAACAGCCATCTTGTGAGAGCCAAGTCTCTTACCGTGAATATTAAAGAGAGAGGGAGAGAGAGATATCTGGACAAAACAAAGCTGGTTTTGGAGGACCCGGAGCACATAATAAGCGCGGCTCTTTCACTGCGCACCCAGGGCACTCTGGAAAAGTGGGGAGGCCACTGAATGGGAGAGGAAGTAATAAAAAAAGCAAACTTCTTTGAAAAGAGTCCTCCGTGTGTTTGTGTGTGTGCGTGCGTGTGTGTGTGAGCTCCTTGTGCATGTTTTTTGAATGGCTTGTGTTCGACTCTGGGTGATGAGACCTCATAGCTTACCTGTATGGCTATTTTTAGAAATGATACAAAACACAAATTTTCTGATGGATTTATAAGAGACAGAATGATGGTAAATGTCACCAAAATAAGCAGGTGGAGTTTGGATGTGAAAAGGTAAGAACGTAAGTGTTGCTTTCCCTCAGCGGACATTTCAAAGAAGGGGTGCTAAAAAAAGGAAACTCAACAAACTAGGGAACCAGTAAGGTAAAAAAAAAAAAAAGTACCGTATTTTCCGCACTATAAGGCGCACCTAAAAACCTTCAATTTCCTCAAAAGCCGACAGTGCGCCTTATAATCCGGTGCGCCTTATATATGGACCAATATTGAGCCACAACAGGTCTAGCAACTACGGTAAGCAGCTGCCGACTTCATTTTCGCCCGTAGAAGAAGAAGCGCGCGGTGTATGCTGGGATAGTTGTCAGAACGTTGGTTTGTTAATAAAGTTTGACTGACCTGCAGGTCATTTAGCACCACGTTCTCCACGAACATGCTGTGCGCGACCGGAGAAGGGTGACTATCGTCTGGCCACGCACCGGCCCAGTCGCGGAAGGCTCTCCTCACCAACCGGAGTCGGACTATTTTGTTGACATTCTTTATGTCAACAAAGTGGCTTTAGACATTCATCCGGGGTGCTTCAACTAGGGTTACCAAGGGACCAGCCCCTATACATTTAAAGCGCGGGGGTGAGGGGGGAGAGAGACGGAGACTGTGGCGGCAGCGTGTCGGTTGGTCTGTGTTACCCAGAAAGCAGTTGGGCACAATATCGCAACTTCAACACCGTGAGTGAAACAATTTTTAATCAAAATTATATTGAAATAAATAAGCAAAATTCTGAACTCACCTTTGTTGTTGCTAAATTATTGAATAAATACACATAAGAGCTCAATAACAAATGTATTTACTTTTGCAATCTATTACTTTGGTTATTCAACCATCAGCTTTTATACCCATTTCAAATTAGAATTCAATGATCATGCATGTAACTTCTTTGAAAAAATGTCTATAAATGTGGACTGTAGATGCTGGCATTAGTGTCTGATTGCTGCTGTTTGTTGCCAATGTCTTCCATCGCTGATGTTTGCAAATATTACTTGTGCATCAGATTTACAGATCTACCAGAAACATGCGAAAACAAAGGTTCTGCTCAGAACTTTTGTCTTCACAAAGTTTTGTTTTGTATATAAATAAAAAAATATGATTGTTAAAATTTTCATTGTAATTAATTAATAAAAATGAACACATTGAAGTTGATTCTGATCCTTGTTTTGAGCTTATTTCCCTGAAACATAGTTTTCCAACTTGCAATTTTATTGCAAATCATTATTTATTGGGGTGAAATGTGGCCTTGCAAAACCTACACTTGCGTTTTGTTTGTATTTCTCCGAAACATCAGAGAAGGCATCATTTTGCAGAAGTACGTCTATTTGAAACTCAATCCATGAAGTATTTTTGAGATGTTTCTCAGAACACCGCTAAGGTTTTCAGGTAACTTGGAAACAACAACAACAACAAAAATCAAACAAACGGCTCATAAAGTGGGCCATGGCAGACCGGAATGGGCAGATTGGATTTTCAAGTACTAACTATATATCTTGTCGGGACCAGCAAAATAACCGCGTCATCCACATCGATTGCCACAAACGATCGGCAAGCAGACAAACTTAAGATGCGTTCAGTGAAACCGGTCACCCCATCATGCCTCCACCTGCAGTAAACCCTATAAAATCACCATTATTTCAGGAAACACTAGTGGAAAAAAGTTAAAGAAATATGCCATTTTCAAGTTAAGGTGAATCATGAAAGTATATTATTAATTGCCACATAAAGATTGAGACACACTGCATTGAATAAGAACAACTAGAACTCAACCCTCACTTCAGTTATGCAGGTTTTAGTTAATTCCTCCAGGTTGTAAATGCATTTGGTCTGAACTAGATTTATATGACTGTTATACGGAAATGAAGGAATAAATAGATTTTTACCAATATGAGTTCTGGAGACAATCGTCCCCATCACCAGTTGGTTGCTGTCGTGACCTGTGGATCGTCCACTATATTCTACCTCAAACATGTACGTTTGACACCCATGAAGGTGAAAATGTATAAACTTTGTCACATTATTATTTATTAAAGGTGTATTCCTTATGAAAAAAGTTCATGTGTAAGACTCCACATTGAAGTCTGCTCAAATCGATTGTCCAGGACGTTTTCTAAAGCCAAGAAATCACCTCGAACACATAAGATTTCTGTCACTCATATGCAAGCAGTATACAACTTTTTTATGGCAGTCCGAAAGCCCCAGATCTGACCTTTTATTCCAAAAATATCCAATTTGTGCCACTTCCATTTGTGCACCAAATTGGATATGTATCCAATAGTTTTCGAAGGGTCTTCAGTTGAATTCCATCTGACTTTTACATCGTTCGACTGCGCATCGTACTGCTCTGCAGAAGTTCCAGTCAATGCTCCACAAAATGCCGTTACTATTAGTTGTGCTTTCTTTTTTCTGAGCTTCTTTCATCTTATGATCTTCAGACAATACTGTCACCTCCCCTTGCTCGGTATCAATTAATACTAAACTGAACCGTGCACTGCTGTATGACTTCTTCGTTTTTCTTCTGTGCATGCGGGGCGCTTTGCGGTTGTAAACCGTTCAGACAGAAGTCTGATTGTGGTCACATTTAATTGATAGTATGAACGACCGAGCAAAAACAAAAACAAACAAAAAAAAAAAAACAGATTTCAGCATCAAGGCCTGCTGTGTGAACACAGCCATGTTGTTGTCAATTACACTTGTTTACTACTTTCACCGTCTACTGTTAGTCCTCACAACCTCTGCTGGCCCAGATGTTCACCACGCAGAAATAGGTTGTTTGGTTCTTTTGTAAATTTCATGTCGCTTTTGCGTTCCTGTAGTACTTAAAAAGGGAAATCACATAAAAGGTGTGAAGGAAGAGGAACAAACAACAATCAAGAAACAGAGGGGGGAACAAGATGTGGCAGAAAAGCAGCAAATTCGGGAAGTGGTGGCACCGCTGCAACTTTCCTCGGTTTACCCCTGAAGGTAGTGTTTTCTCCACTCATCAGGGACTTCTCTGATGTCCCGTATCCGACTAGACTTCCACAAGTGGGGTAAATAAAAACGACAAGCCCTTCCCCCTTCACCTCCAGGCAGGTTTTCTCCACAGCTCCACCTCTATCCATGTCAACATGCAGCAATGCAACAATACGTGGAGATGATGTTTCATTTCACTTCAGCTGTGCTTGTTAATAGATGCTACATTTTTTTTTTTTTTTTTTTGCAGAGTTTAAGAAAAAGAATTTGCCCTTCATGTTTTATGATGCGGTTGTGAACACAGACTTCCTCTCTGACGTGCGCGCACGCAAACTTACATGTAGAGCTCTAGTGTGGTTACAGGGAGAAATAAGAGGACCTCACATAGAGTTTGTAACACTGTTCCTCCCAATAACACATTGCTGATTTCACCCACTGAAACCTCAGTGCTTTACAATATGTGCTCATGCTTGTTTTAAATAGCAATTAAGGATTGTGAGGCGTCATATTTAGTGCTTTTTCCTGTATTGGGACATATCAAGTAGCACGGGGACCATCTGGAGAATATGGATAAATTATGTGCTGCTGACTGATTTAGTTGGCATCGTGAAAACAAGCCTATCAGCACATCCTCAAATAAAAGCGGGAAAAGCAGGAAGAACGAAAGGTGAGACAGAGGATGAAGATTAAACTTTAAATATATTTCGAAAATTAATGTTTACAACATAAAAGCTGATTCTGTTTTAGTTTTATGAGCTCCTGTTTTATGCAGTCTGTCGATTTTAAATCAAAGCAAACCAGTACTTAGTACCACAATGACAAGCAACACCAGTAGCTCCTCCAGGGTCCAGACAGAGAGTCTAGGAGCTCCAAAGGAGGCTCCAAACCGATTCCTCTCCCTCTTTAGCTCCAGGCCAGTCGGGAACGAGCCGGAGATCAATAGCTTGTGCTTGCCTAAAGCCATGCCATTCCTCAGCCGGGACACTGATGCTAACTATCAATAGCAATAAGGGGCTGTCTGAGGCACAGTTAACTGCTGGCAGACCAACACAGCTGTCTGGCAGCAGTTGATAAACATCTTGTGCCCAGAGTTGCAGCGAATAAAACCACTTGATATGTTTCAACTCTGTGGGTGTATTTACTGTAAGAATGCGAGTGTGTGCGTGTGCGTGTGTGTGTGTGTGTGTGTATGTGTGTTTTTTTACGTGGCGTGTCTGCTGGCTCAGTGGTTACCTGCACGCTGCTTTGTTGTGTGCTTCCACTGCTCGCCCGGCTTGCTCTGCGGCTGTGACACAGACATCACATGTGTATATACTGTACGTTCTGTGTTTACGAGCGTGTGAAGTAATGCAGGGATAATTCGATGTGTAATTTTTAGTTTTGCTTCCAGGTTCTTAAAAATACATAAACACTCGGCGTTCGGGGGGGTTATGTCTGTAATCTCTTCAAGATGTTTTTGAAGGGTGCATGTCCTCACCAACCTCCAGCCCTTTAAGCGGGTTTTGTGTGCGTCGGCGCAATCCACCTCCAGCCCTGCGAAACGTCTAACCATCTAAGCATCTCACTTCGTCCAAATATCATCCGTCAATGTCATATGAAAGCGGAATGTGTTTGTCAAGAATCCGAAGGAGCTAAAATTGGGACTCTTGGTGGTCGTCCAGTGCCATGGTGTTTCTCGTTACTGCAACTCAAGCGAGCATGTTTAATCAGATACAATCAAGAGAATTTGGTTCATAACAATTGAAGGATTTAATGATTGCATTTTGGTGACTGAGAAAATCTATGTGGGGGGCGGGGGGACGTCAAGTGCACAATAATGAGAAACAGGCATTTTGTTAATCAGATTAAAGAATAGGACTGGATGCACGTTATGTACACAAGGGAGATTCATGAATATTAATGATTATCTGAAGAGATAAACCTGATTTCAGATGTAACATCTGAATGCCATTGTTTCCACAAATATGTGGATTTGGGTTTCTGGTTGACTTCTCTCTGTCTGCGGTATCTGGTTTCCTGTTCTACCAGTCAGGATGACTGTCACTGCCCTCTCTTCTCTCACTGATAACAGGAAGGTGGAGGTTCCTTGTCAGCCATCCATCAACACATATCTCTTTAACACTTGTACTTGAGCAGCTAAAGCTGATACCTTCCACAGTCAGAGGTGAGACCAAGTCATTATTTTACAAGCCTCAAGGAAATCTGGAGTTTCCTCACCTAAGTTTTAAATCCTAAATCTGTCGATCCCTGTTTTAGTCCAAACCCTGATTCTACATGTCATGTGTCGAGACCTGAGAGCTAAACACTGAATTTTAAGTCTTCAATAAGTTATTTCATCTATTACACAAGTTGATCACATAATCATACAAGTTTCAAAATGCAAAATGTATTAATGCAGCTTCAGCTATGAATATATTTGACAGTATAAATATAAAGTTGAGCTGAACTTCAAATGAATCCATCTCAAAGAACATTAGGATTTATGTTCTTACCCTTTTTTTACTGTTCCACACAAAGAAAGTGAATTTCCTGTCAAACTATTATTTTAAAGTGATAGTCTGAAGCCCTTTAAAGTCTGATGCAAAAAATAGTTAGTAAGTTTAGATTTTAAAATTTGAGCTGTTTACCTGATGCTTTTACCAAAATACACTAAACGTACTTTTCAAACATTGCCTGGCTTTTTTTTTTTTTTTTGCTTTATCACAACTTATACATTAGGACATAATTCTGACTAAACAGGTAAATTTTTTTCATGCATTTTATAAAACATATGTAATATTTTAGATATAAGTTTTCTAAGGAAGGTATTAGTTTTGCTAAAGCAGCAGAGGTCTAAGAAAAAAAGGAAAGAGAAACAATCGATGCCTTCTAGACTGCAGTTCTACAGTTGCTCACCAAGAAAATGATCTGGCATTTACATTTAAGTAACTTTAATTTAAAAAACAATAGTTAATGCAGGTTTTAAAAATATTCTAGATACTCTTGAGGTTTATAGGTTCTTGTTAAACAAGACAAGCGAATGCATCACTTTTACTCTTGGATTATATTTTTTTGTGAAACAGATGATGAGAGCATGTAGCTATTTCATTTACTTTTACTAAAAGACTTTCCAGCTTTTTTTCTTTTTTACATCAACTAAAAAAAAACAACTTTTTAATACTTACTAGCCTTGATTTATTGTTCATTGCGTAATTTCAAGCGGTGGAGGAAGCTGGTCGCTGCGGCCTCTGTGTCCGTGGTTTGTTTTTCCCATTCAGGGATTTTTGGCTGAGAATGTTACTTGATTCAAGCAATTTATGAAACATCAAGTATTTTCAACTCCGGTAGCCTGATCCAAGCAAAATCACTAGTCATGGGTGTTAAAGTGTACGTCGAGTCTGAGGTCTTTTGTGATTTAATCAAGTCAAGTCTAAAGTCTCAACTGTATGACTTACGTGCAATTCATGTGATTTAGCCTCCCCACCTCTGGTCAAAGCTGACCCACATTTACAGACTCTTCCTCTCTGTGTCTCTCTTTTTTCCCTCTCTCTCTCTCTGACACCCACACTGTCTTGTTGGAACGCACGAAGCCCCATCAACCTTCTGCACTTCACTGACACCCTCGAAATGTTTGTTTGTTTGTTTTTTGGTTTTTTTTACCCCTAAACAGGACAGCACTGGAAGGAGGGAAGGGTGTCTGAAACTGCAGCTGAGATGATGTAAAAACAAACACGGCCCACTGATATTGGGTGATGCTCCAGGAAGTTGTAGGGGAGGCGGGAGGGTGGAGCAATCTGTGCGGACAAGTGGTGGCAGGACTGCTGGAGGACAATGGAGAGGGTTTGATCTCTTAATTAATGGAGGTTGGCTCGTGCTGCTGCAGGTAGTGAATTTTAATTATTGAGGCTTCCTCCGGTACAAGCGGAGCTCTAATTCTCCCTCATACTTCAACTATATTTTCCCTCTGTCTTTAATGGGCCTAAAAATTATGCAGCAAAGCTATGCAATTAAAACAATATCCATAAATAAAACTATTTGTACACCTTTTAAAGCAGCGTTTTAGGTTGCGTTCTCCGCGACGTTTCCTGCAGGACACCTTGAACACATCTATGCCGTGTTTTTACAGGGTTTACAGTGACAGCATGTGCAGCTTGATGGATGGAAAATGTGGTCTTATTTCTCTATTTCTTTGAGCATGAGGCCAGCTTTAAACAATCCCTTTAATCAAGCTCCTAATCCTTTTGAAAAGACGTCAGCGTGCCATTAATAAGGCCATGCACTACTTCATATGTGTGTTAGGAATGATGATCAGGGACTTCAGTGTTTGGTCTAAATTGAAAATAATGGGGACGGATTTTTAATGCATCATAAAAACTTTACTTTTATTTTAAACTAGTTATGTTTTTAGTTCTATAACTTGAACAGTTCTTTCCTTATACATATATATATATGTAGCTTCTGTCTAGTAAACCTAAAATTAATACTTTTCAGCATATGGACACTGCAGTTCTGAGAATGTGCATCCTGGTGAAACTGAAACCATGAAGTTTTTTCGCCACTCAAGCTCCTGTGATCTCTCTCTCTCACACACACACACACACACACACACACACACACACACACACACACACACACACACACACACGCAGGGACACTGACGTGCAGCTGACCCAGATGAAGGCCCGATCCAGCTCGTTGTAATTCCCTCAGCGTCTTGCATGGAGCAGCGGAGCAGTGCCGGTGAATAGAAACCCCACCACGTGTTGAATACGGTGTCAGACAGAGAGAAAAACAGAGGGAGGCTCTTTCCAGTTAGAAATACACCGTGTGAGGATCACTAACAGCTCCGGTTTGGGAGAATCCACCGCTTTAACTACCGCATTATGCGCTCAAACGCGCCGCTGTTCCTGAGCCATATATGATCAATCATGACGTGTCAGTGATAATGGTGAATGATGGCGCGCGGGCCCAGACCTGATCTGATATGGAGCGCGCACTATTGATTGCGCGTGACAGACAGTGCGCAAAGCTTTCTGGCGTCAGTAAGATTTTTTTTTTTTTTTTTTTTTTTAAGGAGCGGCAACTGGTGGAATGAAACATAGGTGGATTAAATTGAACAGTTTAATAATTACATAATTATTATTTAAAAATCGAAATTAATTTCTTGTATATTTATTGTTATTATTATTATAAATATTGATATTTGAAATATAATTATTATTTTTTTTTATTCGATTGAAGAAGCGCGTATTTCTTTTGATTCCTTCTGAGTTTGTTCTGCGGTAGAGTTTTATTGCAATATTTCAGGAAACAATAAACAATAAAATATTATATATGTTTTTTTTATTATTATTATTTAGACAAATAGGCAAATGTTTTGAAACTTTTTCACTGTCTGCCCCTCCAAACTGTCACCCGCCCCCACCGTGGCTGTTAACACTGTATCCTCTGCGTCCTGAGAGAATCTCCTTTTAAAATGTCTGCCGCTCGCCTGGGCTGCAAATCACCCTGTTTACAATCTCACACCAACACTCACATCAATTAACTGGCCATTGATTTTCCCGCCCGGGACATTACAATATTGCAGATCTACCCCCCACATCACCTCCACCTCTTTTTTTTTTCCTTCACTCCTGCAACATTTTAAAGTTTCGCAGCTCATAATTGCCGTTGCACCCATTGATGTGCGCATCTCTGATTCAGGTGGACACAGCTTAAAATTAAATTTAGCTGCCGTCCTTCAGAAGTGAAAATATGTCTAAATTCAGACTTGAATGATTTTTAATTATTTGCGATCAAGCAAAAAAAAAAAAAAAAAAGAAAAAAAAAGAAGAAGATCTCTCAGGGCCATCAGAAGTATCTGATTTTCCCCTCTTCCTCTCTCTCCATTTTTACTCCCATGAATAAGTAAATAGTGAGGCTAGTCGAAACTAAAAGATAGCTGACACAAGAGTGGACCAGATCCATCTATAGCCTGCAGCTCCTCTTTAAATATTCAGGGAAAAATAATGGCATCCGAGGCATCACCTATAGTAACGTTATTATCTTCATTTCTCAAGATCAGCCCGCAACTGAGAGCTTCGTTTATCTTTTTCAGGTAATAAATCTGCTTGACTCAGCGCTCACGTGAAGGCCCCTCTGGGACCTCTTGCCCCCTTGTAACATAATAATAATAATAATAATAATAATAATAATAATAATAATAATAATTTGATATTTATGTAAGTTATACATTTATTATCTCAGCAATTAAAAATATCCAATTTATCATAAGGAAAAGTAGTCAGATAAACTGACAATTTCAAGCAAACACCAAGTTTTTATTAATATTTTTCATAACTGAATGGATATGCACGTCTTAAGTGCATTCTCGTAAAAAAAAAAATTTGCTGCGCTCTAAAATTAAAAGCTGTATCTCTCTTAATTCGGATGAAAAGTCTTCGCTCTCTGCGCTCCTCTCAACACCCCGGCGTGCACTGCACTTTTGGATCTGCTGCGCGAAATCAGAGAGAGAGAGAGAGAGAGGAGGAGGGAGGAGGTAGAGAGAGGAAGGTAGAGCGAAAGAGAGAGAGAGAGAGCGAAGGGAAAAAAGGAGAGGATGTTAGAAGGAGGTGGAGGTGAGTGGCGGAGTGACTGAATAGCCCGGTAACCAATCACGTCCTCGATGGGCCGGGCTCCGAGTTCGTCCCGCTGCCGCTTCACGGGCCCTCAAAGTTTGTTTATTCGCAGAGCGCTGTGCATGATGAAAACGTGTTAGTTAAGTAACTCCCTTTCTGCAAATAATAATCTAATAAAACGCTGTTTTGTTTTTGGATGTCCCGAATCAGCAGCGTGGACTTTTAAAGGAACGCGTCTTTTCGCGTGGGACGTTTATGCCGGTTTTTCTTTCTTTTTTCTTTTTTTTTCTTTAATGTTTTTGTTTTGTTTTGTTTTGTTTTTTTCTTGGCACACGAAACTCTCCAGGCAGTTTGGTGTTCAACGTAACAAGAACCCGAATCCCAACCATCTTTATGCCAGAGCGCTGCAAAGTGAGAGAAAGAGAAAGAGAGAGAGAGAAGAAAGTTTGCCGAGAGAACGGCGGAGAGGCTGCGGTGCGCATCTATCCAAACTGATCGCTGCTGAATCTGCGTGAACGACCAAAAGATCCGGCCGCAGGAATGGACTCGAGAAGCTGACATTCCCCTGTAGTAGTCCAGATAAGCCCCTGGCTTGGCTCACAGAAGGGGTTAAACCGTATCCAAAGGGAGTTTGGAAAAGCCAGCCTTTCTTTCCCGTACGGATCAACTCATTGGGTGGGAGCTGAGAGAGAGACAAGAGTCCCCAGCAAATCAGGAGCTAATTGATTAAAGAGACTTCATTTGAATAGGAGGGGGGCTGGCGAGGTGCCAATCGCCTTTCAAAGAAGCCCCCCCTCCAGCCCTCCACCACCTCCGTATGATTAATCGCACAGCATTATTGATAATCATAACGGGGCACATGCGCGGTGGATGGGCTCGATTTACGTAATTTTTGAGGAGGTTTTGTAGTCATTTTTTTATTCTTTGCCTGCTGATGTGCCAGCCAGCATGTCGCGGAGGAAACAAGCGAAGCCGCAACACTTCCAGTCCGACCCTCATCTGCCTTTACCGGAGCACAATGGTGAGTCTGCCCCTGCTTCTGTACGAGTGCGCCCACTTTTTAACCGTGTTTTATAGAAACTTGACGGGAAAGCTGATCTTTAAAGTTAAAAATCTATCTTTGACTTCTAACAGAACTTTGATATTTTCTTAAATCACTTTTTTTTCTTATTTTGGCAAATAAGATTTTAATCACTTTCATAATCACTCATCTGTACTAAACAAACTTAAAATAATTTAGAAAGTAAACAGAATTTACACATGTCTGAACGTTTGCGTTCTTTAAGTTTTAAAATATATCTGCATCTGAATTAAAATAAATTAAAATAAAATAAAAACTCACGCCGGGCGCAGTGTTTGCTGGACTCCCCTCCGTGCGCCGACACGGACCACCCTGTCTCTCCGACCGGGACCCCGCTCCCCCGGCTTCAGTCCTGCACTATAAAGACGAAGCGCTCTCGGCGTTTCCGCTCTTTTAAGGAAAGTCACAATAACAAATTGCTCCTTGTCTCTTTACATGTCTGCGCTTTATTTACGCGAGTCAGACGGATTAAAACATCCACAATGTGGTCAAAAAAGAGAGAAAGATAATAAAATACTTTTTCCACTTTGTTTTTCACCTTCTGAAAGGATTGACTCATCCTTACAATTTTTTGCGCAAAAACTAAAAGTTCAGCCTCACACTGGATGAAATGCGCACACTCCAAAGTGCAGCCCTCTTTTTTTTCTTTCTTTTTTTTTTATATTTCTTGATGTAAATCAGCGCCGGCCACAGATAAGGTAGTCATTTTATTTCTTCTGCCTACAAACACCATTTCACTTTCAAAGTTGTGTATTTGCATGCGGCGTGTGAATCCTTTATGTTTGGTTTTTGCTCCTAAAATGAGGGACGAGTTTGCACAAAGTGACATTCGAAAGTGCGACTGCATAGGAACCGAGGCTCTCAGTGTTTTTGGAGCTATAGGAAAATGGCATAGAACCTGGAGTTGATCACATTTTTGCAAGGTTTTCAGAGTTAAAGAAATACATGAATGAAACTATGATATTGATAAGGACGTTAGATAACTTACATGACGTGTGTTTTGTTTAGTCACACATAATACCGAGCGCTCAGTACTAAGAAAAGAGAAAATCTTCTGTTTTTCTTCTAAAAATAAAAGTTAATGTATATTAATCAAATGTCTGCTTGAAATATTTTCACTCCTTACTCTGGTTTGCTGAGGAGTTCACAACACTATATGAGAATAAAAAAATAAGATGCAGTAAATAAAAATAAAAGATACATCTGATCTTACTCAGGTCCTATTTAAGGCCTTCAAATGTAACACACACATTGTAAATATTTTTTCCTAAATGTAACAAAATAGTGCTTAATTATTTCTTGAGAACGAAACGTACAAGCACTTTTGCAGTCCAGTTCATGTATTATTTTTTTTTTTTTTTTCTGGGAGGGGGCATGCTAGTTCATGCAATACTTAAAAGTAAATCTCTGAGTGTTGTGTACATTCTCCTCAATTTCAATAACTTAAGAAGTCAACTTTTTTCCACTCAAGCATATTCCCGGCTATTTTGCATGTAGAAGTAAATACAAGTGTCCCATATGTGTGTAATTGTCCAATAACACAACACGTAGACGTCGTCTGTGTGAGTTTAGAAATCCTTCGCTGAGACAGTGCCAGTGTTATTGAAAGAGTTTTGTGAGAGCTGTGCGATGCGGAAGTGAAACAGAGAGTTGTGATGCTGAGGGCGCTGCAGTTGCCTGGGAGGTCGGGCATGAGAGCCGCGGAGGGTGGGATGTCGAGCTGTTTTAACCTTTGCCAGTGGCCCCTCTGTGTGGAGGTGATCAGAGTTCAGGGCCCAGTGTGTTCCTCTCAGCCCTGTCATTGAGCGTGCTGATCGGAGCTGCAGGCGGCCCAGCAAGGCCTCGACTTTTTATTTAAGTGTGTGGTGTGTGACTGCGAGGCCTTATCAATGTCGTGTCCATCCCCTTGCGCCCTATCAGAGTGGACCCCCCTGGAAGAGAAGACTGGGTAGGCAGTCTTCTCTTTGAAGGGAACACTGTTGTTCCCTTCAAAGACAGAGTGCAGTTGCTTGTCAACCTGCCAGTGTTTATGTGGTGTGAGTCTAGGTGTAGCATGAAGGACTTGCTTTGTGTCTTTCCCTCCCCTTAAGTTTTAATCGTGTCACCGGGGCAGAGCTTCTGAGATGTGAGTCTCTTCCTGGACCTTCGGCAGCTTTTAGTGGAACCCTATCCAGTGTTCTGTGGGCTGGAGACGACGTGAACAGAAACCCCTCTGAAGTTACAAGTGTCAGGAAGCTCACAGAGGCCCCCTGCGAAAAAATAACGTAGGATCTTTCAAAGCTCGCCTTTAAATTTTTCAACTAATCCTTGCTTTTCAAACTCTGTCCTCCGACTCTTCATCTTTTCTAACTCCTTTTAGTGTTGCACCCTTTCTTTGTGCACAAACTCTATAGACATTTTGCACAATCCTTCATACCTACTTGACTTTATCTTAATTTTAATTCGAAGTTAATCCTTGCTATTCTGGGACTTAAGCCTAATGCTAGCATCTGCGTTGTTGGTTATACTTGTCTTATGTGGTCAGTGGATTTGTGGTGATGAATTGACTCAGATTTGATCCGTCTTTGGTCATCAAGTAAAATATGGCAGAGTTTGAAGATCAGATTTGCAGTTCCGGGAAGTTACTGATGTAAACAATATTCTTTTGGCTTGTAAAAATATCATTACTGTTTTCTGATGTCGTTGTTTTAACTTAACTCTGAACAAGGCAAGATGAGACCAACCATTGCAGTATTAGTCAAATACGAGTACTGTTTAATAGTGGCTTAATTAGTAACGTGACAAATGGCCAATTTTAAATTTGCTTTATTTTTTTACTTGATCTTAAAGCAAACGTTTTATTGGATTTGCATTAAAACTTTTTAATCATATTTTTGACATATTTGAAATTAGGAAGATAACTATAAATGTATTGCATGCTTTTTTATTTTAAAGTGAAAGTTTGTTTCAAATATTCTGTTTTTCAACAAGGTATCTTGGTAGTATTTTATTGTAGTATTTTCTTTTAGACAACACACGCTTTAACTCAAAAAGACATCGTTTATTTAAGATTAATCTCGCATTTCTCCAAAGAAATTAATAATTAATTAATACTTAATATTTTTTTTTCTTTTTGAGTGTATTCCAAATTCCTGTGTATTTTTCCATTTTTGTCACTCTCCATTTGTGTAAAGTGGAGGGGGGAAAAAAAGATACGTCTTTTTTTAATTTTTGTAGTCTTTACACACGCGTATACACACACACTCACACACACAGTTTTTTTTTTTTCTTTAAAATTTAACACTGATTGTAGGTCGGCGGGTGGGTGGAAGGGGGGATTTAACATGAAAAGTTATCATTAAAGTTGAATCTTCCGTGTTTGCATGGTTTGGTGGTGTGAGGGCCGGGGTTTACTGTCATGGCAACTTTGCGTTATCCAGTGTCTCTGAGCGGAGAAACATTGAGGGAGATAATCCCTGAATTAAACAGGATCTGCTTTGAGTCGACTGGGATGAGCAGAGGGCCAGGCTGCGCCGACGATCCCCGCCGCTCCCATGCTGCGCGAACAATGGGAAGGCATCCTGTCTCTCTGTGGGGCAGGGCTGCGCTCCTCTGGGTTTCATTTGCAAATGAATTCTTGGCGCTGATGAAAGTGTTTTGAGGGGCCGGAGCCACAATGAAAGGGATTCATAGAGAAATGCAATTTGTAAATCAACTTGTATGTTAAATAGCAAGATTTTAGTGTGACAAAGAGGGACGTGAATGAGGAAAGTCTGGGGCGCAGCAGTTGTTCTGGGGCCAGGGTGTTGTCTTCCCTTTTCACTATCTGAATTATCATGTTTTAATAAAAAGGAATATTTAGAAAACCTGTTTCTGTGTGCATGCCAGTTAGAGACATAGCTTTTAAATGATTGTCTGAGTAAAAGCAGAAGTTTGTGTCTGCAATGCTTGTTCATTGAGCTGCCTTGTCCTGTTGGTCAGTTTTGGCAAGTTTGTGATGCAGACTAGAATATGCAGTGCTAGCCCTCTATGTGATAAAACACACTTTTTAAAATTCTGTAAACTTTTTCAGACTTTTTCTGTTTTTCCATTTTCAGTAAATTGCTGTTTTTTTCTACAGCAAATTTGTCAGATTTTTTTTATTATTCAGTCATGGCTTTATATGTTATATATATTCTAGTTGGTGTAAACGAATCTGGGCGCCACAAGTCTGTGTTGTTTTTGCCTCACTGTGACTGCGGGGATGGTGAAAACAAATTAGTGACATGGATAACCTGTCCAAGTTGCCCATAGTTGGCTAAAAATGAGCAAAGTTGACAGCATATTGAAAGTCTAATAAGTCCTCAAATGCTTTTTTCTTTCACCGAATGGACAAGAAGACTTTGAAGGGCATGAGTTATAGGAAATCAATGCTTTTCTATGAAATTTCATTAAGAACCAATGTCCTCGCTTCACTCTGTTTAATATTTTGATGGATTATCTGAAGAAAATGATTACCTTCTGCGGGCCTGATGAAACTCATACGCACATCTCTAAAGATCTCTTTTAAACAATATTTGCATAGCTCCTATTGATTTTATATCTCGGCTCATCATGTTTCTGAGGTTACTGTGTTGAATAAAGCATTTTTTTTATTTTCTTGGCTTATTGTTGTCTTAGAATCATTGTTTTTGTGAGCACTTCAAAAGGATAAGTGTAAAACTGATTAACTTAAGATTAACAACAATGGAAGCTGACAAGATAAAGCTGCTTTTTCAGCTGTAAAATATCTCTAATCACTAATCCTCTGTTTCCTATTTTTCAGGGGACACGGAACTTTGCTCCGAGGACCCCCCCTGCAAGGAGTCAGACGCCCATGTCTGCAGCAGATGTTGCGCTGAGTTCTTTGAACTTTCAGATCTCGAGGAACACCAGAAAAATTGCACTAAGAATCAGTTAGTTTTGATAGTGAATGAAAATCCTGCCTCCCCTGCTGGAAGTTTCTCACCCGGGTCTCCTTCCCATAATCCTGATGACCAGATGAATGACACAGCTAATAACACTGATCAAACAGAGTGCAGTGACCTTTTGGAGCCCAACATCCTTGAAAAAGACGAATCCATGGATGTGGATGTTTCCGGAATGAGCAGTGGCCACGAAGAGGAAGGCGGTCAAATAGAGAGTGGGAGCTCTATTGATACAGTCAGTGGCCATGCAGGGAGGGGCACCGCTGGCCCTGCAGTAGGTACTTCAGCAATCTCTGCCTCACTACCTCAGGTCAGTAACCTCACTGAACTGGGAAACTTCTCTATGATCAACAGCAATGTCATAATTGAAAATCTGCAGAGCACTAAGGTGGCCGTGGCTCAATTCTCCCAAGAGAACAGGTCCACTGGAGGGCCCAGGGTGGCTGTGCCAGCCCTAATGGAGCAGCTTTTAGCCCTGCAACAGCAGCAGATCCACCAGCTGCAGCTCATAGAGCAAATTCGTCATCAAATACTACTATTAGCTTCTCAGTCCCCAGAAATGCAGGTACCCCCAACTTCTGCTCCAGGCACAATGGGGCCTGCTGCCAGCCCACTGACCACACTCAGCTCACATCTCTCTCAACAGCTGGCTGCAGCCGCAGGCCTCGCGCAGAACCTGGCAAGTCAGTCAGCCAGCATTAGTAGCCTAAAACAGCTGGCTGCAGCAGCGCAGCTACCTCAGCCCAACCCAAGCAGTAGTGAGACATCTCAGAGTGTTACGACACTGGGACCATCAACAGTCAATCCTCAGTCCTCTGACAAGAGGCCTAGTGTTATGAGTAGCCTCCACTCTCAGCTAAGTAACTCCTCGCTTCCTAAAACATCAACGCCAGCATTTGGAATAGGTAGCTTGCTAAGTTCTGCAGTGAATCCCCTTCTACCTCAGCCCCCACCTGGAAACCCCATGTTCTCAAGCTCTCTGCCCAGTGTTGGAACCACCGTTGAGGACCTAAACTCTCTAGCTGTTCTAGCCCAACAGAGAAAAGGCAAGCCACCAAATGTAACTTCATTTGAACACAAAACTAGCTCCGATGAGGCTTTCTTCAAACATAAGTGCAGGTTTTGTGGCAAGGTATTTGGAAGTGATAGTGCCTTGCAAATCCATCTTCGCTCTCACACTGGTGAGAGACCATACAAGTGTAATATCTGTGGTAATCGCTTCTCCACCCGAGGTAACCTGAAGGTGCATTTCCAGCGTCATAAAGAAAAATACCCTCATATCCAGATGAACCCGTATCCTGTCCCTGAGCATCTAGACAACATACCAACAAGTACTGGTATACCATATGGTATGTCCATGCCACCTGAGAAACCTGTTACCAGCTGGCTTGACAGTAAACCAGTTTTACCCACTCTGACCACCTCAGTTGGTATGCTTCTTCCACCAACTATGCCGAGCTTGCCCCATTTCATCAAAAAGGAAGATCATTCTATAGCCATAGCTAGCCCTTCTGTTACTGCAAAGAATGACTCAGGTGTAACTGAGCTTTTAGATAAAAGTAACAATAATGTGTCTGAAGAGGGTGAAGGTGCAACTTTGCCTACCTCAAATGGAAAAACTGAAGAAAGAAGCCACTCATCAGTCTTAATGACAAATGTGAGCTCTGCATCAGAGAGTACTGCAGAATATACAACTTCTAACAGCCCACCCATGATGACCAACCCACTCATGCCTCTTTTGACTGATCAGTTCAAAGCTAAGTTTCCTTTTGGAGGTATCTTGGATCCTCTCCAGGGGTCAGAGACCTCCAAACTTCAGCAGCTTGTGGAAAACATTGACAGGAAGGTGACAGACCCAAACGAATGTGTCATCTGCCACCGGGTGCTGAGCTGCCAGAGTGCTCTAAAAATGCACTATCGCACTCACACAGGGGAGAGGCCGTTTAAGTGTAAAATTTGCGGCAGAGCATTCACCACCAAGGGAAATCTAAAGACTCACTACAGTGTTCACAGGGCTATGCCTCCTCTAAGAGTTCAACACTCCTGCCCCATTTGTCAGAAAAAGTTCACAAATGCCGTGGTTCTACAGCAACATATTCGCATGCATATGGGTGGGCAGATCCCCAACACCCCTCTGCCAGAGAGTTATCCAGAGTCCATGGCATCTGATACTGGCTCATTCGAGGAGAGAAACTTTGATGATCTTGACAATTTCTCTGATGACAACTTGGAGGGTATGGAAGAAGGCCCAGATAGCAGTGTGCCAGACACACCCAGGTCAGTTGATGCTTCCCAAGACAGTTTGTGTAACTCACCAACTCCCCATGAAATGGGAAACCAAGAGGGGCAGGAGAAAAGTGGTCAAGAAAATTCTCAGAGTAATGAAATGGAAGAGGTTCCAACCGGTCAGTTGAAGCTTAGTGCAAATGGCTTTGTTGAGGGGGATTGCCTCACCAATGACTCCTCATCTCTCGGAGGGGATGTTGAAAGCCAAAGTGCCGGGAGTCCAGCTGTGTCAGAATCTACCTCCTCCATGCAGGCGCCATCCCCCACTAGCATGCAGCCACAAGCACGCAAATCTCCCAGCCTTGAAGAAAGGCACCAGAGGGCCTTATGTATGGACCACACCAGTGCAAGCCTCCTGCACTCTCACCCCTCCAACATCGGAGCCCTAGATCTGACATCTGTCAATCCCTCAAAAGACCCTCTGGGCATGATATTTCCCTTCCGTGAGCGTAGCACCATCAAAAACACATCTTGTGACATCTGTGGAAAAACCTTTGCTTGTCAGAGTGCCTTGGACATTCACTATCGAAGCCATACCAAAGAGCGACCATTTATTTGCACGGCTTGTAACAGAGGTTTTTCCACCAAGGGTAACCTCAAGCAGCACATGTTAACTCATCAAATGAGAGACCTGCCCTCCCAGCTCTTCGAGCCCTCAAACACCAGCCTGTCCTCTAGCCCAACTCCTTCTCTCCTCTCTGTTGGGTCTCTCAGCAAACCTGAGGTCAATGGCTTCCTCCACAGCCTCCATCAAGAGAACAAGGACGTCACCCCAGGCTTAGTCACGTCATCTGCATCCACCTCCCCGGTGCTCTCTGCAGCTCCGCCACGCAGGACTCCAAAACAACATTTCTGCAACACCTGTGGGAAGTGTTTCTCCTCATCTAGTGCCCTACAAATCCATGAGAGAACCCACACGGGGGAAAAACCATTTGCTTGCAGCATCTGTGGTCGGGCTTTCACCACCAAAGGAAACCTCAAGGTAAATTAAAAAGAAAATAAGAAATACACTGCTAGGCCTTCTGGTTAGTTGTACTCCACTTGTCATATAAGTTGAAGTTGAATGTGATGAACTAAATATGAGATAAGTGCACAGAGTTAGTTATAACAGTGATCTAGGTCAGACTGTGTTTTTCCACAGGGAAAGTCACATGCTCAGTCAGAAAAGCATCTGCTCAATGATCAACAGAAACTTGTAACTAGTGTGCAGTGAACATAAAAAAAAAACATTTTAGTGCCAAATTCTGGTCTCAAACAAAATTTACTTCCAAGTTAGCTTCTAAGATTTCATTTTCAGAAATATATATTCATCTTTAGCTTTAGTTCTTTAGCTATGTTTTAGTTGTAAATAAAATAATTTTTAAAATACAATTTTAAAAAAGTTGTATTTACGGATTATGAAGAGGAAGAAGTGTTTATGAAAACACGGTATCAACAGATGTGAAACGCCACATGTATTGTTGTCTGAAGTAATACAAATAGACAGTATAATTTGGCACAAACTGGGTAGGTTTCCGTGAGATGAGCAAATTAAAGTTAAGATTAAACACTATGGGTCAGTCTTGCCAAAATAAGATGTTTACAGCCTGTTGGTACCTCACACAGCAAAGGCAGCTAACCAGGCTGCAGCTCCCTGGGTGTGAAGCCATTTAAATACCGTCAAGCATTATGATTATTTTTTTCCATTGCATCATCTCATGTGCAGCTCCTGTGGCCAAGATTGTAAACAACACTAATTTTCATCCCTTTCTGTGTCTGTCCTCCCCTCCTTCTGTTCCTTTTATTCCCTCCTCCCTCTCCACCTGCATAGGTCCACATGGGCACACACATGTGGAACAGTGCTCCTGCCAGACGTGGCCGCAGGCTCTCTGTGGACGGACCAATGGCCTTCTTGGGCACAAACCCAGTCAAGTTCCCTGAAATCTTTCAGAAAGACATGGCATCAAGGCATCAAGCGAGCAACGGAGATCCGGCTAGCTTCTGGAACCAGTACGCTGCGGCCTTTTCCAATGGGCTGGCGATGAAGACAAATGAAATCTCTGTCATCCAGAATGGAGGCATCCCACCTCTGTCGGGCGGAGTGGGGAACGGGGGCAGCTCTCCGATAGGCGGCCTCACAGGCAGCCTGGACAAGCTGCACAGTGCAGAGCCCAATGCCGCTCTCGCCGGCCTCGAGAAAATGGCCAACACAGAGAACGGGTCCCACTTCCGGTTCACACGCTTCATGGAGGACAATAAAGAGATTGTCACCAATTAGACTGCAATGCTCCCATGTTGGGCACAGACACGCAGAGGTGCCTCTAGGCACCGTGAACATATGTGTACACATGGAGAAGAGGAGACCGGAAGAAAACAAGACGAGGATAAAAATCAACTGAACTGCTTTGCTCACCATTGAATCTTTACGAACACTCGTGTGAAGACAAGTTGCTTTTTTTGTACAATGTACATGTTATAGTTTTACGGAGCTTATTTATTAGTGATTATAACCTTGCTTGAAAACAAGTGGAAACATTAACAGTTAGGGTTTGTTTATTTTTAAAACCAGAATGGGTATGTATGGGTGCTTTAAATATGCGCTTCGGAGACTTAGAAAATCTGGTTGGATAACCTAACCTTGGCATTAAGTTATTTTCTGTCTGTAGTAGCTATAACTGAGCTGTCTGTGTTCATGTGATACATTAGCCCTGTAATAAAACAAACGTTCTGTAAATAATGTACACTGATCTCCTGTAGATGGTCTAACATCTGTGTGTTTCCCTTCCCCTTTTCGAGACAAAACAATGACATTCAAGCAAGGGACAAAATGATGTGGTAGTTCCTATTTTCTAGTTGTTATTTACCTTTATCTTATTTAAAGAAGACAAAATATTAAAGTTTGCTACATTTCACGAGTTTCTTTAGTGTTAACTTGTTTTATTGTTACAGTCCCTGGCTATTTTACTTTTCATTTTTCTGTTTACTTACATTTTTTCCTTCTCTCTCTTTTTTTTTTCCTTTTTGTTGCTCTTGTCTTGAGGGGAGCAAGACGTTTACACAGAGGGGGAATATTCTGTCGGGTTTATTTTATTTGGAGCTGTGGCAGCCAATCAGTCGAGACGGACTCTCCTTTAGTTTCTCAGCTGGATTTCCACATTGCTGCTATGTCCCAGCATCCTCCCTATGTCATCAAGTGCAAAGTCATGTGTTGAAGCTTCTGTAAATACATTCAGATTTGGAAATGCAACTTCCTTTGTGGGATAATGTACATACTGATCACATGAGAAGTCCATCACGGCCAGAAATGGGTGGGTAGGGGATACAAACTGAGAGCGTTTTTATAAATATAAATATATATTGGGTATGACAACCTTCGGACTGTTACATGCACTTTCTTGGAAAGTTGGAAGATCTTTATGGGTCCAGTTTCTCTACACTTTAATACCTACTAACAACTAAGATACTGTAATTCTTTACTCTAATAATCAAATACATCAGTTTTCCAAAAGAAACATCTTGTGTGTGTTTGTGTGCTTTTATTCGCCCTTTGGAAAGAAAAAAATAAATGCATTCTCGTTTTTTTTCCATTTTTCCGCATTCATTCAATTTATTATTAAACTTGAAATATCTTTTGAGCTTCATATTTTTAAATAATCGCGGTTTTGAATTTATTTTTTGATGTGAGATTAAAGTTTCCCACTTTAATTTAAAAATAAGGTTCTGATGTAAATTTCAAAAAAGGAAGAAAAAAATCGAGCAAAGCAATTTCTTTAGCTTAAGCATTAATACATTTTGAAGGCTTGTATTTCGGAGCTGAAACTAATTGCGTTTCTTCTGCTTTTTTTTTTTTCTTAATTCGACAAAAATCCGGCGCAATGAGCGCTATCACGACGCCAAATTTCCGATTGTTTAATTTTTTTTTTGACTTACCTAAAAAAAAAAAAAAAAGAATCCTCCAGCTGCATTCAATTTAACACATCGCTGCACATCCTGCAGCGCAGGATCTGCTCGTTTCTCCCCAGTCCAGCATCCTCGGCGCGCTCCCTCCTCTCTTTCCCTTTCCTCTTCTCGAAACCTCGCCCCCCAACCCCGCACCTCCCGCCAAAAAAAAAAAAAAAATCCCCCAATATTTACGTTTTAGATTTCAAGACGTTGAAGCTAAATGATCCTTGCCCACAGCGCCCGCTTTCTTTTTAACAGTCACATGTGTTCCCCTGAGCTGTGTTGGCGCAGCGCGTCGGCTTCCTGAGAGATTCCTTCAAAGACAGAAAGAAAAACAAAACTGATCCACATTCCTGCCTAATTAGGACAAATACTTCCTCTCTGCGAGCTTTGTTTAATTTTTTTTCATATAGCTCATATTTGAACTACAACGGAATAAAAGTGATTATTGTAAAATATTTTTAAAGAAACTTATTACATTGATAAATACATAAATAATCCGGTATATTTTAGTTTAAAATAATTATTGCATCAAAAACATGAACTTCAACAAATGTCAGGTTCCAGAGTGGAGCAGAAACGTCCAATAAAACCTGCCTTCTTTACCTCTGTGTGAGCCCTACCAGAACCAAGCATGGATTGGACTCCCTCCCCTCCCAATTCCTTGCTTACGTATCGATTGAGCTGTGCAGTATTACAGAAACACTTGAATCTCAGGTGGCAGGAATGTGTACGATTGATCTCTTCCACTGTGGCTCCCCAGCAGTGGCTTTTTGCTCTACAACACGCAGCACCACAGGAAGAGCCGGGCGAACACACTGAAACACAATCGCTGCTCAGTAAGAGGTGGGGGGGCTGCCCCAGTCTGACCTGCACACAGTTTATTCTGGTGCTGCTGGGAGTCTATGAAACTGTCAGAGGCACACACACACCAACATGCATCTACAAAGCAAGATTCCTTTTCAGACTCTTGCCTTAAGTTTTATTTTTCCTAATTTGAGCCAAACGGCTCGATGGTCTGCAGTGACTGAAGAGGATGGGAACCATCAGCTCAGAAACATTACTCTCTGTAGCTGTAAGCCACTCCTGTGCACTTACTGTACACTCAAAGGTTCATTAAAGGATTGGACTTTAGTAAGAGCTGTGTGTGCAGCTGCTGCATCGCAAAAGTCAAACCATTCATCTCCAGTGGAAATCAGCTTGCACTAGAAATCCCTTTGTCAAGAGTTTCAGAACTCCAAAACTTTATCATGTTTGAACGCATAGACAGATCAGATGTTAAAAGAAACTAAAATAAAATGTTTAGTTATGCCAAGTTATTAAAGAAGAAAGAAAGTACATTTGCACTGGATAGCAAGTTCCAGTGGGCCTTGTGATGTGTGTGTGTGTGTGTGTGTGTGTGTGTGTGTGTGTGTGTGTGTGTGTGTGTGTGTGTGTGTGTGTGTGTGCGTGTGTGTGTGTGCGTTAAATTGAATCTGACAGAAGTAAAATACAGGGGGAAGAAGGCAGGAATGAAAGAAACAAATAGCTCCTTCTTGACTCAGGCATTAGTTGAATCTGTTTCATTATCTGTTTCATCCTTCAGTGTGCAGGTCAGGGGGAGATGAAGCTGCAGGAAGGGTACACCCCCCCACACCATGCCCCCTCCCACAGCCTGTGCCTTGTGCTGTCAGGCCTCCCGAGTCGATACAAACCGTAGCCTGGGGCCCAGCCGGGGCTCCCCACTGAGGGGTTCTGGCCTAACACTGGGAGATCAAAGACCTACTGGGAACAATGGCGAACCAAGCGCCGGCCACTTTCCACACACACCTGCCCACGCTGTCAGTCACACTCAGGTGATGGATCTTAAAGGAGGAGTGTACCACTTTAACGGCACACCTGTGTGGGATTTTATCATTTCTAGGATTTATCCGCTGCAGTGTCAGCCTCTTCTATCTGTTTTTGGTGTCACCTTTAAGTATTTGACTCTCTTCATAATAAGCGCCATTAGTTTTGCCTGAAACTGCATTTAAATTCACTTGTTTCAACTTACAGCATTTTATTTTATACCAGTGAATGCCAAAATACAAAACACGAGTGAATCAAAAACTGAAATTTTAGAAACTGAATTTTTAGTCTGACACATATTTCGTATAGATTCATCATACATAGAGTGTGTTTTCGCATTTTTTTAATTATTATTCCTTACCGCTAATAAAAACCAAACACTTCTTAGACAATTTAAGCATTACATAAAACCACTAAAACATTTTTTTATTCCAGAAATGTTATGATATATTGATGCTTTACCACCTGACAGTAACTGTAACCCTTTACAAGGTGGGTAAACTTCAAAAAGTCATTCCCAAGGAAGCTGGCCATTTAAACTGTGCTGTATTCAAGCATATGGAAAATTGAATCAAAGGAAAAAGTTTGAAATAAAATGGTGCATAAACAAGAAGGAGAATCTCGCCCATGAGCAAATTAGGAGCTGAAGCGGATTCAAAAGTTTGAGGAAGATTCACAATCAGTAGTCAGAGCTTCAACTGTACTGTACATAACAGAGTTGTAACATATGTGATATGTGATATGTTTGCATTACAAATTCTTTTTTTATTGATCACATGTCAAATAAACTGAATTTTAGGTTTTAATTAAATGCTAAGCAACAGTCACAAGCAACAGCCTGTAGAATATAGGCCTGAAATATATGATCTACATATTTTTAAATAATCACAGTTTTAAATTTAGTTTTTGATGTGAGATTAAAATTTCCTGCTTTATTTTAAAAATAAGGTTGTGAAAAATAAGAAAGCTGTTATCGAGCAAAGCGATTTCTTTAGTTTGACTGTGGCCAGATTATGAACTCAGGGCAAGACCAACAGGGGTACAACGATGCCACCATGCAGCCCAAACTCTCTGTCAATAAAGTAGAAAACTCAAATATACAAAAAAACATCAGAGGAGGAATCAAACTGTAAGAGTATCAAAAATGTTTCACTTTTTTACACTGGCATTGGCTTAGCTTGTAATTTTTGTTGTTCAACCAAGTTCTGCTTCAAAGTTCTGAAGATTTAGTGTTTTTTTTTCTTTGCTTGGTTTATTTTTATGGGCTAGTCATGTGGAGACCATCCAACAGTCAGGCTAATTTATCTTCCAGTTCATCTGCTCCTTGGCTTTTGTGTGGTGAGAAAGAGTGGAACAGGCCCATATTGCGTTTCATGACCTATTGTGTCAAAGGAGTACCCAGACAAACAGGTGGGAGCCCTAATGTGAGCCCTTCCCGGACCCGACTCACCAAACTCCGGGTTCCTTGGGTCATTCTTTAATAAGGCACCCATGCTTGCAGAACGGCCTCAGTTCTCGGTTTCGCTCGTCATTGGATGGGAACATTCTGGGATGCTAATGAGCATACACTGGAGAATTGTCTCAAACACACTGCTCCTGCTATCTGTATCTCCCAGTTTATCATCACCACTGAAATTGCAAGGCCGTTTTCTTGGGCTCTTACTGCGAGGCAGACATTTAGGCCATTGTGATGCTAATTCTTTAAAATTTGAAATCCAGAGTTTGTTCCTTTCAGGTCAGGAGAAGTTTATGAGACTGGGCCTTTTTGACAAAGCACAAGCACCTTTTTTGTTATCACAGACAAACCTGGTGTCACGGGTTGTCCTGCTTGCCCCTAAAGGCAAATTTAATTTAATGTGTATTTCCATTTTAAGATGAATCACATGTTTCCTTGTTTTGTACAGTAGAATGGAGACAGATCGTCTTTCTCTGGTTTTAAAGAACAGCTTCAAGATTAAGTAGGCTGATTGTGGCGCTTTCACCATCAGAATTACGCCTGGTAACCCTAGACCGGCCTGTCTGCTCTGGGGCTTAAACACACACACAGTTGGGGACACTCTCTGTTAATGTCATCTCAGAGATTCAGTTTCCTAATCACAATCTTACCTCGAGTCCCACAACCTCTGACACATATTCTTTCTCACAGTGTCAAAGCGTTCTAGTCAGACAGAGATATATTCGTCGGCTGCAGAATGAGGTATTGATATTAGGATGTCAAGATGAGATGTCAGGGTGGCTCGGAGAAGCCCTTCAGCTGGTTGTCAGGTGCGTTTGATTCCATAGGTGAACTGGAGATCTGGCTTGATTTTATTGAATTTGTCATTTTTGGCTTGGGAGTGAAAGAGGCACCTGTGCGCTGCCGTAAGAGCCCGCGATGCAGCCGCCACCCGCATTAGCGTTGACAACTGATGTGCAGGGACAAGCCTGAAGCAGTTGATTTTTTATTCTTTTGAAAGCAGCCCATCCAGTGTACATTATTCATAAGGTGAAACAGCTGAAAGGATATTTACCTTGTCAAATTTCTCATAAAAGGCTCCTTGGGCACAACAGGAAAAAAAAAAGTGGTGGTGGTGGTGGTGGGGGGCGGGGGGGGGGGAGGTGACAGTCACCCTTGGTTACGGCAACAAAAACGTAGCTATTTTAAAGTAGGTTCTTCGCCCTGCCAGGCTCAAATTGAAGACTGTTAGAGTTGTGGATAATGACCACCCACATCAAAGTTAAAGTTTAAAACGGTGGCTAAATATCCGAGGTCCTCCGCTGTGAAAGTTTTCTTTATTTTATTGCCACTTTTGACATTTTGATCAAACATCTGCAAATGGGCCCTTTTTGAAAGTTTTCTTTTTGGATATCAATCTCCACTGCAGATTTTCATTTGGTTTCATTTATTAAGGGCAAAAAGCTATCCAAACCATCCTGACCCTGTGTAAAACTTAATTGCCCCCTAAATCTAATGGCTAGTTCGGCAACTGTTGGCAATTACAACTGTCATCAAGCATTTGCAATTTATTGCCAATAACTCTTTACATTACCAGGCAGGAATTTCGGTCCATTCTTCATAGCAGGTTGCTTTTAATTCTTGCACAATGGAGTTCTTTTCAGCACAAATAGCATGTATGAAATCCTTTAATTATCTCCAGGTCCTGAAGCAGTGCACGGACTCACACCATCACTCTATCCCTGCATGTTTTTTTTTTTTTTTTGTCAGTATGTCAGTATGAAGCTTTGCATCTTTTAAAACTATATTCAGTTTTCTTAAAATGTTAAGTTAATTCTACAAAGGTGGGCAATCATCTTTTTTGAATGTTTTTTTTTTGTATTTCCTCAGTTGATCTTTGCCTAGTATTAAAATATAATGGTAAGAAACATGTAACAAAAATAAAAACTGGAAGACATTTGTAAGACTACAATACTTTTCACAGGCCTGCAAATCTGGACTTTGATTTGGCCATTCTAAGACATTAGCTTTTTTTTAAAAAAAAAAAATCTAAACTATTTAATTTCAACTCTGCTTGTATGTGTAGGGAAATCTAAAATACTTTCTTTCAGTATTGGTCTATTTTTACTGTAATTGGTCTATTTTTACTGTAATTCCTTCGGTTCTAACAAACTCTGCAGTCTGTGCTAAAGAAAATCATATTTTTGGACTGTGGGAGGAAGCCCGAGTACTCAGACAAAACTCACACATGCACAGGGACAACATACAAACTCCATGCTTTCTTACTGCAAAGCAACAATGCTATACAATCTGTGCTCCTGTGCAGCCTAGAAGCCTTAGAAATTTGCACGAAGGATTCAAATTGAAGTCTGTTGAAGCTTGTGTGCTGACCACACTCATCAAAGTAAAGGCCAAAAACAATGACTGAATATTCAAGTTAATCCACTTTGACATAAAGTTCCTTTATTTTACTGTCACAGTTGGGATTGTTTGTTTGTGTAGCGTATCTTCTGGAAAAGAAGCCCTTTTGAAATCTTTGTTAGTCTTAGTTTTCTCATTGGACACAGTGATGTAGACATAAGGAAAGCGCTTTCCTCTGTGAATTGTACAATCAAAGGTAAGATAAGCGATCCATTAGGTCATGGTAATTCCCACAATGTTCTGCTTGATATGGAGATGTGTGCGTGTGTGTGTGGGTGGGTTCATAACTTAGCTGCACCACCAGAGTTGGACATTGACTCCCACTTGTTCCTCTAGCGATAAGAAGGCATAGCTCGAGTATTCACTGAATGGCAAATGTTACATTTAGGTGATTTCATTCAAGTTTGTATTCGCAGCATCATGGGTGGACTTTCTTCCTGAGAACACGCTTTCCTTATGCTCAGTTAAGTTTGTGCCACCTGTGATTAATAAGAAATATCCCAGATCCAGCAGGTTAATGTTTAATCAATCAACTGGGAGAGAAGCTTCTAAATGGGCTGGTTTATTTTTAACCATCACATGCACCGCATTAACAGCACCAAGGTCTTACGCAGCCAAATCTAATTATTTTTGCTTTCAGCTAGCGTTTATCAATCCGTGGTGGGAATTTTTAACAAGCTTATCTGTCATCCTGAGGAAACGTTGGAAAAACAAGACTGCTATCTGGGATGTGATGATTCTGAATTGAAGCACAGGTTAAACATTTTTTTAGGTGTTGGGGGAGAAAAAAATCACAGAACAGTCAATGCTTATAAATTTAAACTCCAGCTATTTCAGTAATATTATAAATGATTTACTGTTTTATTTTCCTCCGTGCTTGTGTTTGGGGTATTTGTGTGCTCTCTTCCCTGGGAGCTGCTGCTGTGTTATGGGGCAAAGCACCTGCGCTATGAAATCAACACCCCACTCAGCAATAATGCTTTCTGAAGCCTGGCTAGTTTACGAAGGAATCGATCCAAATAAAAGCAGCAGATAAAATTGACTGACCCTCATATACTTAATTATTGCAGCTATTTGACCAAATAGCATTTTTTCAGGATGCTCTGTGTCACAGGCCATCAATATTCCTTTAATCGCTGTTAGTTATTGCCCTACTTTGTTACTGCTGTGGATGGCCGGTCTCCAGTGGTCAGTTTGGCCCAGGGCAGCGAGGGAATGAGATGCTAAATGGTTGCGCAAACAATTTGATTATACTGTTTAATTCCTGTCATATAGATCTGCCGGGCCTGCTGATGCACTCATTTCTGTGAAGGCTGTACAGCAGAATGCTGACCTGCCTGCCTCACACGATCGGGTCTGAAAGAGAGATGCTTTTTCCCCTTCTATGGCTTCGGGATCAATAGTAGCTGCTCAGTGGGTACGGGCCACATCTTGCAGGTTTCACCTCTGAACACTCACCTTTTAACTCATTTATGGAGGGTCTTGTTCCACATCTAGCCTGAGAAGAAAAGCTGAAAACTCTTGCATGTCTTTACCTTAAAGTGCTGTAACACTAGGAGAGCCGAGGGTTAACTTTACCAGATGAAACAAACCACCTCGGCCAAGTGAAAAATGAGAAATGAGAAGGGGCAAACTCCCAAACCCAGTTGCCCAGCTCCACAAAATTAACATTTCAATTCAAAACCAATAATAACGCATTGTGTCTGGCATGAATGAGTGCTGCTGCAAAGGGAAGGCGATACCTCCTGTTCCTGTGTCAATGAAAAAGCTCCTTCATCTTGTACTAAAGGGCCCACACAGTCTGAGGTCAGCCAGTCAGCCTTGGTTACACTGCACAGGCATGCCTGGGAAGACGGCTCGAGCATCCCGGTGCCGTTACAAAAGCCAGGAACTATAAACACACATACACACACATGCACAAAAACATTCGTGTCATGTACTGCATGAGGCTGATGCCTCTTAAGTTTTGCCAAGTACTACTTAGCACTCTGAAAGAAATGTACACTAGGCAATCTTTGAAATGAGCTGTAGTGACTAATTGCAATCTCATATGGTCATTTTATGCTTGGAAGCATGTTATGATTTGAAACTGAATACTTTTATGAAGGTAAATAATCCCTAGATGTGCATTCCACTTGCTTCACCCTCCACTGGTCTGTTGGAGCCGAACTCAAAAATACGTGACACTTATCTCCAAGATACTCAGCCACATGGTTTTCATACTGTGTCTCTTCATGTCAAACCTTCCCATATGATCACTGACAGCGCTTTCCGGGCACTTAAAAGCAACATCACAAATGAGCAGGGATTTTGGCACCTGGGCTTCTGAGATGAGAGCTAGAGGCCAGAGTCAGTGACTTGGCCAAGAAGGTGTCAGAGTTGACCTCCACCACATTGCCCTGCATGAGAGAGGGATACAGGGCAATTTTAACGGAGTACTGGCCTTCTTGCGACTGAACTGAAGAAGCTCAGGAACCTTTCTGCTGGCTGTCTGGCACAACTGATGCAATGTGTTAAGTGTGAGTTATTTCTTGCAGATACTGCTTTGTCTGCAGTCAGGAGGCTTGTCTGGGTGAGTAAGCCTCAGTCTGCTGTGGCTGATGCTCCTCGTGTGTGTTCGGCTCCGAGCATTTTGTTTGGAGATGGTGGTTAAAAAATTCAACAACATGAGTCCTGTGCAGAAATGTATAATGTTTAATTGAGGCGTCACAAAAGATTTACAGTTTTTCAGATCTCTGCTGTGCCTTGCAAAAGTATTTATACCACTTGAACTTTTTCCACATTTTTACACATTGCAATCACATTTTGTTAAACATGTGCTTTAACAAAATGTGTGTAGTTGGAGGCAAAGGATTCACATCTTACAAAATATTTCAAATATTTCTTAAATCTTGTCCAGGAAAATCTGAAAAGTGTGTCATGTAACAGTATTTAAACCCTCCACCACTCATTCTTCTTCACAAAACAGCTCAAGAAACAGACTTTACAAAAGACCCTCTTTCAGCAAAACAAATATGTGTAGGGTATATTCATTTATTTGTCACCAGATTTGTTTATTGTGAAGAAATAGAATTGCTTGGGTAGCAAAAACTCCACCCCGCCCCCAAAATAGATTATCTAGTTACTGTACAAAAAGTGCTGGGCATCTGTTAACTCTAATAAAATTACAACAGAAAGGTAAAGGGTCAGGGAGCGGGCGGGGGGAGGTCAGTATCAATTCTGTTTGTCCAGGTGCAGCTTCCATGACTGAGCATTATTTATGAAACATTTATTGCACGGCAAAGAAAGCATCTGACCCTGCTGCTTCCAGCAAAGACCCCAGCTCCCCTAATAGGTTGCTGTTGGGATTTCTCCCCGCTTAGATTGTCAATGACTCCGTCTTGATCTGAGGATTAGGCCAGTCGTTCCAATTACAGCCTGGTGCCTTGAGGTTTGTCAGGCACTGACACAGACGCCTGTCGATGGCCCTGGTGCATATTCCAGGACCTTGCTGAGTGACAGGCGCCAGCATGCCAAGAGGCCATGACGCTCTGGGAGTGTGTCTATACGTCTCGTGAGTTTCTTTGCTCATCCATGTCATAGTTCTCTCCCACAAATAAACCCCCTCCTACAGTGTCTATACCATGAAGGCTGATCAGTGTGAAAGTGTGCGGTGTTTTGTTTCCATGGTGAGAGCTCCTAATGACTGTCTTTCCTCTGCAGATGGAGGAGCTTGAATACCAGGGTAAGTGTGTTGATGCATCTGCAAGCTATTAAGTGATGAGGTGGACGTCTTTATAGTGTTCCGGATACAGGTTAGGGTGTTAAAACTTTAATGGAAGAGTCAGGAAAAAGAAGAAACTATAATTACCTTTCATGATTACAGAAATTAACCAATGGACCATCAGCACCTTGACAAAGGAATCTTTACAAATTTTTAGCTTATACAGTTATAAAGCATCATCAGTCTCTTTCTAATCCAGGAATTACGGCACAATCATATTCTTGTGCAACATTCAAACTGTTTATGTACATCGTATAGCTTAGGGCATTTTAGACCATAAAAAAGTTTTTAATCCAAAAAATTAAATAGTTAAGTGTAAGACACTAACAGTTTTATTTCATTTAAAAGTCACCTTAAAAACTTTGAGAGCAGTATTACTGAAGATGGTAATTAAGACCCTGCCAACAAAAGCCTGTTTATGATGCTGGGAATTGGAACCGGCTGGCCCCTTGTGCCCTTTCTTGCCATCCGGTACATCAGCTCACATGAAAGACAAACTTGACTTGAAAGTGGTCTCCTGTGGCCATTTTGGGCTTTACCTGACTGGGCCCCAGGAGACAAGGCTCGACCACCAGGTGCTCTGTGGTGCGCTCCCCCACAGTCCAGGCTGTAGAAAGGTGTCCAGTCACCTTATGTGGGACAAGAGCAACAAAAGGTATGGTGCCCCTTCAAAAGGACCTATGATTCGCTCTTTATCTGACCCCATCCTATGAGACCAATTTGCCATGTGGACCGTACCTGGAGCCAAAGCAAAGCAATGTTGACATCTTCAAGCAATAATACTGAGAACGAGGACTCACTAATGGCAACATTTAGATGAAACACTGAGTGCTTTCTTTCAACCCAGTCATCAGTGTTTTTTAGTTTAAGAGTTCATTATTGTTGCCCTGTGACAGACTGGTGACCTGTCCAGGGTGTACAACGCCTCTCGCCCGAAACGTTAGCTGGAGATAGGCACCAGCAACCCTCCCAACCCCACAAGGGACAAGGGTGTACAGAAGATGGATGGATGGATGGATGGATGGAGTTCATTATTGTGATAATTTGTGTTAAAGTGTTTATAAACTATAACTCTCAGTGTGCAGTGGAGCAATTCACAGCAACAGTGGAAAGAAGAGCCTAGTTCCCCAAGTCTGAAACAAAGCTTCTCAACCGGAAAAAATGGATTGCTTCCCAGGGAATCAAGAGGTAGGCTCTACCTTGGGCAGAGGAGCTCAAGTGTCTTGGTTTCTTGTTCAGCGTGATGCAAGATGGAGGGTTAAAGTAGAACTGCTGTTTCTTCGCTGGAGGTGATTGAGATACGTGACCAGGAGTCTGAGTGTCTCTCTCTGGAGGTTTTCCAGGCAAGACTCACTGTACATAGTTTGTGGCCTAGAAATGCTTTTGGATCTCCTAGAATGAGCTTGAGAGTGTCACTACGGAGAGCAATGCCTGGTGTTTCCCCTGCAATCTGATCTCAAAAAAGAAGGATAAATGGATGGAGACATTCACAAAGGTCTACTTGGTGTCTCCACAGTCAGTCATGTGCAAACCAAACCTTTACAGGCAGGGAGATTAGGATTGGCCACTCCGGATGTCTGTGCTCACCTCAAATGCAAAGAAATCTTAACTGGGCAAAGAATGTAGCAAAGAAAAATGATACCATGGACTGTTGCCCTGCAGGGTAATTCCCACAAATCTTTACTGAGAGAATAAAAAGGACTGCAGACGAACAGAATATTCATGCAAGTAAAAACATACATATTTAATGGACTGAAAAGTAAGGAAGGGTGGCTTACGAGGTGTTTGTATGAAAATTAAGACATAAGTTTAATATTTAAACATCAATACAAAGTGCACTTATGAGGATTACATAACTTCATATTTTTGTTGGGTTCTTTTATTTTCGCTAGGGCTGTGTAATGATATCGATTTTACGATATATATCAATATTTTCTTTCCTAGAAAAAAAATCGATATTCATCCGCAAGTATCGTAACATCCAACTGTCACCTTGCTCACTCACTGCTTGCTTCACCGGGAGAGTGATTAGGTTATCAGGCTTAGAGTGATTCCTTCAGATGTTAAGTGTCAAGGTTAAAAAGGTATCAAACTATTCAGAGCAGGGTACTTGGTGCACTTTATTTACTTTACAAATACATGTAAGCTACAGTTCGTACTGTTTCAATTAGAAGGAACATGTTTTCTCACCACTTCTTTGATTCATTTTGTCCAGCTGTTGACTTTAAGTCTGTGTCCATGTCCAACCAGAGCCAGGTATTGTGTAGTTGGTGCTTTTAATCAGTTTTCAGTTAAATTAATTTAATCCAACTCTATAACAGTCACAAAATTTCACCAAAATCACTCTGTCCCTCTAAAATCTTTCAGAAAATTGCAAAAGTGTATTGAACTGTATCGTTTGCTGAACATCGCAATATATATATCACATCGTGAACAGAATATCGTGTATTGTATCGTGAGATTATTGTATCACCACAGCCCTAATTTTCACTGGGAAAAAAAAAAAGTAGAAAAGCGCAGTAAACTTCACTTTACTAATGAGAGCTGTGCCGAAAACTGTATTACTAAATGTTGTTGACAAAATGCATCAAGAGGAAGAGCTATCGTGTAACAGGCTAGCCCCGCTCTCGAGGCACAGACATGGCTGCTGATGTGTATCTACAGCTCAGTGGTGAGTCAGAGGGGCTAGGCAGAGCAAACTGACATGGCTTGGCTGGACTTACCCGCCTCTCATCTGGTCATCTCTGCCCAACCCCTCCCCACTCTATCTACAGACACACACACACACACACGCGCACACACGCATACACACACACACACACACCCCTACACGCGCACACACACACACACACACACACACACACACACACACACACACACACACACACACACACACACACACACAAGCTTGTCGCCTGGGAGGCCAGCAGTGACTTTACACCCACAGAGATGTGTGCTAGGTTTGGTACTTAATATTCACCACCTGGTGTTATTTACATGCCTTTAAATGAGAGATGTGAGCTGGATGTTCAATGATTTTGATGAAACTCATCAAATGTTGTCCTTGAATATCAGAATAAGAATTTGTTTTTTGTCTTGGTAAACCTCTGACAGTTTTGTTAAATTTGATGAGAGTTCTTCTCTCCCTTTGTGTTGGATGTAATGTTATCCTGCAGTGATGTTAGCCAGCTTTAATTAAATATGAATGCAGAGCTGTTGGTTGCGTGGTTTGCTGAGCGCTTGCCTGCGAAGAAAAGCTCAACCAGTTGGTACTGTCTGACATCCTACACCCCTTTGCCACTCCATGACGGGGAATCTTGGTGGTCTTGCATAAAATGGAGCTCAGAATCACCTGTATTTAGATTTAATGGATTCAAAATAACCCCCAAGCTTGCTCTTTAATGAACACAAGATGGGTGAGAAAAGAGGCCTCCAGCTCCACACTCGTCTCTGTGTTTCATGAAAAACATTTTCAAATTGCACCCTGGCACAGATAATTTACTTATTCTGTGTAATTGGATGGTGACCAGGGTTAATATGTAGGCTGTCATTAAATGGAAATGTAGAGTTGTAAAGGGGGGACTGTATGATACAGGGAGTCTTTTCTATTGAGCTGCCTGGATTGTGTGCTCCCTCTTTGAGCTGGAAGGGACCTCCTTTATTTGAGGCAAGTCAAGCATGAATTCTGCTAGGGAAAGATTTGGGACAGTTATATTCATGTCTGTTTGTTGCCCGGTTGAATGAAATGACCTTTAAGATAAAGCGAATCTCTTGAGCAAGTCAGGTGAAGAAAAGGCACACAAATAGGGCAGATGTGGTGAAAAGAACGTTTTAAATTCTGCAGTAAAGGAGGGCTGCTGGGATGTGGATAGTTAAAAAAATGTGGTATTTGCTGGTAACCCTCCTCTGCTGCCATGACAATGCCACATGGGAGGAAGCATTTACTGTGGACGCTCCTTATTTTGATTCAAACAAGATTGAGCTCTAGGGATTAACTTTTTTCCCTACTTTTTGCACAACTGTTAACCAACATTGTGTAATCTTTTGAAAAATAACGTTGGTTGCGAGGGGGCAGTGTGGAATAATACCGGGTAATCTAGAGGCCGGTTAATTACGTTGCTCCTCTGTCCTCCATTCATAAGAAAGGCCTGTAATTAGTTCTCCAAAAGCAAAGGCATTTTCATCGGATGGGCCTATTTGAATTCCTCCTGATTCTGACATACAACTCCAAGCCTCTGTGGCTTCAGGAGAGGTTCGTAACCTGCATTCTTCCAGTGACAGCAGCACCGTAAAACCTAACCAAACAGCTAAATATGTCTTAAAGATGAACCATTAAAAGCCCAAGAATGTGCAAGAAAGTAAGTAAGAACAAATTAAAGAACCAAAAATAAACCCTTTGAATCCAAGTCCGTATTTTGTTTTTCCTGGTAGAACGTTGTTGACAGTAATATGCCACAACTCACCGGTTTTGCCACCTACGAAGAGGGCAGTCTCTGGGTTGCCTGGGTACTTTTGGCGAGGAAGTTAATCATATACCTCAGAGCAGTGCCATGCAAGAAAAGAAGTGTTTGTAAACCTGCCCCCATGGCTCTGCCCATAATTGGCTCTACAAGTGACTGCCCCAGCTTCCTGTCAGCATTATATCTGTGTTCACACCAACCCCGCTGGTAAGACATTTGTTCCTTAGAAACATGGCTGCTGTTTTGATCTTTGGACTGTGAAAGCAAAGTAGCTCTCACAATGGCAGCAATGTGGCAAGGATTTTCCAGGCTGTGGAGGAAGTCAGGCAAAAAAAGGTCAAAAAAGGTCCTGCTGCCTTGGCGTCAAAGTAAAGAACAACACTCTCTTACTTTGCTTTTCTGCTACATCTGTTTAATCAGTAAACATTTGTAAATGAAAACTGACAAAAGCACCTTTATGCTTTTACTGTGGCTTGGACTTGCAAAAGTACAAAGTGAAAAACTGAAGGTAAGGTTTTTATAGATTTTAACAATTCAAATGGGAGGTATTATGTGTTTTCTAGGCACAGAACAGAGTGCCATTTTATAGCTTGATCAAATAACTGTTACATCTAGTTGTTGTAAAAATTTATATATAAACCATAACTTAAAAGAAATTTGAGTTCACAATTTGGCACTTTGAAATTGCCTCCTGCTCTTTCAGACACTCCGCCTTCAGCATGTCATCATAGCAATGCCTTCTCTTTATGATGTTTTGCAATGTTCTTAGGAGGCTAAGAAGTAGTTTGTATGATAAACTCAGCAAACTTGCAGTTCCACCAGGTGTTTGCTAATTGCTGCTTCCTATAGTCTGGTGGAGCTGAGTGGGGGAGGGGCGCTCTGAGGTGGAAACTCAGATAGAAACTGCAGCTCCAAGGAGGAGCTTTGTGGAAAATGGCATTCAGGCACCTGAGAAAGGCTGCCTGGGGAGATTCAAGAATTTTTATGAACATGTATGAAAAAAAATCAAACAAAAACTCCAGGTATGTTTTTGATGTGGGAATAATATTATGAAGTTCCATAAAATTACATAAAGTTCAAAATTTGATTTTACATGATGCTCCACTTTTAAATACCGAACCATCAGTCTTATTTAGCTAAATTAGACAATCAAAAAGCTTTGAAATATTATTAATTGCAACTGTAATATTGATTATTGATGTGTTAAACTCTGAATGTGACTTATGTCTTTTATTCAATAGAGTGAAATTTTTTTTTCGAAAAAGAGATGTGTAAAAACAGCCTTAGTCATTAATTATTATGTCTAAAGTGATATCTTAACATATCAAGTATTAATATCTTAATATTTTTGAAACTTCGCACATAGTAACAGCAGATTCAATTTTGTATATGGGCTATCTGTCATAAACTCTCACTTTACACCAAGCCTACATCTGATTGGCTGACAGGACCCCGATGATGCCTCCTCAACTCAACTAAGCTGAGTTGAGAGTCGCAGAAAGAACGTTTAAAACCATAAAAATAATTTTTCTGAACCATTTAGATCAACTCTGTTAAATGTCTTTGCTTGTGATGTATACCATATTATGTCTGGTTCTTTTTGTGTGAAGTTACTGTGAAGTTAAGATTTTGTTTTTATTTTCCGCCACATCTTTTGTACTCAGCAAAACTTAATAACTTTCCTAAAGTAAAAAAATCCTCTATGTGTCACCTACTCATAGTGATACAAAGGTCATAGCCATTCAGCCGTCCCTACTTGGTCCGTAGACTCCCACCTTTTTTAGATGTGTGAATTAATTAATTATTAATTATATTGATAATATTTTTGAACATTTATGTCTCACTGATAAGATTTCCTGTTTTACAGTCAGCATGATGGAAATTGACTGGTGTGAATAGAAATGTAGTTTAATGTAGCTTAATATTTCCACAACTTAAAACTGCAAATCTGCCAATGAAACTGAAAAGTAAAGAAAATAAACAATAGTATGAAAGGAGCATTAATTAGAGACAAAAAATACGTATGCAGGATAATCCCAGTTATTCCTGTTATTTACACTACACAAGTAGATGTAATTAATTACAAATAAAGTGACCTGCAATATTTGAATATTGGAGTTGTTTGAAACTAAAAACATTTGAATTGCTTCATATTATATCCTATTCCAATAATTTAGTTTGAAGAATATATTTGGCAAGCAGCAACTTTCGTACTAAAATTACAAAATAAATATTTGTTTAATCTAATTAAAACTCTTGGGTAAATTATCAGAGTTTAAGTTACATAAATACATTCTGTTATTTTCTACCATTTCCCACCTGATGTTTATTAAGATATTATGATATGCCATTTATTTCCAATAGAACACATGTGATTCAACGCTACATTTAGCAGGCCATGTGGTTTTACATCCTGTGCTTTAAATCATTTTTTGAACTTCCTTTAAACATTCCAGTGTGCTCGGAAGGGTGCTTCCAGCAAATCTATTCTTCATTAGCAAGAAGAAGACCAATAAAAACAAATAAAGCAGAACAGAGAAACCGGATAAGGATTGACATCCGTCTAGGTTTCTCTCGGTGGTAAAATGCTGCTGTGAGGTAACAAGGAGCTGGAACAGAATTTTATTTTGAAGCTGACACATGGCAGGAATCTGGGATTAAAATTGGAAATGTTGAAGTACTGCTTGTGACACCTCGATGTGTGGAGGGATGTGACTTCCTGCACAGCTGTTGAGAAACACTTCTTGGCACCTCCCAAGCTGCTGCCGCTGCGTTCGGATCTGCACCTCGGCTTTGCTAATAGAGCATGCAGGGAATCTGGCGGAGTGCAAAATGCTCGGAATATGCTTATAATTAATCATAGTAACCTTAAAATCAGAGGTTAATGGTAAATTTGTAATAGCAACCACTTGTGTCATGTAATTTATTCTTATCAGAAAGCACGCATATCTCTTTGATCTTATTTTAACTACTAAAACTTTGTTTGCAAAAGAAAGTAATGCACTAGGATAATTCATATTATAGGAATTTCTTTTTCCTGACTAGTAACTGATTTGTGATGCATGAGTGTTTGAACTTTGCATTGTGAGTTTGTTGTTCTTTTGATGGACTCATTGGCTTCTGACAGATATTTTAACCAGGTAACAGGAAAAATAGCTCAAATTGCAGCCACTGAGCCACATGTGTTTGTCGGTGGTTGCCCTTGTATATATCAGTCGTCATTTCCTCTTCCAGTCGAATGCTTGAATGGCTGAATATGACTTTCTTTGCCTGTCTTTTTCTTCCCTTTATAGCAAAACTGGAACTGTTTGGGATTTTTTTGGAAAACCACACTCTGATGAACATCCTGCCTGAGACGTTTAATTGTGGCTGTGCCATTTTGTGCACGAGCTGTGCCTTTTTAAGACTTGTTTATGCAAAAGCATTCAAACATTGATTTAAGCTTCGTTTTCGTTTTTCTTCTTTCTTTGGAAGTTGAAATGTTTGGGCCTATAGGTTGTGTTCTAATTGATTTATTAGAATTGATTCCAGCAATAAGTACAGTGCCATTTAAAAGTATACATACCTCTTAATTTGATCACATTTTGAGCTGTTCTAACCACAAAATTTTATGTATTTTTTCAGGATTATGTACCAGAGTCCATGACAAAGAAGTGTATAATTCTGAAGCATATGGAAAATGTTTTTGACTTCTTCTATCAGGCTATTATATGGAGAGACTAAACTTTACCCCTTCTTTGGAAAATACTGTAGCTCAAGGATAGTCAGATTAGATGCAGAGTGTCTGAGAACAGCAGTTTTCAGGCTTGCCTCAGTTTATCAGTTAGGTTCAGGTCTAGATTTTGACTGAACCATTTTAATAAATTAATATGAGTGGATGTGAATCATTGCATTGCAAGCCGTCTATTCTTGTTGCCTTCTGAGAAAGTGAATCTTTGTCCCAGTCTCTTTTGTAGCCTCAGATATTTTCAATGATTCCTCTGCCTTTATCCCCCTCCATCTTGACATTAACTTGGACAAACCTCCCTGTTCCTATTGAAGAAAATAATCCCATTTGCATGATTCCTCCACCACCATGTTTAAACATTAAGACGACGTGCTCAGAGTGATTCACAATGTTAGTGTTCAGGTCAGATGTTAGTGCTCATCTGACCTGAGCACTTTCTCACTTTATGTATCCCTTCCATTGCTTATAGCAAACTACTAAAAGGGAAATTCCAATGTATTTCTTTCAATAGTAAGTTTCTTTTTGCTTAGTATAGGTTTTTCTGTCTATAAAATCTTCCACTTGAGCTGTTGATGTTTTCTGCTCTTTTAGAGTTATCAGTGATATTTTTGGTTTTTCTCTTGGTGGATGGCCATGTCTGCTTGTTTTTGGATGATAAATTGAACATTTATAGTTGGATCTCCCTTGAAAAAGAGATTCTTAATGTAAAAGGAAACTTACTGGTTAACTAAATAAATTAAAAACAGTAAGTAAGGAAATAGGCACCCCAACATAATTTTTATTTTTCTATCTTTAATTTCTCATTACAACGAGAAATTAAATATAGTTGTCTGGCGTTATTTCAGTTAGTCTGCGCAATTTCACATAGAACCGCTAGGGTCGCTGTCGCGTTGGTGGCATAGAGAAGATTGAACACACAAGAAGAATAAATCTTCCGGTTGAATATGAAGGAAGGTCAATGTGTGTGTCTCGTCTTTCTCATACTACAGGCAGTGGCGCAACTGCACATTATTCAGGTGGATGCGAAGACATAAATCGGCGCCCCCCACCCCTGAAGGAAGGAACGTCAGCGTAGAAAACATACGCACCCCCTAACCCCCCCCGAGGCAAGGATACATTATGTGCGTGAGGTGAAGGAGCGTAAGGCGCGCTGAAGTGTATGAGAAAACATAATCGGCACCCTCCAGACGGGGTTTTGGCGCCCCCTCTGGTGCTGCACCGCTATGCGTTGCATGCGCTGCATACCCACTTTTTGCGCCACTGACTACAGGTCAGTAAAAAAATATGGTTTTATACATATTAGTTTTCTTGGAAGAGTCGAAAGGGTTCTTAAATCTAATCTCAACTAATGAGTCGTTTTGTGATTGTTATTGTGTCCGAAAACGGGATTTGTTCTGAAGGCTAATTGGAGCTAATGCTAGCGGATTTCTACGTGTGTGAGCTAGCTGAGGAGCTAGCTGTAGGACTGCAGAGAACATTTGAACTTGTGTTTTGCACTTTTTGAGGGAGTTCTCACTCAAAGAACATTTTTTTAAATTTTATTTCATGCTTCTTTGTGGGTTTGTTGAAAAACCAGATAAACCATATCTTTAGGACATATGTGAAGCTGAATACCGAGACACAGTAATGATTCTCTGCTGAAGTATGTGATACCTGAAGTATGTTGTATATGAAGTGTGTTTATAACACAGAAGAAGAATAAATCTTCCAGTTGAATGTGAAGGAAACTGTGATGCTGTGGTATGAGAAAGACTCGTTGAGGGAAGATCATTTTCTACATTACCTTCAGTCATCCAAGGTTGCAGGGTAGTGAATACTTTTACTTACTTACATGATTTGTTGTGTATTTTAATTTGACGTCAATACCCAAAGGACTCAAAACAAAACTTTTCATCATTACTGGTTACAAATGGGTGCAAACCACCATTTTGAATACATGAAGAGACGCCTCAGTCACATCTGAGGTTAAATATTGACCTATATAATGACAGGAGTCGCTCCCATGTCTCCTGTGGCTGCACCGCCTTTGTCTTTCTCTCTGCCAGCTTGTGGTTGTAATTGAATTGTAAACAACACCCACACTGTTATTATTTACTGCTGCTCAAACTATCGGAGCAGCCACCGGAACAGAGCGCTGAGTCTTGTTGACGTGCTACCTAAAAGGCAGGGAAAACAATATACGGCCAGCTCATCCATAAGTCATGGCATTTGGCGCAGCAGCGGTGCGCCCAGCAGAAAAGGAGCTTTATGAATGGCAAGAGTCTGTGAGTGATAACGGTCATTAATATGTCCATTGAGGGTCACCACATTCATGCCACATATCAAATCCCCTTTGAATGAGATCAGTTCCCTCCTGTCAGAGCCCATTAGATCCGTCCCACAGCCCCAGTGGCCAGCTGACAGGGGAGAAACTCTAACCCCAGCCTAGCACCATTAACATTAGAAAATGAGCAATCAGCTGGAATGAAGCTCAAGAGGGGCGGGGGAGGATTCCAAACTTTGGCTACAGGAAATCCAACATTAAATGCTAGAGATATGGGAATCTTTGAAAATACAACTAAATGACTTTACGCACAAAACGCTTTTCTAAGTTAGACAAAAGCCTTGTAGCTGAGTCTTCTTTAAACACTGCAGAACCCAAGAGTTTCCTCTCCACAGACAATGTTCAGGCTGCTTGTACAAAATTGCGTTGAACCTCTTTGACTTTGCGAAATAATTGAGTTAAAAGACTCGATAAAACATTAATTAGCTTAGCAGTCTGGAGCAGATAACATAGATAAAACCCTATGTAATTCATATTGATTAGAATATGCACATTGAGCGTAACCTCTTAAGACAAGTTTTCCTTATTAAATGGACACAAAGCCGAGGTCATTATTCGTACAAAGAAAGATCGCTTTAGATTTTATCTTTTCACATAAAAAGGTTTGATTGGATTTCTTTCTGAGGAAGCTGCACAATCTATTTTATTCAGGTTTGATTATATTACCTCTTAATTAGTTTGTATATTGAGTAGAACAGGCCTTATTGATTTGAGGTGCATTCATTTGCATTGCAAAAATCCCCTTTAATCCAATATAATCTCATCCTTACTCAAACAGAAGAGACTGCGTCTTTGAGTTGCTCTTGTTTTGCAACTTTTTCCTCTTTTGCTCATCTCTGCTTAAATGTGATCTTTTAGTAGAAATTATACAGTATTCTCTTAGTAAAATAATATTCCTGAATCCGGCTGTTTAGTTGCACTCAATTTGTGTGTTTCATGTGGGCTACGTGCATGTTGTGTGTGGTAATTTATACGTCGGATGTAATAACAAGCTGTAGTATTTTCATGTGGCTGTGTTGTGGGCTTTAATTTGGAGGTGTTTGGCTGAGTGATTGGCGTCTGTAGGTGTTGTGTGTAAATCTGCTGCTGAACACCCGCGGAGCCTGTGGAACCGTGTCAAACAGAAATCAGCGTTGGAGGCGTCAAATCCCTCCCACCGGCTCAGCGCACAGCAGCAGCCTGAACAATTCTCTGTAATTAACCTCACCTGAACTTTAATGGCCCACCTCCGGGACTGAGGGCCTCGGCTGTGTAAAATTACTGTCACACGTGGAACCAAGGGGTAGCCCAGCCGCAGCGGGTGTGTTCCACTCAGACAACTGAGAGGGAAATAGACCCCTGTGTAACACCTAATACCACCAACACAATGTCAGAGTGTTTTTGTGGCTGTGTGAAAGGGGGGTGGGCAGTGGTTTGTAGATGCTCAGAGCAGCCGCAGTCTGATATTAAAGCTCTATAGTTTTCTGGAGATAATTGACCCCCACCAACTCGAATGGGCTTTAAACAAACAAAAAATGTCTGATGTTTTGTTGAAGTTTCTGTTTTTATTTTCCCCCCTTTTAGATGTTTGAAAAAACGAAAGCCGATTTCATTTGTCTTTTGTCGATGGTTTATTAAATAAAGAAACATTCAACTAAGAATCCCTTCATAATGCAATAAAATAAAGATCCATATTGAAAAAACAATATGGAACATATTAAAAGTGGATTTAATATTCTTTAGTATGCATATTAAATCTACTTTTAAAGTTTTTTGAATGTCTTAGTGAGCTGAAGATGTTGCCTTATAATTTTAACTTCAATAAAAAACTAGATAATGAGTTCAACAAAGTTGCACTGAGTGATATGCTCAATTCTGATGTAAAATAAGTGGAGTAATATTTTACAGTTAATTGTGTCAAAAGATATCTTGAAATCTAACAGCATCAACAGGGTGATGTTGAACATACTTACTGCAGTATGAATGTAGTTTGCTATTTTAAACAAAGCAGTTTCAGCACTGGGGTCTACTGTAAAGCCAGACTGAAAATAAATTTTAATAAAAAATCCATGAAATCACAACAATTTAGCGCAGAGTGAAAATTAGGTTCAATCGTGCCTCAGACCAGCCCTGTTAATTTGCACTCTGGCTCGTTTGTTTAGAGAGTCTGGTTTGTTCTGGCAGTTGTAAATGTGCAATCAAATTGTGGAGCAGATCAAAGAAATGCACTCTCATCCACCTACAAGCATAAGTCTTGGCCAGCTTATAGTGAACCAAGTGCAGGAAGTAGACTGCAGTGCATGGCATTGTGGGTAAACGCAACCAAAACAAATGTTTTTGTAGCAAGATAGCTGGGCGAAATGGCTTGATGCAAGACTTGGAGTGAGGATGAGGAAATATAAAGGCTGCTGGTAAGCACTCACAAGAAGAATTAAATTTGTAAAACGATTGGCTTCAGAATAAAGATTCTGGGATTAACCTGAAGAGTAGAGAAAGAAAAAAAACCATGACAGTTTAAAAAGAAAAATATAAAATATACGACATGTTGATATGTTTGGACATAGTTGTAATTTAGGGGAAGAACAGGAACTTTTTCATAGGTATGAAAAATAGACATTATTTTGGGTGTTTTTACCACCAAACCAGGTGAGGAGGAGAATCAGACAAACGGTCTTTTCATCACCATAGTTTTTTAATTGTGTATTTATTTACATTCACTTTGCTGCTATAAACTGTCAAAATCAATATCTACACAAAGTGATAACGGTCTAGACTTTTACAAAAATCCAATGTTAGGTTTGTTTCTGCTTTCTTTGCCAAACAACATTCAATATAAATTGTATGTTGAAATTTTATTGTACTATTTAAATGTCTTAAATGGTCAAATCAGCTACAATAGAGGATCCGTATGATTAAGTTTTTGCATTCCACCTTTGTGATCCATTGTTTTTTCACAAACTCACTGTGACATATCTGTCTACTATTCCTAATACTTTACCGGAAATTTTCTTTAAACTGTTGAATCTTTGTAATGCCATTTCACAGAACAAAAACACTGTTTGCTACAAGTTTATATTAAAATACTTTTAATGTAAAAGATGCAATACTCTCCCATTTAGAGGTGATCACACATAACCAGTGGGGAAATTTTGAGTTAATGACCAAATCGCATCCAATTTAAAATGTATTATTCTAAAATACAATATCCAGCAGACTTGGTGAAGATTCACTTTCAGCCAGGGTCTTTGTCATCCTTCTCTGAGCCACTTCAGTAAGCTCAACACAACAGCTGCATGCAGCTACCTAGACATTTGGCAGTGTGAAGATTTAAAAGTCCGACAGTGATCCCAGGCCTGTGTGTGGCACGTCTGATCCCCCGGCTCTGGCGAGGCAGGGCTGATTTCTGGTGGATACAGTAATCCTGAAATCATCTGGCTACTCTCAGAGCCCACAGACAGCAGGTTACAAGCAGAGAAATGTGTGTTCACATGCCCATGGAGTGTAAAACACAGAGAAAGGTGAGTCACCGTCTCTATCCAGAGATCAAACACTTCCCATGGGTTCTAGTTCACCATCAGGCCAGATGTTGTTTTCTTTTTATCAGCTCTCCGCTACCTTTTGAAAAGGAAACGCTGAAATGAGGGATGAGAAGTCTGAAAACCCTTACTTTGCTGAATCATGTTAACGTGAACTTTATTGTAACATCCCATATTTCACACTTCTTCCTCATGGAGAACATGTACTCTATGCGTTCTAAGTTTTCTATGCACTATGATGTGATAATTTCTTGTATTCACTGTAGAGATCAGCTCAACTTAATCTCGGGGGATATTTTCTACATTGCATTAATCTGGTTACAATGAAGAAAAAGTGATGATACTCATCCTTTAACTGATATTTTGTAGAAACCCATTTTGCTATAATTTCAGCATTGAATATTTTTTGTTATGAATCTTGTCATCACACTACAAGTTGACTCAGCAAAATCTGCCCACAGTGCTTTGAAAAATGTTTCCAAATCCTTCAGGTGGTGAGATAAATCTTCACATCCCTCCTCTGGTGACCCTACAAGTTTTCTGTCAGATTTAGATATGAACTCTGGCTGGCCCATTTCAAAATTTTATTGTTTTAGTAAAGCTATATTCTTTTGTTGATTTCAGCTCAGTGTGATGAGAAAATTGAAATCTCCCTTAAAGTTCCTTTTCCTGAGAGACGTCGACTTTTTGGGCAAATCTCAATGTTGTCTGGAATTGTTCATAATAGAATGTAGAGAGAGAAAAATTTCTTAAAACATGTTCTGCTACTGTCACCTGAGAGGCACCGTTGCATGATAAGATTTAATATTTTGTAAACTCTGCCCTCTACAACATTTGCTAAGCGATGTAGAAATCTCAGCAAAGTATTACAGCCAAGTTTTATTTCTGTTTTTTTTCAGATTCCCTGTCACTGCTGTTGGGTGTGAAGATGAAGACAGAATGCTGACTAACGGTACTGCAACAAAGTATTAACTTGAGGATATGCAAACGTATGCAACCAGGTCATTTTACATTACTTTACATTTTTCTTCCTAAAAGATCTGAATGTGTTCAATATATGCGTCACGTTAAAGGTAAAAATTGTTTTGAAATTAGATATCAAGGTATAATTTTGGTTTACATGAATAATTAATCTCATTTCAACAAGGATGTGTACACTTTATTTACTGTAAATAAGAATGAATACATTTCTGCTTAAAAATGCTAATATATTTTAATAGCTAATATTTTATTTTTCTTAGTCTTAAAGTTGCAAAAACAAATAATTGTGAGAAAAAAAAACAATCAAAACTGAAAATGCAGATTTCTACATTTATCAACACATCTTTGTATTTGTATTTGTAATGACATAATTATGTTTGTTTTATAGATTTAAAGTTTTTATGAGCTGATCAATTTGAGCGCAGAAACAAAAACAGGTCTGTCATACACATCAGCCGTTTATGTAAAGAGACAGGCTGACACTTCTGCATGCGCACACACACACACACACACACACACACACACACTGAGCCCCTGTCACCCAGTGGCTGCTGCAATATCCCCCGAGCCTCTATCTGTCTGCCACTCGCATGAAGGATAAAGAGACAGGATGTGGAGCGGGGAGGGAGGGGGCTCCGGCCTGCGACTGAATGCTCCATCAATGGGCTTATTTTCGTTACAGCCAAACAAATGTGTCACTCCAATCATCACACGGCTGATTTTATCCTTCTGTTACTGTAGCTCCACAAGCATTTCCTTTTGTGAGCGCTCGCTCCTGATAATCCCACTCTGACAAAGGGGCCATGTGCCACCACTGAGTTCCATGACCAAAAATGTAAAACTAGTCGTTTCCACTTACATACTTTCTCAGTGATATCATACATAATGAAAGAGTGTTTGTAAGCACTTTTGCATGAGTGACTCCTACAATCCCATACGGTGAACTAGATAATAACAGGTATTTAGTGGGTTGTTGGAATCCATGTTTACGTAGATTGTTTGCATCCAAGTTTTTTTGTTTTTCTTTTAAAAGTTAATGATAACTGCAAAGACTCAAGTTGCTTTTAATATGATGAAAGAGAGGAGGCTGTTGTGTGTGGTGCACAAACCTGTAGGACTGATTGAACAGACTGAAAGGAGTTTACAGAGGTTCAGCTCTCAATGGGGCAGGGCCTCGATACTTTCAGCTGGGCCTTCTGAACCTGAGAAACTCCTTTATTCCGCCCTTCACTTGCAGACAGACTCCAGATTTACTGGGTCTTCCTGTAAATGGGACAGGGCATCTTTTTTCTTGGCCCAGCCAGACTCCATGAGGTCTACAGCAGGACCTCACCAGGTGAAAACAGGATACAAGGTATACAGCTACTTTTGTAAACACACATACACACACACACACACACACACACACACACAGCAGCAAGTCTGCAGCACTGAGGTCTCTGCTAATTCTGAAGTCTGGAGGCCAAGTTTCAAAATTATACTGATCATAAAAAAAGAAAATGTTGATATATGCTGCTTATAGTTGTAGGTTTTTAGAAAAATATGACAAAAAGCCAGAAACAGTGCCATGGATATTATTGTGTTTCAACACAAAATGTTTTTGTAAACTTTCAGCTGGCATTATCTTTAATTTTTGTTTGTTTGTTTGTTTATTTTATTTTGCTAAAATAATTTTTTATCACTCTGCTTACATAAACAAATTTTACCAAGTTGGTGTTCACTGCATGGTGGCATCATTAATTACCAGATTTTTTATTATTTTTATTTAGTTAATGTTATTACATAAAATAACAGTTTAACATCAGGTACTGACATAAATTGCAGAAATGCAGCACAGTTTCTCACAGGCCAGTTATCAATCTAGAAATATTACAAAAACCCTCCCCTACCTGTTACTGCGCACTGCCAATCAGCTGGATGATTGCTGGTTGTTACAGTTAAAACAAAGTAAGATTTGGAAATTTCTAGTTGTAACTATACAAAGGAAGAAAGTGGAAACCATTTTTTGTTCTTTAGATGAAAAGCTTTTGTCATCAATGAAAATGTAACAATTCTTAAGTTTTAATTATGTAGAAATTCTGAACTTATAGAAAAAAATCCCCCTCTAGAGTTAGCAGTTAGCAACACAAGCGCATAAGCTGATTAATTGTACTTGTGTAAAGATAGAGTAGAAAAGATAAGGCAAAGAATATTCTGTGCAACAAATTGTAAATATTTGCATGTATTTGATATTTTTGCTTAAATCTCTACATAAATTATATGTATTGAAAATGTTATACAAAACTTTATTACGACTAACAATATTTTAAATATTATCTAGCAGCAGTAACAGTAATAACTTGTTGGAATGCTTTGGCTTACATTTTTACTTAAGCGTTTTGTAAAATGAAAATACTTGGTCTCACACCCGTGTCTTAATCAGTTTACAGGTTAAAAATAATTTAATTAAGTAGTTTTCCATTTCTCAATATACTTTATTAAAACAACTTACATTTCTGGTAGACACTAAACTGAGCAACTCCGTTTGTCTGTTTTGCAAAACATTTATTTTAATTCGAAAATATACTGATTATGCAGACATGAGTGTTTATTCTTGCCTCTGTCTGTTACTATTCATTACTATGTCTGCCATAATGAGGCAAAAACCTCTTCCTGCTCTTCCTTCCCAAGGCATTTCTGACAGACTATGGACTCGAGTCATCATCGATCTAAGGTGGAGTCGCTGTGGTTGCCTGTCAGAACATCGAATTGACCTGGCTGCAGCTCACCAGTTCACTGTCACAACCTCTGTGGCCTCTGTCGCAGCAGGTGCCTTTGCTCAGACGTGAAACTGAGCCGCAGTGTTAAGGATACACAGGGATGTGATACCGTTGAGGCAATAGTAGTACATGGGCGTATTTGTGTTGCTGACAGTTTCATACCCTCCAAATTCAGCAGACCGTAATGCATACTGTTGTCCTGACAAAAAAGATATACTGTATGCTCAGATTGAATTTAAGCACATTTTGCTGTCTGTTTGAGGATATGAGACCCAGTTCAGATGTCCATCCATCACCTCACTGCGTGACGTGTGGCACAGGTCTTGTGTGTGATCCTTTTGAACACGGTATCAAGTGAACACTAACTTGCAGCTGTGGAGAATGGGGAGACGTGGTGTGGAGAAACGTGCCAGAGTCATAATCTGCTGTCTCACTTAGCAAGAAGCGTTCCCTCCTCAGACGGACCTGTTGGGCCATTTCGGCAGCTTGTAAACACAAGTCAGTCTGCGTGCAAGCTGTCATTTCAGCTCCATGCTATCTGCTTTATAAGACCTTTGAAAATGGCAGTGATGGCTGGAAAAAAAAAAAAAAATCAACAATTGGCACTGTACTGTGCTATGCTGTGTTGGCAAAAACAAAAGCAACAAGCTGAGAAACAAGAAAAAACAACAGGGGAGTTCTGAATGATCTGAAAGGCAGCGTAAACAAGTCCAACTGCACTGAATTAAAAATAAAGTTCAACATAATCACTGAGCATGTGTTCATGTGTTTATAACCCAAATTGGAATTTACACGAACAAAAATGGGGTTTTCTGAGTTTAGGCTCTGATCTATTTCTAAGGTATTTGAGAATTTTAGGTCACATCTACAATTCAGTGGTGTAAAATAAAAAGGACTTATTCAAACAGTTAATTCTGGTTAATTTATTTTGACTTTATGTTTACTTTTAATATGCAACCATACCAAAACTGTACACTTTGTTCAGTAAATTTATGTTTAAAATATTTACAAGCCATTATTTATAAGAATATAGTTTCTATTCAAAGATCTGTTAGCGCTTTTTTCAGTTACTGCATTAATATAATTATTACCGTGTTAATGCACCGATAATTTGGTAATTTTGACTTTATTCAAAAAAATATATTGCAATGCAAGAAACAGGACTTCATTTTGTGGCATGTTTTCTTATTTTGTTTTTAGTGCAATTGTAAAAAGAAAGTACAACAGGTTTAAATTGGAGGGTTTCATGAATTTTGTATGTAATTAGGGTTTTTGAAGTGTTTTATTTTTTTCACAAACTTTTCCCAGGGTTTTTGCTACCTCTTAAAGTTGTTTTAGACCTTTAAAATCAAATATTTTCAACACATTTTAGTTGTCTGTGAGATTTGACTCAGAAGCTCCTTTGTAGTTTCCTTAGAAATTAAATTAAAAAAAATAATAAATTGTTACATTATCCGAAACACATTTCTTACACATGGGGGAGTGTATATTTGGAGAGCACTGGTTTAAACATTTCAGAACCCTGGAATTCATACTTTGCTTTTATTTACCATTACTAAAGGCTTTAGTAAAACTTTAACATGTTTAAAGGTAATGACGCTGCATATCGTTGTTTAACAGACAAATATGTTCTCTACAATCTTTCACAAATTTAAATTGTGTGAAAAAACCTCCAAAGAAACATTTAGAGAAGGACAGTGAGCTTACATAGTTGTTTAAGTTTTATATTTATGACTGACTAAAAAAAAAAAAATTCCTTTGTCTTTTCCCAAATCATGGATTATGACGATCAAATCACATTTAGCTTACCTAAATTGTATACTCACTTGTCTTTCCCATCTTGACAAGTATCTCAGAAAAATTGTCATCTGTCAGCTGTAATTTTGCATTGAACGTAAACAGGAAGTCATAGTTCCATAATTAAAGATTTAAACACTCAGCAACATGTAGTTGTATTAAACAACAAAAAAATGTGATTACATTTACTAAAGCAGGAATTATAAGGGTGAGTAATGATCATGGTATTTTTTTCCTCATATTTTTTCCCCCCTTTCTCTGCATTTTTTTCTCTGAACTCGTCTCCTGCTTTTCCCCAGCATGTGCCTGAACACACACCTTCTCATACAGTTATTCAAACAGATAAATTCTGTTTGTTGTCCCTTAACTTAAAGTATCCGCGTTTTTTGTTTCTGGCCCACACACTCCAAACACAAAAACTTTGTGGGTTCACACTTTTCCATCCATTTAGGTTTACTTTGGCTCAGGTTTTACTAGTCACATCCATCCCTCCTTCTCTTTGGCCTCCTGTCACGACTTGTCGCTTGAGGGACACTGTGATTTATCGACAGGGTAAACAGCTTATGAATGAGGCCTAAGCTTCAGTTATACAGTTTACAACATTTGAGTAACCACAAGGGGTTTGTGTACACACACTTTCTCAAGGCTACTGTTAGGTGGAGAGAATGAGGCTGCCAGCCTCATCTCATGTCGAGGGAAATTCCTCAATGTCTTAATCGTAAGCCCGTAAGATTAATTCTGCTTGCACAACTCCTTGTGTAAACGTTTCAGGGCGACGTTGAGACATTTTTAAACAAGTTTCGAGCGGCACGCAGAGTGACAGGGATTGTTTACAACAGAACTCAAGGCTTTTTCTGCGTGGCATTCTCATTTTTTGGTGTTAAACACTCTGGGGCTTTATTCCACATGGCGGATTGGAAGGACTTGCAAGAGTGGAAGATAAATATATCAAACTTAAATGCATATAAAATGTTTTATTTCTGCTTTCATGTGGTTAAAAAAAATATGATTTTCTTTGCACTTAGAGCTCTATCATTTGTAATGTGGTTCTCGATTTCCTATTAAAAAAAAAAAAGTACAATTTTCATGATTTGTGTTTAAATATGTGAAAAAAATATCAAACTTGCCTCATATTTTCTTTTTGCTTCACCAAGACTTTTCAGATAAAATCGAATAACCTGTTTGTCTTTAAGCACTCAAGGCAAGACAGAGGCTCCTCCTGGTTAATCATTGACCAACTGGTGAGTTTCCATTTTCACACAGGAAGAGTCAGACATGGAGAAAAAAAATACATAAACAAACAAAATGTATCACTAAATAGACTGTGGGGAAGCTTAAAATTAATATTTTCTAAATGATGCAAACATATTGGAAAATTTGTTTTGCTTCTTTTGTTTGTTTAGAATTAAAATCTATGAAAAAAAATCTCTTTTAAACTTCTCTTTCTTGAGAAACTAAAATAGAAAAGGTTGCAGACTTTGTAGTTACCGTGGCGTCAGCCCAACGTGTAAATAGGGTGCTAGTTTTTCCCAGCATTCTCTGCCGACTATCTGCTCACAGGCATCCTCAGATTCTTGCACATATTTAAGCACAGCTATTGTAAAAATGGCCCTCTTCCTGTTGTTGTTTTGTAAAGACTTGATTTTATTCAAGCCTCAGGAAGTGGAATAATTTCAATGCAGATGTTTTTCACTGTAAACAGCCGGAGCGGTCTGGTGGGGGGGAGGGTGCCGATGTGACAAAGGGTAAAGAGGGTTTTCCATAGGTAGAAAGCTGTACTATTTAATAAAAAAAGAACCTTTTTTTCTAAATATATATATATATATATATATATATATATATATATATATATATATATATATATTTCTCAACTAATGATAAAAAATCTGAGGAACTGACAAAATCAACCTGTACCATGATTACACTGTAGAAGGGATGAGTTACAAAATGCCAGAGCTTATGGATTTTTCTTTACTTGTTTAAAGTAAATTAGGCAGCATTAATATTCTGATAATTAGATTAAGCTATTGGTAAAACTAATCTAAATTCTCATTTTAAATAATTTACAATTTTAAGCAAGAGGGCTGCCACAAGTTACTGAAGATTGACAACATTATTTTTCAGATGTTTAACTCAAACATCAAGCCAAGACAAAATATAGTGATTGAAAAGTCTCCAGCTCAAATTTCAGTGTATGAAGTTAAAATGTATATTGTAATTTAACTAGTGAGAAGAGTAAGGAGAAATGTTGACTATGAGCAGTGGCTAGAGAATAAGAGAATCAACAAACCAACACCCTACAGAGGGAGGTAAGAGCACTCAGGGTGATCCTGCTCTGCCTCTAATTCACTGCTGCGGGGAAGGACCACTTGTGAACAAATCATGACTCAAAACACAACCGTTGAGAAACTATACAAGTGGATATGTCTCCTTCAGTTTTGACCAGAGCTGTTATTATGAATTAGCAAGTTCCTCCCAATAAATTGTTTCCAAAACATTTTACTTTATATTAGCAAGCTAAACGGTGCTTGCCTTCTTTTCTCTTTCCTCCTCTTAGTCACTTTGTTTTGTCCATAAAATATTCTTCCCTTAGTTTGACTCATTTAGACAAAAACAAAAGCAAGTCACAGGTGTAACTAATAGTTGGTTAAAACCATGTTGGAGGAACATGTGAAGAGAGTAATTTATTTATTTAATTGTGACAGACAAAAAAAAAAGAAAAAAAAAACATGGTTCTACTTGCTAGGAAGAAGGAACAAGGCAAGCTCACTTGCCTTCTTCCAGTGCTAACTAGAAAAATCCAACCAGAGTCAAGAGGCAGGTCTTTGCGCTGTCAATCACCTCTCCATTTGGTGCTGCTCATCTTTCTCCTCCTTTCCTCCATTGCTTTCTGTTTAGTTGCAACTAGCATGGCCTGTCATGAATGCTGAGACTAGTTGACATGGTCACCAATGACAGCAGATAAACGTTTCATGTAAAGGTAAGGTGTATTGCACATTTAGCATTGAGTACATGAGGATGATGGACGGCACTAAGACTCCTCCCCTTCTGACTGGTTAGTTGTATTTAGTCAGGAGCGGTACCTTTCTTCAGATGGCAGTAGCAGCTCAGGTAGGAAGTCGAGGAGACGGATCTCTTCACAAATTATCTGGCTTATGCTATCACAGTATGGTGACAATTTTAACAAATATGGAAAAATATATATTTTTTTATTAAAGTTGCATACTGCACCTTTAAGAATTTGACTCAAAAAACTTTGAAACATTGTTCATAGCTAGTGTATAACAGAACATCTGCCATTTATAATATATCTGAATAAAGAACTTGCCTTTGATTCCTCGGTCAGCGTGTACAACATGATAAAAATGTTTCTGGCAGTAGATGAAATGCAACATTATGCAGCCTAACTGAAGATCAAACTTTGGATCCATGGCCATTTTTATGTGCTGAGGTGTTATGGTTAAATCAACAAGCACTGACCGATGCATTTTGGCCTAATGCAAACAGCCCAGTAGACTCATTTGATTAATGAGCTGGCATGATGTAACCACAGGGAGAAATAGGTTAGTGCACCTGGTCGTTTACACAGTTTTTCATTCATTGGGAAAATGGAGCAAATCGTCGAGAAAGCGATTTCAAAAACCAGCCACTACTTAGGATTGTAAATTTTTTCTTAGTATCTGAATGACCGACTTTCTGCTAATGTTGGCACAACCTTCCCAATAAATGTCAATCTTTTTGACAGAAATACAGCTTATAGGTCATGGCCTGCCAAGGTTCTTTATGGTGCTCAACCAAGCATTCATGCTCTGTGTTTATAGTTTGCTGAAAAAAGGCAAAACTGCAGCAAGAGATACAGGTGCATCTAACTTAGAATACCATTAAAATAGAACCTATTTAAGTAACACTGTTTATACGTCTATTTAGATGATAGTGGCTAACAGCTAATGAAAACTCAAACTTAAATTTCTCAAAACATTTTCAGTATTATATACGACAAAAAAACCCCAGAATTTTAATGTAGAAATTTTATCACTGCAATATATCTTTTTAATATATCAGTATGTAGAAATATATTTGAGACTCATGTTTTGAATTGACACTTTGAAACTTTTGAGTTGTGGTCTAATTCATTGAGATGCACCCATATGTCCAGTGCTCTTCACTTCCTGCAGTAGGAATTTGTGTTGTTTAACCAGCAGCTTATATTGCTCTATTTCTTTTGTCTTTGATGGTGGTCATCAAAAGGTCAGGGAGGTGATGTGAAGTTGTAAAATGGCCCAAGCAGGGCTGACCTATGGCTGCCTGAGCATTCCTAATGCAATAGCAAGGCCCGCGGGTCCAGCCTGCCAATACCGGCCTGATTATAACGAATCAGGTCCCCCTTAACACAATAATGTGATCAATTTCTCATTCTGCTGAATAAATAACATGGCAGATAGGGAGGTATGGTGACCTGCTGTTAACCCCTCACCTCATTATTCATATCAGTGCTTGAATGAAGAGAGTTGCAAGGAGAGAAAGGAAGAAACAGGTCCGCATGAGCTAATTATTGCTAAGACAGAGCTGCTGTGCTAAATGGTTGGGATTGGATGAATGTCCAGGGACTGTTTTATGGCATCTGCTGTTTGAGTACCACCAATGATACCCTGAACCTGCTCCTCTATGCTTTGGGATTTATAATGGGTGGCAGATGCTGTATTATTCTGCATCTTCCTCACATGCACCCACAGCTGACTGGACTCAATTCAGTCACACAATAGTCATGTCTTGACTGTTTTTTCCCTGTTGAGGGTTGGTTTTGTCTAGGCAGTGCTTAATGTGAAGACACTTAATAAGATGCCTGTTGGCCAGGTTCACAAAGATGCAGCACTGCTAATGGCATGATAAGTAGCCCTGTCAGTTTTCCATGGTACGTAAGAGAGTCTCCACAAATCTGGACCCGTCTACATTTACCTTTAGGTAGGCCCTTACCCTTCAATCTTTGTTCCGGCCTCAGTAACAGAGCTGAGTCTGAGCAGACTGGATTTCTCAGCTTTGTAACAGGAGGCTCCAGTACACATGCACAGGAGCATTCGACACTCCTGGAGCAAATGCTCTGAGCTTCACACGATACCCAGTCGAGCTCGACCGGTAGGATGTGACACGGTCATCGGTCTTCATTTATTTACCTTTTTTGTCCATCACAGTCCCTCTCCGAGCCTGTGTACGCTTCACCTGACACCCAATATCCAGACCTATTGCTTTCATCTCCTTGGGTATTGGTCTTGACTTATCTCGCGCAAGTCATCTAACTTTAATCAAGTAAATGGATGCATTTAAATGCTGCTGATTCCAATTTGGTAATTGAATGTGTTGATTTTGGATTGATCAAAGGAAGATTTAACCAATTTGAACTTCCGTCTCATTGGTAGCTAAAGTCTGAGTATTTTCTTGCAACATCATTTTATTAAGACAGCTACATCACTTAACATTTGTCAGACTTTTTAATCCTGCTTCTATACAGTAGGTTAGCAAAGCACTTTTTTCTGTAACTATACTAACAAAAATCTAAGTCATTTTTTAAGCTTTTTGTTAGCGGTCTTTTTTGAACTTGGACATTTCTTCTAATGTTTATTAGAAGATATGTCTATGGTGAACTTATGTTTGGGCTCACATGGTAAGATAGTTATGCAGCATGTTGACCCGATTTACCCTCATGACAAGTCAACACTCTGATTATTGCTTTGGCTCTAAACTAGTGGTCTCAAATTTCATTCCTCGAGGGATAGAGTCCAGTAAATCCTAGATGTGTCCCTTGTCCTACGTGCGTGAATTAAATTGCTAAACTGCCTCACTAGCATGTAGTAAAGCTTTATAGAGCTGCGCTAATCAGCTGATATTGAAGCCCGGTGTGCCGAAGCAAAGAGATTTCTAAAAGTTGCAGGACGAAGTCTGGAGTTTAAGACCACTACTCTAAGCATAAGATAGTCTTATGAAATATTCCTCATAAGACTGGATAGACTTTGGGACCCCTCCAACTTCAAATGTAATTAAAATGTTCGATAGTCTTGGGCTGATATTTCAGGATAATTAACCTTGCAATGTGTACGTAATCAGAAATAAAGGTGACAGAAACGTGAATGGGAATCCAAAATACAGAAAACAAAATAACTATCATGATGAACCAGAGTTCAGCGGATGTTGGAGACATCTTTTGCATTGCTTTTTGTCTGTTAAAAATAGTCCACAGACTATCGTCATTGCTTCTTTCTCGTTGTCCATGTTTGGTTGCTTTGAACTCACATTTGACCTTGAGAAGTTTTGTGAAATTTTTCAAGATTTTCTGACATTTGAATATTGATAAGGAATAAGATTACCTTATAAATATTGATAGATTTATTATTTCTATGGATTTTTGTAGTTCTTTATGGGTTCACCCATTATTTCCTTTTGTCTACTTAGTTGTATATGGACTATTTGTTTAAATCTTTTTTCTGTGTGGATCACTTTGTTCGATGTTATAATTTTAAGAGATTGTTGATTCATGACTGATTGTTCCCATTGTCCCTTTGTATGTACTCCTTTATCCATACATAGACATGATAGTGAAAACATGGACACTATCTTTTCTTCTCCTCCCACTCTTCACCTTTTTCTGTATATTTCCATCTTTTTCCTCCCTTTGTAATCTTGAAGCATGTAAATGACCTAAATCATGTTGCCAAGGCCCTACACAATTATATTTAGTCCATTACAGTGCATGGGAGTACATTTAGGGGAGGTAAGGGGCTCAGTTCCACATGAGAGGACTTCCTCCTCACCAGGCAGTGTTTAAAGAAGAGCAACAGGTGGCTGCTGGCAGAGGGAACCTGAGGCTAAGTGGATGTCAAAGTGGAATTGCAGCTGAATCGCCGGCTATTTATTTGACCCTTCTCACATCTGCACTCTTCCCCTCTGAGGAGGAAGAGATGGGAGGGGAGAGGGGTGTTTTTTTTTCTTCAGCTCCTCTCCCCTGGTTAATGTGGGGCTGGGGGACATCTAAGGGAAGGGAAGGGGTTTGGAGGGGATAGGAGAAATTGTACATGGTATTAATTACAGCCCAGAGTTCACATGTCCGCTTCCCACTATGTGTTTATGCTTGGAAGTAACATCATGTGCGAGTAACACGAAGAGGGTCAGCGGGGTTGGATGTGTTTTTCCACGTGGTGAGCGAACAAGTACTGTTAATTCACCAAGATTCAAGGTTTTTCAGACTTAAAAAATTAGGTCATGATAAAAAAAAAATCTTCTGAAGTTTTTTTTTTTTTTTTTTTTTCAAACAACGTGGAAACTCTACAATTCAATTGAAAAACAAGCAAATCTTTTTGTAAAAAAATTAAATAAGTACATTTAGCTTCTTCCTGGAAAAGTTCTCCAAATCTCTCAGGTCTGAGTGTCTCTTTTGATAACCTCACAGATTTTCTTTTAGATTTAGCTTTGGACTCGGAGTGGGAAAATAAAATCCCTCTTCATCTTCAGCTTCATTCAGACACCAGAAAGTGTTTGGTAGAAAACATTTGAAACTGTTGGCAACTTCATACTTTGGTTAAAAAAAAAAAAAAAAAAAAAACTGGTCCTGCCTGAAAAAAAGGAACCCAGAGCATGATGCTACCACCACCATGTTTTATAAAGCACTGTGTTTTTGATAATGCACAGTGCTGTTTTCTGTTTTCTCAACCCCCAGTCAAGTTTTGTTCTACTGGAGGATTCTCCCTGTTAAAAATGAATCCTTTGTCCCTCTATCTTTCTTCATGGAATCAGGTTATTGCATCTTTAGTCATTTCTGTATTTTGTCTTCAACAAATGTTATATTTATGTCACATTAAAGGTGGAAAAAAGTTTGCACATGATTTTTTGTGGTGTCATTTTTTTGTTAAACCCCCAAAATTTTAGCAGGAGTGTGTGTACTTCCACACACACTCCAAATGTAATGTTTTTACTCCATAAGCAGCATCACATTTTACTTTTATCAGGCACATAAATAAAAAAGAGAGGAAAAAAAAAATCTACATGTGTCATTATGACATCACCCATTAAATTTTTTCCCACAGAGCATCCTCAGCATTCACTGAGCAGTCTTTTTGCTCACAGCACCGCCTAAGACTTTCTAACACGGTCCCTGTCGAGGGTCCCAGGCTCTGAAAAGAGAACAGAGTCCAAGTCTGGGACGGATCCCTGCCTGTCTTTCCTGTTGGTCTCAGTGTTTCCATGCTGTTATCAACTCGGCTGATAATGCTGAGCGCTGAGCTCTTTTTCTCAGGACCCACAGCACGCTGCCACACATTCTGATGGCGTGACACAGCCTCCACCACAGAGCCCCCTCTGTCTGAAGCAGACCTCGCTGCCTGGTTGGGCCTGCAGCTGGTACGCATATTGGCGAAGGGCTCTGCCAGCCCGTCTCCTGTTTGCGATATCTGAGGGTACGGTTTGCCTTCGCGTGTCACCCAGGTTTCAGGTTGAAAAGCCTCGACAGAAAAGTGAGAGTAGCTGAATGACGAAGCTCAAAAGAAAAGGGAATTGAAACTTTAAGCTGCTGAATCCAAATTAAAGGTTAAATACATGGAAAATGTAAAAAGAAATGAAATGGGACTGAATTATTCCAGCAGTACAATCTCATACCGAGAAATTTAGTAGAATTAAACTTTGAATTTCAGTACATTTATTTACTGAGTCACAATCACTGGCAACCTTAATATTTTCTTTAAAAATAAGTGTAACTGAAGTATTTAACTTTATTTAAATAACTTTAATTTAGTAAATCATGACCTTTAAACACACCAAGTGTAAGATGTGCAAATAGCCCTAAAATTAATTCATAATTTTACTGTCAAAAGCATAATTTTAAGTTAGAGTGCAAATAAATCCAATTTTTAATTTGATTGTTCTTTATGCTTTGGAAAAAAATCTTATGTTTAGGAGTAATTCATTTTTTTAATGAGCCACTGGTCCTGCACTTTCTGACATTAAGTGACCTATCATTTCCTGTAAAATACATTTAAATGAAGCATGGCTTATTTTATACTTTACTGTTTATTGACTTTTAATTAGTAATCCATCACTTCTCATCGGTCTGAGGGTAAATATCAGTCGTCAAAATGGTAAAGACAAGATAACATTCCATTAAAAGTAGGTATACGTGTGTGTTTGAAGACATGAAATGACTACAACAAAATAGTTATTTGCCTTCACTTGTCCATGTCTACAATTGGAAAGAAAAATGGAACAAGCTTAAAACCACTGGAGCTGTGACTAATGCAGCTGGATGAAGAGCCATGTAGGCCACGGTGAGGACGATGTGGGAAAATGAGCAAAACATTTCCAAAGCTCACGACTGTAGTGTGTTTTCCAATGAAAAATTACGTCACTTCCATTCAAAGGAAAAGAAGAAACACTTATGCAATTTTACACATTTGTATCTTAGATGCCACTGTGATAAAATCAGCACATTAAACATTTGAATTGAATTAAAAATTAGAGTTTTTCCTCATATCTCATCAAGTGGAAAAAATAAAATGAAATGATCAAAGCCTGGAGTAGATTCACACGTTAAAATCTAACATTTGTTCATATTATTTTGACTATTGGTCACCTTCGTTTAATGGTGAATTAATAGAAAAGGTTTTTATAGTTATGTTTTAAACTATTTTCTTCCACAACGTTTTGCAATTTTTAAAGACTTTTCTTTTCAGACCATCTGGTTTTGTTAGACGTAAAACCAAAGATTTTACGTCTAACAAAGTCATAAAAAGTATGAAAACATGACAGCCTACAGATTGCGTATAATTACTTCTATAATTTTATTGTTGAATCTGCCGTGTTAATAAACATTTTCTACTTCTGTTTCTGCAGCTAAGTGGGAGGCTGCTTCCAGGCTGAGGCACAGTAAAGTTTATTAAACACATCAGCTGGTTTGCAGTAGACCATTACTGAAATGTTATATTCCAGCAACGAGAGATCAACAAATAGGCCTTGGAAATAATAAGCAAGGGGACTTTGGTCTTTTAAACCGGAGAGCATTATGCTAACTTTGAAGGGGGAATTTATTAAATCTCTTACAACAACTGAGGGGCTCTATATTTAACTTTGCCAGAGCACTTCGGACACATTTTGGCTGCGGTTTCCACTTGGCTCTCAGAGCAGTCTGGTGGCTGCGAGGCAAACCTCTGCAGTCCCCCCGCTTCCTAAAATGAAACAGCTGCCGAGCGGGACACACTGAGAGCAGCGGGGCGAGGGGAGGAGGAGTTTTCATGAATGAAGTCAGTGGGAGTGGGAGGAGAAAGGAAGCTAGCTGGAGGTTAAACACTACTACGTAGGTGTGTCATTAAAAAGGTCTGGTGGGGTGTACAAAGTATGGGTGTGGACTCAGTCATGGGTCGTATAAGTTCAGTTTGATGGTAGTTGAGGGGAAACAATGTTGTTGTTTACACTGGCTCAGGGTGCACAGCAACCCACTGTGTAATTTGTAGAGTAGTTTTTACAGATCTGCCCCCAGGGAGCTATGACAAGATGTCCTATATGAGCTGCTCCCCCCGTCACACAACAGACAGAGAGAGAACAGAGCACTACTTGGACCACGCAAACGGAGATTAAAGTCCAAAGCTGAAATTAAAATGACGTTAGATGAAGCTCCAAAGCTATCTAGCAGCCCTTTCCCACTCTGCGCCCGAACAATATCTCTATAATTAATAACCACAGTAAAAAAAAAAAAAAAAAAAGGGAGAAAAAAACCCAGTTTGCCAAGTCACAGCAGCGCCATGTGCTTGGCTGTGTGCATAGAGCTTGCACACACTGATTGGTGAGACAAAGAAAAAGCACTATAAAACACTTTCTGCTGAATCTGTGGAAAATTGTGGAGAGAGGCAACACGCTCTTCACATCTACCTGTCCAATCAGCAGTGAGAATGAGTATGGGGATGGCATCCAGCTGCTATGGGAAAATAAGTCTCAAACCTAACTCTTTTGTGGCAACATGGAGGCAGCAAAGCTACTTTCTTCGATGTTGTTAAATGCGTTCACAAGAACAGTGACAAAAACGTTCATTGACAGGTTTTTTCACATTTTGTCAGGATATAAATAGAAACCTGAATCCGCTTCATTTGAATTTTAACATAACGTACTGCATATTTGTGAAGTTGAAGATGCATGTATCGACAACATTTCCAAATAAAAATGTAAATAGTGTTGTGCCTTTTTTTAAAAAAAAAAAAAAAACCTCTTTGTAGCGAGGAGGAAATAAAATCCGGAAGTTGGTAGCTTTTTTTTAGTTATTTTTTTATATAAATATATATTTTTTAATTATTTTTATTTTCATGTTTTATTTACTGAGTTTTATTTTTTTTTAATTCTATTCATTTTTAGTTTAAAAAAAGAAAAATATATTTAATAAATAACTAAATAAATAAATAGATAAAAACAGAACTGACCAACTTAAAAAAAACTGGCCTTTTTGAAGTGTGTTAAGAAGGAATCCATTTGCAGGATGTCACAAGCCATTTAGGAGACTCTGCTCCAATGAGACAAACATTTTACCTCTTAGAGGACAAGAAAATAATGGTATGCACAGCTAAAAATAGCCCCATTCTGTAGCCCACCTTGAACACATCTTGCCCACAGTAAAAAAGAGAGTGGTAGAATTATGCGCTGGCCATGTGTTTTTTTTTTCAGCAGCGATTGGAGCCAAATACGGGGCAATCCTACAGGAAACTGTTCTTTTAAATGCAAAACATTAAGATAGGGGTAATGTTTCACCTTCTGCTAAAACAATAATACTAAACATAAAGGCAGAACTACAGCAGAGTAGGTTTGGTCAAAACATATGCAACAATGACCCAGTCAAAGTCCAGACCTAAATTCAGTTGAGAATCTACGTGGAAAAAGTTGTGGCTCACAGATGTTCTTCACTTAATCTGAATAAGCTTGAGCTATTTTGCAAAGCATAAGTAAAAATGTCTGTCTTTAGATCTACAAAATGCTTAGAAACACACAGCAAAAGACTCTGTTATAGTTGTAGCAAAACATAGTTTTTTCAGGCAGGGTCACACTTTTGTGATTATATTTATAAAAATGTAGAAAACCAGACTTCCTGCTTGTTTGAAGTTTGCTGTTAAAACTTGACAAAAATGTATGAATACTTTAGCAAAGCACTCTGTTTCTAAAGATTTAAAGATTTCTAAAAATCTTTAAAAAAAAAATACATTTAGTTCTATTCATTCACGATATGTTGTATATGAACAAATTAAGACTTTTTCACACTTTTTGGAGGAACAGACCACATTTCATATATGTGCAACAAAAACTACATCTACAATTTTTTTAAAACATTACTGATTTTCAAAAGTAATAGAAAAAGATGTAAAAACGTGCTGGTCTAAATCTAATTCTTTCGAATAAACTACCTTTCTCTGACAGGTTTTTGCGAAATGCAGTTTCTCAGCTAATTTTCCATCTGCGTGGCACATGCCAACTATATCTTACAGTGGCTTGAGTACATAGCCTGCATTTTTTTCTAAGGGTGGTCTCAGCGGTGTCTAAAACCATCATTTTTTATTAAGCCTCGCATTCTTTGCTCTGCTTGATCCTTTTTCTCTTTTAATGTAATGTGTCTTTTTTTTATTCACTCACAAACCTGCTGCAGTTGCCGCTTTTAATGGTTTTATCGTCTAAAAAAAAAAAATACACACCTAGGTACAAATGAACTTTCCCAGCCCGTACTGCTGAGACGCAGCCTGTGCTGTCTTTCTTGGTGCGGCGCTATCTATCTTAAACCCTCCACAAGCTCACCTGATCAATATGGTGAGCCAGTGGTCATCATCACTCATTGGGAACTGACACGCACAAGTGCATGTGTATGTACCCACACACGTGGCCTTTTAAACCTCTGTATCTCCAAGAGTAAGCAATGAGACATAACCCATAGAGCACATAATCCATCTGGCTTTGATTAATGGATTTAACATCCATTTTCAGGCCCATACAATGGCCCTGTATGAATTTTATCAGCATACTGTGACAAATAGTAGTTCTGTTCTCCGCTAAGAGGCCTCATTGTTCCGCTGACCGAGAGTCATGCAGATGTCACCGCCTCGGCCAGGCCGCCTGAAGCGACTTGTTTAGCAAATATAAATGTAAGTGTGCTTATGTATTACATCATTGTTTCCATAAGATAGATGCCTATTTTGTCAGCAGATAATCCGTATAAATGTATGACTTGATACAGTTTGACAGTGAAGATCTCTGCCCCCCAAATCAGACTTTTTCAGTGGTTTGCAGACATTTTATAGCAAGTAACAATGTGATGTCAGGACATTTTAAAAATGTGCTACAATAGAAGTTTTAGAATTATTTTCTTTTTTTCCCTCATTTGTTGTCTGTCGTCACAAAAGGAAGAAAAAGGTAAGAGAAATATATGCATATTTGTTTGCACTACGTTTAAATTAAAAAAAATTCACAGTTCCAAGTTGGAAAAAATAAATTGTAGGACTTCCTGAAGTCTGAATTTCAAGAAAGGAATCCTCACCTCCAAATCCGATATCGTTGCTTTGTACCTCATATTTTTTTTTACCCATCTAAAAATCTGCATAATCTTTATTTATGAAGAGTTTAATACTCCATCAGTCCATTATTTGTGTTACCCTATCTCAAATAGGTGGAAGACGTTAAATTCCAGTTATTGTTTAAAAACAAAATTGCTAAAATTGCTAGTAGTAAATACCCCATTCAGGACTGTTAGTTTTTCAGAATATTGCTAAAAATCGCAGCTTGTGCATTAAAATTTGTAACCAGATTGCTGTGTATTGCAGACTTCTGCCCAGGTCCCTCTTGAAAATAAGATCTAGATCTCAATGGGGTTTACCTGGTTAAATAAAGGGGGAAAAAATAGATAAAAAATACATTCTTATAGCAGGGTTTGATAGTCAAAACTTCTTCACAGCTACCATCTCCAGATTATGTTGACTGTTATACCAGTAAGCTGTGAAGCAATGATCAGGATGGCATGTCTGACTCCAGGATTCACATGTTCCGACGCTGAATAATGCAGCTTTTTCCTCTAAGGCCGTGTCACCGAAGCCACCCTCTCATCTCACCTCTCACTGACACATGGGCATGTTCTCAGAGCATGAGCTTACATCACGCTGAGAGGCCCTCTGATGAGGTTTTGACAACGGCAAACGACCTAGCCTAAGTGGCATGCATTTCGTCCTGAGTGTGTCTCTTGACAGTCCTCCTAATCGCTCAGAAAATATGCACGCCGCTCCATTTATGGGCAGTAAAAACAGTCATCCAACCTCATGCTAACAGACTGTGAAGAGCACCATAAAAACAGTCTCCGTCATATTCACTTTAAGCATATAGCGCAGAGGGGCAACTCGACTGGCTGTCATAACATGCAGGACGATAGTCACTTAACTTGGTACCGCTCTGTCTGTCACATGCAACCAGTCATGGAGTAAAACAGCGGGTGTGCCCTCCCCTGCTGCAGAGGATGACATGAACTAGCAGCCCTGCACATAGGAGGTGACACAAACAAGCAGGCCCCAGAGAGGAGGGCCATCAGTAGCAATGATGAGCGACTCCTCGGATGCTCCTTGACGTGTGTGGCTTCAGCAGAGAGAGGGCAAAGGGAGCAGACGAGAGCGGCAGCGGGTGTCGAATTTGGGAGGGGGCTGAGGTTGGCTGTTCACGACGAGGGCCTGCGACGTAACTGTGCGCGCCACTGCATTATCCGGCTGATTTAGTTATGACAGCTGGTGCCCAAGAGAAACTCAGCAGAGTGTGGGGTGGGGGCTGGGGGGATAAGATCACCCAGGCTGCAGACAAATGATGATGAAGAGATCACTTTAAAGAACAATCTCCATAATATTTCATGCTCACTCGGCAGCTCCCAGGCAGCACGCACTGCAAGGCTAACTGCTCTATCAATTGATTTGATTCACTGCCGGAGCTACTCCTCGCACATAGTATTTCAAATAAATGACACAGCAGATAGGAATGATATCTACATCAATATTAACCCTGAAAAGAACTAATGGATGCTGGCTGCAATTTGTGCTATATACTGAGTAATGCATTGGAGGCAGGAGGCAGGTGATGGAAGAGTTATAACTCAGGCTTTTCCTGTCTCCCCCCGAAGGCACAAGAGGATACAATTTGACCTACACCCACCCCGCCCAACACAAATATACAAGCTACATCTTTCCTCGTCCCTAGGCAACCATTTGTTTTTGTATTTATAAAGCGCATTATGGGACACTGGGCTAAACTAAGCCATCTCTCAGGCCGGTGGAACACAAAAGCAGTTTATCAGATAAATCACCCTTGACCAGTTAGCTATTAGAGCAGCCAGGAAGTGAAGCCCGGGCACGTATGGTGCTTATAATGATAGCATTTTAGCTTTTTATTAATGCGCGGACATGATGCATGCTCATGTGTTGCAGTGGTTTAACATGGCTCACCACTCTTTAACCCTTTTCCACTTGCTAACTGGCAATACTATGAATTCTGATCAGGTACACGGATAGATATAGAGATTATTCTACTTAAAAGGTCCAAAGTGCTTTTTTATACCAAGCCATAATACAGTACCTTGGAAAAGTATGCAAACCGTTTCTCACATTTTGTGATGTTACTTCCACAAACTTCATTGCATTTTATTGGGGATTTTTCTTGATAGATCATCAGAGAGTAGAGCAAATGTGTTACATGTAAAGAAAATTATACATGCTTTCAATATTCTTTACAAATGGAAATCTAAGAGCAACTTTAACTTCAATTTAGTCTCCTTTAGTTTGACATCCTTTATTAAACTCCAGTGAAACCAAGAATCTTCTATTCTTTGAAGGTCTCAGAAGTTTATTAGAGAACATCAGTGAACAGTCAGAAAAGATCAAGGAACACAGCAGACAAGTCTGGGATAAAGTTGAGGGGAAGTTTAACGCAGGGTTAGCTTATGAAACAATATCCCAGGCTTTGAACATCTCTTGGAGCACTGTTTAATCCATTATATATATAAAAGGACAGAGTATGGCACAGCTGCAACCCTACGAAGACACGGCCAGACACTTAAACTGACATGCTAAGCAAGGTGAGCATTAATCAGAAAAGCAGCCAAGAGGCCCTTCATAACTCTGAAGGAGCTCCAGACCTCAGGTGGGGAAAGTTTCCTCCGTTAGGGAGGAGTGGCAAGAAGAAAGACTTTTGCTGGAAGCCAAGAAATCCCAATTGCAGTTAAACAGAAGTCATGTTGGGGTCATGGCAAAGCCTGGTGGGATAAGATAAAAACATTGTTTGGTTTTACATACAAAAAGCCATGTGAAAACTAATGCTGCACATCATCCTGAAGGCAACATTCCCACAGTGAAACATGGTGGTGGCAGTATAATGCTGTGGGGATTGTTTTGTTTAGCAGATTGAGAATTTGGTCAGAGTTGATGGAAAGATGAGTGCAACTAAATAAAGGGCAATCCTGAAAAAAAGAAAATGTAAAGGAAGACTTTACATTTAACTTTTCAGAATTTGATCAGTAAGAAATGTTTTTATTTCTCTTGGGCTTCTTCTGTTTTCCTGTTTTTACATTTTTCTTATCCCTTGGGTAACAATATGGTAATTTGTGTTTCACTATAAAAATGTATGGGTGTGAGTTGATCAAATCTTTTGTGAATATTTCTGAACTGGACTGCATACCAATCTGAACATAACTTTTCTTTTGGTCGCGTTCTTAAATGATCTCTGTCAGCAACATGTAGGAGACAATACAAACGATGCCTCAACATTCATTAGTCTGCATGATGGTCATTGAGTAGCTACTGATCACTTCTGTCGCTGATATATGACCTCTGCCCTCGTAAGAAGAGACTCAAGCACACACACACACACACACACATCCACACACACACACACACACACACACACCCACACACACACACACACACACACACGCACCCACACACTCAGAGATAGTGGGAAGTTTGCGGCTGGCTGATAAGGTTGTGATTAATCACATTGTTGATGAGAGCGCGCTGGGCGATGCTTAATGAACGTCATAATAACACAAGCGTCTCTGATTGCTCGGGTCATTGAGCGGCGTGGGGGTTTGTTTGTGGTGAGGGTGCTTTTGGGGGAACGGGGGCTGCGCCTTAGCGGAGAAACACACCACTGAGCCGTCAACTAATGAGTCCACAAGAGACCCGCCCAATACCTTTGATTGTGATGCCATGGAGGAGAGAGGAGCAGGGCAATCTTTAGCTGGATTAAGTATCTCTTAAGGAGATCCACTTTCAGCCACAATGTTATCAACCCTTGAGTGTGTATTAATTAGGCCTATTGTAGAGCTGTAGCCTGTGAATATGGAGTATTCCCTCTACTCTCCTGCAGACGCACATGAGCACACATGCAGAGTGCAGGAAAATGTAAAAAATCTCTTGGATTAAGTTTCTGGCACACAAACACAAGGCTCCTGTGTGCTGTGCTGCTGTTTATTTTCATACGGAAAAAAACATACATGTTTAAAGGAAAGCATCTCCCTGCGCATGTTCCGGCAGGCTGTTGCATGCTTTAATTTGACACCCCATTACATCCCCATCTACATGTTACATCTACACATCTGCATGCATGTTAAAGCGTTGTGTGCATCATCCTGTTCTCATTAGCAGGGGCTTTTGATATGAAGTGATGCATTATCTACGCACAAGGCAATAGCTGATTGACTGCGGGCCGGTAATACTGTTTAGCCCCCACTTAAAGGAGGCTTACTTTGATGTACGTACATATTTCCTGGTGAAGGGGTTGTTATAATTTCAAACATTCATTGGCTCATCATACGGAATGCTGACACTGATTCGGTTCGCTGGCTCCTTTTTTTTTTATTTTTTATCTAATGCATGTGTTTCCTGAACGTGAAATCCACAATTTGCCTTCCCCTGCAAGTCATCAAGAAAGCCTCTGTGAAGTGGCATGCAGGTATATTGTTTACCTCTTTACACTGCATGGCTGAAACCCCTCAGCATATGCTAGCCGGAGGTACTGTGCAAAGCACTGATATATTATCCAGTTGCCACCTCCCCACAAGCCCTTCCGCCAGCCCCCCCACTCCACCCCACTCCAGCTCCATCATAACCCGGATGTTTAAGAAGCATGTCCAACTGGTATGTTTTGACTCAGTTTAAGTGGTGTTTAATGACAATGGACTCGTTGTCCTGTTCCGGAGCTGTGCTAAGAGTTTCTAATCAAACGTTCTGCTCCATCAATAATGCAGCGCCCTGGATCCCATGGAGGACTTAATTGTGGGTGTAGAGCAGATAGGGAGAGCCTCGGCTAGGGGTGTCTCGTTGCACTCTTTAATTAGAGACCCCCGTCATGTCAAGAGCAGCAGCCCTGGCTGTTTACTATGCAGCCACTTGCCCAATGCATTTTGGCAAAAACTCTACTGTAACACTGCCATCAGCTAGCGCTGTGGCTTCTCCTGTGGGAGACGACAGGGCAGGTAGGAGGAAAGGGAGTTCAATGAGGAAGCAAGTGAGAAAAGGAAAGTGTACAGGAATTGAAATTTAGTGTTGGTTTTGGTTAAACTTAATGCTAAAAACATAACTGCAAATTATTATTATTATTATTATTATTATTATTATTATTATTATTATTATTATTATTATTGTTATTATTATTATTATTATTATTATTCATTTATTCATTTATTCATTTATTTATTTATTAAAAGATTTTGTGGTATAATGGCATCCTTAAAAACTAATTGGAAATCAAACATTTAAATGACTATTTTATTTTCAGAAACGTAATTTGCTCGTGTTTAACGGATTTGTTGAATCTAAACCAGATCTACTCTTTGAGAAAAAAACCCCCACTACCAATAACGATGTCTGTTTACTACAAGCAAAATGTTTTGACATCTTATCAGAAAACCAATGTGCAACACTCTTCTTGCTGTAAAGCCTTCAACCACAGATTACTAAAATTAACTCAGCTGAATGTTTTGATGTTTCTTAGAATCGGTTAGCTTACAACTTGAGTAAAAAGGGGATGAAAAATCCTGCAGAATTAAAGGATAAATTAAGCTGAGACAACACAAAATGCAAAGCTTAAGCACAATTACTTAAATATAGCAAGCATTCAACAAAAACATTTTTTATCACAGCAATTACCGATAACAGACATTTCACTTCTGGAGTCTTAGCTTTGTGTTGGTAAGAATCAATAAGGCCCCTCTGGCCCTGTTCTTCCATCCCAGCCAGAAAAAGAAAATGACAGAACAAATTTAGTCTATGATGAATGATGGCACTTATGCATATCTTATGTATCACATGTACAGCTGATTGTAAGGCTTATTTTATAATGGAGATGCATTTCACTAAATTAGAATTTTATCAAAAAAGTTTTTTTTTTAAGTAATTCAGCTTAAAAAGTGAAACCCAGATACAAAGATTCATTTTCTCTTACAGATAACTAGACTACAACATTCTTCTGTTTCTTAATAATGTTGTAATACTTCATAAGTCTAATAATAAAACATTTTAACACAGAAACTGCTACACAGTTATGGAAAATGTGTCTGACCAGCAAACTCAGTTTTTTTTCTTTAACCAAATCAAAAAACACTTCTAATGTCTAAAGTTCAGGATTGACCTAGCACTGGCAATCCATGGGTTTTACCCCATGTTGTGGACACTTATGTGCATGGAGCTTCTTGAATCAATCACTGCAGCTGCATGTCTTGGGAGTGAGCATCTGCCTGTATATGGTGGCTTAGCCCCATTAAACTAGAAGATCTATTATTATATTATTATATTCTTTGATGAACCTTGGTGGGATTTTATCTGGCAATATTTGGACAAAAAGAGTAGGGATGCATGGAAATGTATGTGAGAAAAGTGGTAAATTACATAACAGTTTGTGAGGCAACAAAACTTCAGTCACTTTTGACCCTGTGGCCGTGATCCATCTTAATATTTCCCAGTAGCAGATTGGTAAAGATGGAAGGTTGCAGAAGAAGACGTCATTCAGCTTGTAATCAGCCTATCATGCTGCAGCGTAACTTGTATTTTGGGTTGTCAGAGATGGAAGAAGACCAGGAGCAAACATCAGGTGTCACACACAGCAGCACCAATGAATGGACAATGGTTATCCATCAATCTTCTATGTCAGCTTGTCTTAGAGCCTGAAACCAACTACAATGTCCATCTCAAAGCAATTTGATCCATTCGGCTGACTCATTCATCAGCCTGACCTCATTTGCAATCTAGACTGGCTTTCTGGAAAAAAGGAGAGCTGGATACAAAGAAGAAGAAGAATTTGCAGGAACCAACCAGCAGTGGTCCAAAATATTTCACAGTAGGTGAGCAGTGGTCTTTATCTCAGGAGCATGGTGGCTCATTTATTTTCTTGATGAATTGTTTATCAGTCAGGCAGAGTTGCTGCGTATTTGAGTAGCTGCGGGGAAGTTTGGAGGGCTTTAACGCAGCCGCTCTGCTGTGGTAGAACAGCGTTATACATCCCCTTCAGCCAGCTGACCTCGTCGGGTCATCAAGACTTAAGTAAGAGTGAAAGTCGCTTTAAATGGAGCGAAGCTCCCAGGGACTCAGCCTTGGCTGAGCAGCTGCTGCTGGCCGGCGACTATTACTTTTCCAGGGGCTGACTTTGATGTTTTAACAATCCATACATATTGATTCAGACTGATAATAAACAATTTGATTAGCCTCTTTCTATAGGCTGTCATTTCAATCACTTTCTGAGCTCCGATGGAGTGGAAGTGAGGGGCTAAGGAGGGAGGGAGAGATGAGGGTAGCGGGGGGCTGGAGAAATGGATAGACGGCGCACACGGCCAACACTGAAACACAGGGTGAAGGGCTCGAGCCCCCTCCTCAGACAGAAAAAGGAATCCTGCCCTGATTAGGCCTCTGCCTTTGGTGAATTGGACAAGACAGCTGAGCTGCCAGGTTATTAACTCCCTCAGAAAATTCTCAGCCCTCTCTCAGGCCCGCCTGATACTGCGATCTGGATCGATAAGCAATCTCCGGTGTGTACCAAATGCCTGCTGGATTCATTTGTCTCCCAGCACCCTCTCCCTCCGCTGGACAATACACCTGCACAACTGAGCCCACCCCGCTCCCCGCGCCCAGTCCCCCCCGCTTCCCTGGGTCCGTTCTTTCCTGAGTGATCTCCTCCCTCCCAACCTCCATCGCGTTCACTCACTGGACTCTCTGTCACTTTTTAAATAATGACCCTGGGGGTAAAGGAACATCTGCCTACCTCTATTTCATCACAGAGAGTCTCCCTCCTACAGGCCTAGGTGACCAAGTTAGAGAAAGGCACATGGGCTGAAGGGGAGAGCGAGAAGGAGGCAGGCGAAGCACAGAGGAGGGTTAGCCCACGGCCATGGGGACGGTGGGGGTTGCTGCATCATCATGACTGACAGAAGCACAGATGTCACCATCAGAGCTCAATCTAGGCATATAAATGACCAGCCTATGGCAACTTTCCAGTTAACATTAAAACATACAAGGCTACTGCTGTTGTTGGCGCTGAAATCATGCATTATCTGCTGTTGAGGATGAGCCTTTATGCCTGTTTGTCAGCTGTGTTGAATGAGGATTTAAAAAAAGAAGAAAAAAAAACTACTCAAATATTTTCAATATCATTTTCTTGGTGGCACATGACAGCAACTATAAAATTCAAATAGAGATAAAAACATGGACGACACTTATAAAGTAAGCAGCCCAGTTTTAGCAATAACACCAAAAATTATTGTAACAACCATGATATAGGACATGTAAGGCATAACAATAAGAACAAGAAATATAAGAAGTGTCAATAATAAAATCTATAAGAAATATGTAGATGTTTGTTGATGTCATAAATTAAGACACATTGTAATATTTTAGTGTTTATGTTTTTATTAAAATAATGTTATGAATTAAGACATAGCAGGTGAAAGACGCCGTCCGACTTTACTGGTCTTGAAGTCTGAATATGGATGCTTTACTGGTGTAATGCATTAAAATTACCATAATGATTAACACTACGAACAAAATGTTTGGAAGGAAACTCCAGTTTCTGTTAACAATGCCTTTCATAAGAACCAGAGGGAGTTCTGCAGAATTTTGGGAAGTATTTACTGCATGATCAGACATTCTTTCATTATTGTACCAGTTTCATCAATTTACGTTGAACAGATGACAACAAAAGACACAAAAGGCTAAGTTTGAAGATATGAATTAGTCTATTAGTCAGTTAGTCTACATTGTATGTACAAAAGTACATATAGTATGCAAATCACAGTTTTCATGTTCTATGTACGCTCATGCTGTTCATAAACCCACAGAAAGATACTGTGAAAAATGTCTAAATAAGAAAAACCCAATGATTACAGTCAGATCAACAAGGGGTACTTTGTATTGTAATCATGTTTATTTAGTTGCAAAATGTTCCAGTGAAACTACAACTTTTGTTTGTGCAAATTTGATCTTACTCCAAAGTCCAAACCAAAAATGTTTTGTATGTTCTTGTCAGACAAGTAATACATTAAAATAAGCATGATGAGTAGTTTTTAATGATTGATCGTCCCCTCTGATCTGATCATATCCTTTAATATGTTAAGATTTAGCCACCAGCCAAACAGTTTTATCACGGATTCAACTCCTGCAGGCTTTGCTCACCCTCTGCACTCTCTTACACTCTTAGAGAAAGAGTTTCTTTGAGGAGCAGAAGTGGAGATGGATTTACATAGTGATTGTACTTGCTGATTTGGCAGCGCTTCAGCTGATAACTTTTAGTGATTCGCTGTGGCATTGATCCTCGGGATGGATTTATTGACGAGGATGGCTGACGGTAGGGGTTGAGCTGGTGGAGCTGGAGATGAGGGGGCGGCGGGTGTGTGAGGGGTGTTGAGGGACTTGCTGGTGTGGGGATATGAAAAGAAAACTGCAGATAGCAACTCAAGCAAGGTCAAATGAGGATGAGTTTGATGTTACAGGCCTTTACTTGTTGATGGGTTTAAAGCTACTGCTCCTCATAGCTCATTTCTGTGGTCTTTTCTATTGTTTAATCTATTGTCTCAGTTTGGCTGCAGAGCTGTGACCCCTGGGGGAATTGTCTGTCAGCATACAATAAAGGCAAAGCCTGCGACCGAGGACTCCATTTCTCAGGGCTAATTGTCAGAGACAATGGATTCAATGAAAAACACACTCTATAAAGGATAAATCTGGCGGATGTTTAGATTTTCTTATCACTTTAATCTCAAAATTCGGCCAAAGCTGCAGAGAAGGTTATGTGCTGAAATTCAGGAAAGGAGCTATGAGGGAAATGCAGTTATTAAAAGGCATCCGATAAATATCTGAGAGCAAAGGAAAACAAAAAGCCAAAGTGCTATTTGTGGGCAGGGATGTGAGACAGACCAAACAGGAAGTGCCTAAAAAAAATGTAAGTTTGAGTTTTTAATCAGTCAAAGATGGCTTTCTCATCAGGGGTTGATTGCAACGGAACAGTTTTGCTTCATAATGCTTTTTCCTCCTAAAGATCACAGGCTGAGATATCATCAAAGAACAAAAAAATGTAATAATGCAATTGAGTTGGGAACATGATACAGAAAACTGACCTCCTGATTGTTGTAATTGCAGTCCTGCATAACCACAGCGTTATCAGTGCCATGTGATGAGCCTGATTCCCAGGCAAGCACCTTTCATCTAATAATGTTCCAGAACGCACACCGCAGACCTTTAAAGACACTGGAGTCCTGTAACGTTCAGTTCTCACGTTGAATCTTTATCAGCCCTTTTAAACCATTTCAGTCTTACTCTGTAACTCCAACCCAGACAGCACTTTTTCATTAGTATCTTTTTTTCTCTATGTTCAAGGTCATTTGTAATGTGGAATCTATAAACTTCTCAATGAAGAAAGTTATTTGAATTCTTAGGTTTTAATGGCTGAGCCTAAAATTCCCATTTCAGACCTGCAGTTTTAAAATGATCCTGCAATGTGTATGTCAGCAGATGAAGTTACTACAGGTAATTGCTCTCACGCCACAGTCTGTCTGTCTGTCCGTCTTTTTTCCTTTCCTTCTTCACGCATAGACACACACAAACACACACACACACACACACACACACACGCCCTCTTCACTCATGCACACAACCTTTTTGGTCTCCTCCAGTTGGTGTGATTTTCTCAGACCTGCTTTAGCTCTTGGTGTATTGAAACACATGTTTTATGTTGGTTTTGCGCATGATGAAAGGAAGGAGACTTTGTGGAACATGAAATCCTGTCATGTCTTTGAAAGATGTGTGTCACATTTGAGTCACAAATATCGTATGTGTATTGGGATCAACGGCTTGGAGTTCATCAGATCCCACTGAGTCAGAACAGGACATGTCACCTTTTGTTATGACATCACCACCTCATGTTATTTATTTGTAGACAAGGAACAATTTAGTGTCTGAGAATGAAATTTTGATGTGTGCCCCCAAGAACTATGTTAAGTATTAGTTTATCAGACATGAAGTTATGCAGTCGGTTTCAATATCAAACAGTCTGGCTTATTTGGTGATCAGAGGTAATAGATTCCTTTATATTCGTCCACAATGACTGTTGTAAGCCACTTTTTCCAACCATTACTGGCATTGCTAATGTTAATACATTGTGTGTGCTATTTTGCAAAAAGGATATGACATAGTCTTTTCCTGTAAGCCTGGAAGTGTTTGGAGCATATTGAAAGAAAGATCATTGCCTGTTCTCCAGTCCTGGGTCATTTATTGTTTTCTTTTTCTCTTAAGCTCACCACACAGGCTTTCTATAGATTCGGTTCTGGGGACTGATTAATGTTGGAAGATGTCGTATGTAGTTAGCATGCTAGCATGCACGCTAATGAGGATCCCAGAGTCTTTGGATGAGAAACAGACCATCAGCATCACAGATCCGCCGTCATATTTAACAGTGAGCTTTTGTTATTTTAAATATTTGCTTTAAATCAAACCCGCCTTTCAATTTCTGCAGCCAAAAAGCTCAACCTTAGTCTCATCTGAAATTTGGATTTCAGATTGGTGAAATTCTTGAATCCCAATGAAGCATCCAGTTGGTATGTAAATAAAATTGAATTAACAATTTAGAAAGAATTTTCAGGTAAAGTTTCCACACTACCTATCTGTCTCTTTTTCCTTTTCTAAGCTCACCTGTCAAGACTGGAAGGAGGGAGTAGAAATTATCAAAGTGCATTCTTGTAGATGTCAATCTTAAGCTTGATGTTTATTGCTGTGAGTTCATCTGATGTAGTATGAACTCTGACTTCATGGATCTCACCAAGTATATTTAGAGCATCAACTAAACAAAAAGTAGAAACAATACAGTGTGAAACAAATAATTTTATAGGTCTTGGGTAATAGCTGACTTCCTCCTAACTTGAAACTGTCTCCATTTGGTTGTGATCAGTTAAGTTTAGCATTCAGTATCTTTTGTATTGAGGTATAAAGGTGTGTTGGAAATGCAAAAGGAATGTTTTCAACAGTGAGTGTGGGTACCTTGGGCAAAAAAACACAAACAAAAAACCCACTTTTTCTCTCCCTCTCATTGTCCCTTTCTGACAGTGACGCTAATGCAGGAGTAGGTGAGTCTCCCTCAGGGCTCTGTACATCTATGTCTACCTCGATATAAATCAGCACTTGTCATCACAGACTCATATCACACACTCTGATCCCACGTCCCCCTCTACAGATTTGCCCTTGTTGTTCGATACCATCTGAGATGCCAGTGGCCAGAGCAATAAACCTGTCCAGTCTCACCGGCATTGTCTCCCTCTCCCTGTGTCTTTGTTTTCTCCCTCCTAGACCTGTAGGTGCTCCCGGATGGTGAAGTTAAACAGATGTGACGGCATTAGATTCAGCCCGGACAGCAGCACACCTCTGCTGCCCTGAATGCATTCTATAATTATCCGTCGCACCTTGTATCAGGAAGTCAACCCATGTCAAAAGTGCAAGTGAAAGCTGGGGTCACTGTCAGGAAAATGAGTCTCACAATGACGAAGGGCCAGAGCTACAACATAGAAGTAACTGCTTACTGGCTTCAGTTTCACTGTCTAGTGACATATTACTACAGCCATATATCCTACAGTCATACTTGCCCATTATTTGGTACGGGCAAGTATTTTCTGGTACCATGTTTAGGTTAGGAAGCCATTCGGAGGAACATAAGAGGAACATTAGACCAACATAAGGTATAATTGTAGGGAATGGGACACATGGGTTTCTTGGGTTTGCTTTTTATTACAAAAAAGCTATGAAAGTGTGGCAGGGAAATGTATTCTGGCCAATTTGTTGCCCTAAATAGTGCAGGCAGTTTTCGATTGCCTTAGAGGTTTGTTCAAGAACATAAGCCAGTCTTCACTCCTTCTCAAAGTTGCTTGGCCATGACCCTGGTTTACCACAGTTCTGTCTTTGGGTCACACTTTTATAGATATCAACCATTCCAGACTGGTAACACCCAACAAGAGCTTCAGTTTTGGAGATGTTCTGACCATCACAATTTGGCCCTGGTCAAACACCCTTACATTTTTAGGCATGCCTAGTTTTAACTGCTTCTCACACTTAAACTTTGAGGACAAAATGTTATAGAAAAAAATAGAAATAACCTTTATTATCCCTCAGTGGGGATATTCAGGAGTGAAACAAGCTGCCAGCTCAGTTGACACAGAAAGTAAAACCCAGTGATGTTCACTTGCTGTCTAGTATGTCCCAAATACTAACAGGTGCTATGATGAAAAGATAATTGGTGTTATTCACTTATTTAGTTCACCTGATGCCTCATCAATGTAAGGAAGCAGAGCCAGACATAAAACCAGTGATTTGGCTGTAAAATAAGAAGTTTGTAACCAGGCAACATCAACAAAGTTTTGTTGTTGCTCAAAGATGTTTATGGGATTTTTTTGTTTTGCAGAAAAAGGGGTTTTCACATGAACTGAAAAGTTTTAGTCACCATTTCTTCACATGAATGACTCATAAAACTGTAATGATAAAAAAGTACTTTGTACTGGAACTTATGATTAAAGTCAGCCTTCTCTTGATAAACATAGCATCTAAATATTTCAGACACCAGGGCTAAATGTTTTCTGAAGGATATGTGCCTTTATTATGGCTATACGTAAAATGGACACAAAGATAATTTTCTACATCTAAAATTTTAACCCAAACTATAACATTTCCTCTAACCTAACTAAATCAGGAAAAAAATAATATAAAAGCACAAAATAATGTTTCAGACAGAGGAAAGGAAAAGTTATTTCATGGTATGTTTCTTGACTGAAATGGCTCTTTTATTACTTTCCCTTTTTGTAGTTGATTTGAAGATGGTTAAATTTATAATAAATACATAATTTCTTTATATAATTCTAGTTTTTTTGCTAGAGAGATAAATATTTTCAACATAAGCATCCCCAGAATTCAGTTGCTAGCTCATTATTTGACAGGCTTTACTGAGGAAGAGCCGTTTGCCTTGGCCTGGATTCATCCAACCACTCTGATTCTGGCTTCTTATTGATTTTTAATTTAGCAGGAGGCAGTCTGTAAACACCGCCCAATCAGGACCCAGGAACATAGCAAAGATTGGACAATTTGAAGTAATCAATGAAAATATTCTCTGATTTGTAGGCGCTCAATGGCTGCCATAAATCAGGCATCTTACCACACAACTTAGTTTGCAATAAATCAAAGGGCAGGCAGAGGCAAATTATAACAGATGAATTAAAGGTCTGAGGGAGGAAGTGCAGACCAGCGTGGTAATGAGACAGAAATACAGGCCACAGAGCATTCCTGCAGAAGCTGTCAACAATTAATGAGCTGCAGCTAGTGCTGTTATTTGTCATCATGCTTCCTGTCTACATATTTACTCACTTATTTATTGCCTAGGGGCTATATAATCATTTTTTATGTTAAAAACAATCGACCAGCAACAAACGTTGGGCCTTTTAGAGAGAGCGGATATGAATGCGGACAGGAAAAGCCAGGAAAGAACTACAATGCTCCAACTTGATGGGTAAAGGTGGTAGTATGTCAAACTGAAAAAATATATATTGGATTATTTACATAAAGGTTTGCATTACCAAGAGTTAAATGGTGATGTTATGGATGCAGAATGCTGCTGCACCTTAACACTAGAAATGTGAATGTTTTTAATGCACATTTATACCCTTGTTCTAAAAAGGCTTGGTAGTATTTACACCAGTGGAACTTCATGTACTGTCAGGAAGCTGAAGTTTCCATATTTAGCCTTAATGGACTGACTAGATAGATGATTGTGACATTCCCTGCATGCACAAGTGCTTTTTATTCAATCATCTGCAGTGGAGTCAGGCTGGTTAACCAGAGGAATTACCTAAAGTGCTTCTCTGTTTATCATCCACAATGTCAACAAAAATGACATTCTTTGAGTTCATACACACCCAAAAATAATCACCAGTATATCACATAACAGCACTTACAAAACTTATCCAAAGCCATGGAAGGAGAGCTGTTCTATTTATATTTACATTTATCAGCTCAAAGTAAAACCTAGTCAGTGAGGAAGTGAGTAAACCCATCATTTTCTTTCTAGAGTGACTTTTATTATGTCAGATGTCATCTTTACTATAGATACTCATGCAGTGTATGTAGTGCAAAAGACAGGAAAAATATTGCCAAATCAAAACACAGCAAATAAAGGGCCGATACAGTGCCCTGCCAAAGTATTCACAAGCATCAGAGTGTTTTATTGGAACATGTTCATAACAGATCAACCAGAAAAGCAGCCAAGAGGATGATGCTAAGATGATACTAAGGATAAGCTAAGGAGAACTTGGAATGATCAACTTCCTAGATGGGGAAAATCGGTTCACAAACACATTTGGCTTTGTTTAAACTCTCCACATTGTGTGGATAAGAAGTTAACTGCTAGTATGTTTCTACATTCAGGAAGCTCCTGTGTTAATTTGCAGAAAATCTGGGTACATTTGTTAAACTACAAAAAAGTTGCATACAAATTTGAGCTAGGATTTTAACCTTGTCTGTTTTGGTGAGCAAAGTTGTGACTAAGATTTGTACGATTACATTTTTTTTTTTTTTTTTGCAGGTTTGGTTATCCGAGTTAAAAATAAGTCATTACTTGCGCTGTTTTACTGCGAGGTATGAAAAACGTATTAATACAAGAGTTTTGAATTTTTTTGAAAGAGTTCTCTCTACTATTAATGTAGTGTACTTTAATATAGATTTTAGCATGAAAAGCAATACTTATAATTAGACATTTTATGCAAATGCAACATATTGTAGCGTACATTAAAAACATTTTCTCACCAATAGCAAAGATAAATAAACAGTGACAGGTTTTAATGATGTGGTGTGCCGGTATGTGTTGGTACAGTAGTGACTCCTCTGACTTTGCTTACCCTTGGAAAGCTTTCTGTGCCCTATGATCCAACATCTGAAGAGCTGATAAAAACCCTTCAGTTGCCTCAAAGCAGCTGTGAGGCTTAACATTGTCAAAAAGGGGTTTTTATTTCCCTACCGTTTCGACCTCCTGTGTATATTTTATTGAGCTGTTCTCATCCCACAGCGGTGCGCCGAAGCCATAAGCTGCCGAAAATGTATTTGGAAGCTCATTAACACGAGACGTGCATGCTTGGAGCATGTAGCATCCTTATCTTGCAGAGACATTTGTGAACGTGTAATAGGGCCATGGCGAGGAGCTCAGAAATCGTTGTTTTTGATATTCAGTGAGCTTTTTCATCTTTTTTTTTCTGCAGGAACACCACATGAGAGGATTAGGAAAGTTAATGAATTACCCTCACAGGGGCCGAGACAGTGTGCGTAAGCTGCATTATCCCACGTCTCATAATATGGAGCGGTTTGAATTTATTGAACTGAGGGCTGAATTTTCCCACACTGATCTGACCCAGTTCAGGATTATACCCAGTCCCTTTTCTTCATGTTCAAGATGACAGTCTTTGTATCAGGAATCCTGTTATGCTCAAACAGAGAAAAAAGTTAACCGAACAGAGTGATGCTCACAATAGCTTTTCCACTGCTCTGTAAATGGCTTTTTTCTGATCCAATCAACATTGTCCTTGTGTTGGGAGCTGGAGTTGGTGGATCCCCTGGGCAGCTAATGTAGGATATTATATGTTTCTGAACTTTTGTTTAAGTGAAGACAGTCCACAAAAGTGAAATATCACTTTAAAATGTCGCCTTTTGCCTTTGGCGTCTGTTTGCTCACCTTCTAGCGGCAGCTCAGTATCAAATGCACCAGCACAAACGATAATAACACAGCAAGACCTTTCTATTTTTCCAAATTAGTTTGAGCCCCAGATCAGCGCCCCTGAGGCCGACACTATGACTCTGATTCTTCCCTGAAGAGTTTTCTCTTCAGATTTCTATCATATAGGGTAAATATCAAAAATGTGATTTGAATCTTGGGAAAAATTAAAGCCGAAAGGCAACAGAAGGAGGACGAGAGTGACGCGATGGGAGAAAACACACGGCCTCACTAAAAATCTCTTTTCTCTGAATCGATTGAGTCTGTTTAGCTGACTGTCAGCTGGCTGGGACCGCAAGAAACCAGGAGCTTCTGAAGCCACAGTCACTGAGCTGCAAACCAAACTGCCCCAGAGGTTAATTGAAGTCCCAGAAGGGACTCAAGTGCCCTCCTATTAACAGGGCAACTCATAAAATGTTGGATTTCTGAATGATGAAACGACATACATCCTCCATTGGGCCTTTTTTCTTCTTCTTTCCTGAACTTTGTGGGTCAAGTCAGCGTTGGAGTATCTTGCAAAAGTATTCACCCCCACTCCATCCTACTTTGTAAGATAACTCTGTTTTAGAGTCTAGAGATAAAAACAAAGTTGCACATAACTTTGAAGTGTGGAAAAAACCCTCCAGGTTTTTACCTCATGCATGTCGCAAGTGTTTTCAGGATGGAGTGCTATGCTAACCTAGCTTTACCTAAGCAGAAAAGGGTTTGTAGTTGTGTCTTTGAATTCCCATTAATTGACACTGGATTGAGTGAGGGATATGAATTTATAATCTCATCATGCTTTAAGGTTCTTCACAACTTTCTCCCTAACTTGTCTGATGTGTTACTTGGTCGTAGTGATGCTATTTATTTTCCCGATACTCACTACTAATATTTTCATGATTCTGTATGTGAAAAATAAATTGTCAGATCAAATATTTGTTTCCTTTTCTTCACTGGTAGACACTGATACTATGTGTTGGCTTAGAGCATAAAAGCCGATGGTAAGACATTGAACACTTTCTGTGGATTTAACAGAACAAAATGTGAAAAAGGCTCAGGGGATATGAGAGTTTTTGTAAAAGCACTTAATAATTTAGAATATTATTGACAAGCCTATTTCAGGAACTTTCTCACTAAGTGTAGCACATCATATAGATTAATTACACACATGGATATTTTTGTTAAATATGATAATTTTCCACTTACAGGTAATGAAACAATGATTTTAAAATGATAATGCAACATTGCTATTTAAAAAAAACAACAACACACATTTCATGCAGAAATGTTTGACTTACTGAAAAGTATGCTCAGTACCTCCATAAAGGATGTTATTTTCAGAAGGTACTTCTAATCTTGCAGTACAGACTCATATTCTAATTTACTGAATATGAGTGAACTCGTAAACAGTCATCCTGACAGACTCGGACCTGCGGCGAAGCTTGCTTAGGAGCGGACGAGTACATGGTATGTGCTCGCTGCCGCCATGAGATTCCTGGAATTCAACATCAGCAGACGCAGCGAGCTCCCTTGTGTTGACACATTTACAGCTGCTCAAGCATCAATCAGTTTCAATCAACAGTGATTACCCCTCCTACAATGAATCCGAGGTATCTGCAAATTAAATCTTTCAACATCTTTAAAAACTCATTTGCTTAATGCTGATGCTCCAGTGCAACCTCCTGCTGCAATTATATTAAGTCCCATAACTGGATGTAAAAGTGTTTGGTGCGGATTTGTTTATGTGGAATAATCTTATGCTTGTGTAAGCTGTAAAACAGAAGAGGATAGTTACTGTTTGATAAATATTTGTTGGTGAGTGGCTGGGGGGTTTTTGGGTAAAACAAGATGCGAAAGAAATGATGCTGTTGTGTTATTGGCCAGCCTTCAAAGTGCCTCCCTTGCATCTCTGTCATTGGTCTGGAGATAATCTTGCCATCGATTTGTAAAAATGCTCGAAAATGAAATGAGTGTCTCTCATCCCACTTAATCAAGAGAGCCTATTGATCAGGTTTCTAATGAAGGATCATTGAGATAGGGAGGAGAAGAACGGGCAGGCGTTTCATTTCATGTCAGGGAATAATAGGACGGCTTTATCTGAAGATTCCCAGCCATCAGTAAAAGCTGGAATCCCTTATGTTCATAATGGAAATTTGCATTGATGGTTTGCTATCTTCTCCTTACTGCTTAAAATGACATTCTAAGTATAACACCCTGGTGAATTTCTTTCTATGTAATGTCATTGATATTCTTCTTCTTCTTTTCGATAAATTCGCATTAAAGGATGCAATGCAAATCATTTGACAGAATCAACGTCTCTGTTTACTTTTGAAAACAGTTCTTTTTTCTAAACCTCTTTTGTCAGATAACTGAAGGTGGAAGATCTGTTTTTACATCCATGATCCTGTTTTACCTGCCCATTTCTCTGACACACATCATATCCTCAGAACGCTCTCAAATGCTTCATGTGAAGTTTTATAGTCAGTTGTTGCAGTTTGTTAGAAGTCTGAGCTTAAAGAAACTGGTGCGTTTCCATATTTCAAGTTTGGCCGCTGACATCAACTTATTTATGAATTCATGAATGTCAGTATTTTATGTTTAAGCAATTTTCCATACAGGACTTTAACAAAATATGACCCCTTTTTTCTTGAAAGTATGTGGAAACACTGAATTGGTGAAAATCCACAAGGAATTTAAATTTATAGGAATAGATTTAAATATATGGACATTTAGAGTTTTGACTTAGTTTTCAGTTGGAATTGAAGATAAGCTTTTAACTTACAGAAAGTTTCAATAATCTAAACCTTTGCTTGCGTCAGGTAGCGTTGTGGCAGCAGAGTGACCCTAACAAAAAGCAAACAGCGAGGTTCTTCTAACAAAAGAGCGGTATGGACTCCCATACTTTTCGGTTGGTTTCCAGGGGCCTCTTACGTGTCCTTGTGTCCAAGAGAGCTGGTGTTATGCAAAGTTTAAATTCCTAATGCATTTCCCATAAAGGCTGAAAGTGCCCAATCACACCTAATGGCACCATGTTAAAACACAGTGTGTGTAACCTCCAGGGGTCCATTTACTTCCCAGAGAGCATTGACCAGTGCGGCTGCACGCAGCAGAGCAGCGTGTCGTGATCAAAAGACGGCAGCGAGGCCACAGGGACGGGGGAGACCAGAGCCGGCTCTCATTATGGCTGTGAGACATCCATTTGAGAATTTTTAATATGTGTATCCTATTAGGCAGTTTAAGTGCTTTTTGATAATTGTGCTTTGTACTTTTACAGCACTTCAGTCTATTCCCAGTTCAATTTCCTCTTTTATCGGACGTTTGAAATATTGATCTCTGACAGATAAAAGCAAACACCATAATCTCACTCTTGTGAGCTGGAGAGTGAGTGAGCGCGGTGTGTGAAGGGAACCCACTGGGGACCGGTCGCCCAGCCAACATCTCTCTGTTTTTATTGCCTTTATTCGTCAACAGAATTTGCTTACAGCTTTGGGATGTTTATGTAAAGCCCCTGCAGTGAGATAGGTTGTTCATATGACCATCTCTTCTGGTGACACCCCCCTATCCCCTCATCTTTACCCCTCTAGTCGCTCTGCTAGCTCACCCGTCTCCTCCCCTTCCATCAACCCCCCTAAATGACATTTTTGCAAAAGGCGGCACAGGGGCTCCCGAGGTGCTTCCGATGATTGCCGCTGCTTAAACTGCTGTCAGGGCTGTCAGGATAACAGTGATTTATCTCCATAGCACTTTATGGAAGTTAGTGTTTTCTGTTAACCTGAGCGCAGAGATGCTGCATGGTGCTGGCTTGCAGTCACATTAACCTGAATCAATCACGCCTTGATTTTTCCATAAAAGAAAACCCCTCTGTAAATAACACTCACGCTATTGAATACACTAAGCTCAGTAACAGTCTTGCAGAGCTCTAGTTCATCTGCAGATATCATTGTTACCTGTTTCCACAATCCTCTTGGCAAAGAGGGGGATTTGACACTTTGACGTTTCTGCATAACTTCTTCAAATGAAGCAGCACCCTAATACCAGCACTGCCAAGGGAAAAACAAGGGGGGAAAAGTTTAAAAAAAAACAATTTTGCAGCATTGAAACAATAATGCATATCGATTGTATGAAGCACTATGTTCTTTGGTCTAAGTTTAATCTGTTCAGTTTTGGATGGCAGGTCCCCCTTGAGATAATAGGAAGAGTTGTTTTGATGTATAAAGCGTTGCTAATCTCCAAAAGCTTTATCCCACTGCATATTTGCAGGCCTGTCAGTTTGACTGGGGATGGTTCTCCGAGCAAATGAATTTTTTTTATTTATTTTTTTTTTTGCCTGTTTTTCCGTTTTAGCTTTGCAGACACTATTTGAGATTTACTGCAAACATTTGACCACCGGTCTGGTGTATTGACTACATTTGACAAGCGTAATCCTTTTCTTCTTTCCAGTCACTTCCATTCTGCGATCAATCAGAGCATCAATGCCCTGTAGACTGCTATGAAGTGCAGAGTGTTCGATCATGAGCCAGGCACCTCGTGAACCTCCACTATAATATAGTGATTGATTCATCTTCAAAGATATCTTAAGTGGTTGGCCCGGGCACGGTGCATAATGCATTTTGTTGACTGCAGCCCTTTCCTTTTTTACCCAGCTTGCAATCCTTTAAAACGGCAACACAAGCACACACATCAAAACTGAACCGAAGACAAATACGGCGCATCACTTCTGATGTGATTCATTGCCACTCACCCCTCTAATATCTCTTGTGGCACAAACTTTGAATTGAAAAATGCTAAAATGTCAAGCAGTGTACAAATAGTCCTTTTGAAATTTTACTACAGGCTTTGAAAATTGGAAATTTGAACTTCAATCACAAATTGAAAGCTGTTTGGAATAATCTTGCAGTAACCCCATAGTTTAAAGGAAGGGTGCAGCAGACCTATATTTTGACCAAACAGAATAAGGCCAAATAACAGCATTTAAAGCTGCTGTGGGGGCCCCATCGGTCCCGTGGGTCTGCAATACCTTTCGTGTCCACTTGAGTTGGTGTGTGCTCAGTTTTGTTCCACCAATTTCAGCTGGTGTGACCCTTAGCGCTGCAGTCTGAAGATAAGTGCCAAAGCCATGTTACCAGAAACCAAAGAGCTGCTATTGCTTTGTATCTCTCACACCTATTGATAGTCACCAGAGTGAGTCGAAAAGTTAAGAGAAGGGATATGTTTCCGGGCAGGGTCGCCAACCCCTCTGTTATCTAATAAAAATCCTGAATAAATGAAGCCAGTGTTGAACTTGAGCTATACAGTGCACCCTTGTTCTGACTGATACGTTCATGTTTGTCTGGAAGAGGAGAGTGCGTGGAGGTGCTGTGGAGGGAGCCAGGGGTGGACGCGGTGCAGAAGTATTAAAGGAAGTGTAGTAATTACAGCAGAGGCAGTGTCAGTGACCTCTAGATTGCACTATCTTGTCTCCTTTGTGCCTGGCTTTGGAGCCCGCCTCATTGAGTGAAATTGTATCTTTTCACTTTGGCTCTCTTAAAAATGTGCATGGTATTGAGAATCAGTGATGCATGATGTTTTTTTTTTCTTTTTTCATGCCTTTCCTCCCTCATCTCCTCCCTCCTGCCTCCCCCCAGCTGCCCCTTTCCTCCATCCCCACCGCCTTACTGGGAGGTATTTCATGAACAGCTGGGTCCCAGGAGAGGAGAGGTTAGTGAAAGAGGCGCACTGTGTATAATTCAATGATTATCAGGTGCGTGTACGTGTGTGTGCATGCGTGCGCGTGCGTGTGTGTGTGTGTGCAGTAATATATGTGCTGTGTGTATGTGTGTGGGCCTCCCCCTTTCTATTGGCAGGTGTCAGGTGACAGGCAGGCCATGGTAGTGGCTGTCAGCTGGCTCTCTATTGGAGCAGTCACACTGTTTGCAACATTACCATAAGCTGATGAGGAAGGCTCGGGATGTCACACAAGAGACTCGGACTGTGTCAGCGCCACAGCTCCTGCATCTCAACAGACGTCTTTTCTTTCCGTCGGCTGTGTGTTCCCATCTGACTTAAAACCAGCATTGTATGGGAACTGGGAAATTCAGAGACGGAAACAAATTTCAGCTTATAAACAATATTTCCCTCTGTAAATTAAACAATCATCGAAACCACAGTTAGTTTCTCTATTTGTATTTTATTTGGAAATTTTTAAACTCAATAAAATACATGCTTACAGCAAACCAACTGTTGCATCTGCATGTCACTCAGAGACGCTTCAGCTTACACAGTGGAGCTAAACTTTATTGATGGGCTCAAAGTAAAAAATGTTTGGTGTTGTCCTATATTTTTAATGTTTCTAGTTTGTTTGTTTTTTTTGCTGTGTATATCTTAGCATTTGTTCTTTACCTATATTCTGTACAGCTACAGTAAAAGTCCTGATCTGTATGTTAAGCATAGATTTAAGGATAATTTAGCATCAAAGTGTTGTTGCCACTAAAGCAGTGCTGCTACTCCTCTCTCTTTTTTTTGCCTCATTTTCCCTTTTTTGCTCACTAAGTAATTTATTTCTGTTATATGTGATATTTAAAAGAAAGTCAGCCAGGATAGAGCAAGACAAAAAATAAGAAATATAACTTGAGTACAGGAAGCTATAGTTTGGCATGTGCAAAGTAATCCCGTTTTTTATCTGTAAAAATCAGTTTTTTGGTTTATTTGTTTATCAAAAACTGTGTGGTGAAATGTCTCCCATAAAGCAGTGGTTCATGAACTGTGTAACATTGTATTTGTATAAAACAACTTATAAAACAAAAATATTAACAGATCTGTGCCGATCTAAGCTTTGAAGATGCTTATATTACAAATATAGAGGGCACCAAACCAAATGTGATGAGCGGCCCTGCTACGATTGCTCAGTGACTGGTTAGCAGAATATTTGAGCGCAAATAAGTTTTAATTTCCCAAATTTTGTTTTGATTTTTATCAAATTTAGCTTAAAAAAAACAACTAACAGTTTTATATTTATAGTAAAAATCTTTGTTGTGGCTACATGTGATGTTCAATTTCTGGCCCTTTCTGACTCTCTGACCCACAGCTTAACACACGTTAGCCTCCTGAATCTGCCCTCTAAGTCCCACATGCCTGATAATCTTGCATAAACACGGAGCTACTCTGCCTATTAGTAGCTCTCGTAATGGGAAAATTGGTTCAGGGCTGATTCAAAGATGGTCTTCCATTTGCGCTACCTTTAGCATGCTAATTACTATTCTCCTCCACAGTGGGGGTCCTGTTTGAGACGGAGGGGACAAGCCAACTCCGCTCGATCTCTATAGCTGCTTCCCTGGGCTGTATTGTCAGCCTGCTGGGCCATGCGGGGGTGGGCGAAGGGGGAGGTGACATCCACACCAAGCATGACTCTTTAAAGCAAACTTCTTTTCTTTTATAATTTCTCCTAAAGGGTTAAATTAGCAGCTGTGTTTATCTCACAGCTGGGACTTGATCGATGAAAAGTGAATATCAGAGGCTCATTTGAAAAAGAAATACCCAACAGCTTTACATAAACTGATTTCTAAGAACAGCAGTTTATGATTGAAATTCATCCATTCACACAATACAATTCTGTTGGCATGTCAGATTAACTGTAAAAGGTAAATGTTTCACACACAGAAAAAAGTATTTGTTTAATTTTTAATGGGGCAATGACCAGTGGCAGTGCTGATCGATAGCATTAGCTGTGACAAAATACATAAAAAAGGGAATCAATGCTAATAAAGTGAGCTCAGCCTCACAAGAAAGCATCTGCCCCTTGCAGTCACCTTCAGATCCCCTGCCCTGCTTGTCCGGCTCTTTGTGAAACATGAGTGACTATCTGTGACACAACCTTCAGGTTAGAGATCACATGCATTAACAATTATTAATCTCCAGGTTCCTACGAGATATTAGCTGCTGAAAAGAAGGAGAAAGGTTCCTTTTGAAATTAAAGGTAAGTTTCAGATGTACAGTGCCTGTTAAATCTGAAGAAATATACTGACTTATGTTAAGGTTTTTCAAGTTTTGTCAAATTGCAACAAACTTCAGAATATTTCTTTTGTTGGGATTTTATGTGCGTAATTGTGAAAAAATTTAATTGTTTTTACAAATAAAATCTGATATCCTTGACTGCGATACACTTCCATGTCTTTTGAGCTATGTCTCCATTTTGTTTTGCCAAATGAGGCTCTGAGATTCAGAGAGAGAGAGTCTGTTGTCCTGGAGGAAGATGAAACTTAATCTCTTATCTTTTGCAACTTTTATCAAGTTTTCTACACAGATTGTCTTATATTATACTCCTCTATCTTGACATTAACATTGTTCAGCATGTGTCACCTGAAAAAGGTGTGTTGGGTCCCATTGTTGGGTCAGTCTGCCACAGGGCAGCTGTGGCGACTGTGACATTTACCACCATCAGTCTATGAATGGGGGAAAGACTGAATGTAGTGTAAATAAAGTGCTTTGGAGTTTTCTGGACTTGATAAACCACTATTAAAGTATAGGATTTTTACCATGTCAATATATTGTCTCACCTGGGCTGTGAGTTTCTGTTGTTCCTTCTCAGTGACCATGGACCTCTGAGTCTCTGGTTAAGCTCTCTCTCTCTCTCTGATCAACTGAACTCCACTCTGCATAACTGGGACAACTTTCACAGCATAAGGACGTCTCCCCCTCTCAGGGCTCAAGAACCTGTTAAACTGTGAGAACACTTGACTCCTCGACTGTGCACTCAGACAAAGAAAAAAACCCTCTAGGCATGCTTTACTTGATGCTTGTTTTTACCATAAGAGTTTTTTTTTTTTTTTTTCAAAAACAAAATTGTTTTCTAAATTAAATTAAGGCAACAAAGTAATAAAAACATAGGTAAGCAGTACTGTACGTTGCTATTCAAATATGTTCACTATTTTTCCTTTTAGGAAATTATCTATCCAGCTGTGTGTAACCTTTAGATCTATGTACAAGTTCAAACCACTTGTGATCTGCACATAGAGGTCAGGTTATGCAAGGTCTGTTTGATTTAATTGACATTCATGGAAAGCATGTTTGTGGAAATTGAATGAACCTGATAATTTTTTTCTTTTTTCTTTTTTTTTTTGTCATACTAGAACTTGTGACTTTGTTTAACCTGTGATCACTTTCATGCTATAAGGCACAAACAGGCATTTGCATAATATCAGCCTTCTGCTGCCTCTATTTTCATTGCACAAGTAAAGATAAATGTTCTTTAACATCAGCAATTGTTAAGGAGATACGTGAAGCAATTTATATATAAAAAAAAACTTTTAGAATGTTGTATTTAAATAAATGTTTTAATTATTTAAGTGACTATCTGAATTGGATTTACATGTTGGGACACACAAAGGTAGATATCCAGCACTGTGTGAGAGAACAGAAACTTTTCTGTGTGCGCTTCATTTAAGCACACAGTCATGTCCGTTTTGAACATGTTTATGTTGTCCTGTGGACTCTGGTGTGGTGACATTCAGTGATCTGTAGCGCAGTGCCCCACAGTGGCCAGCCCTGGGACACATTTGCTCCACCTCTGATCTAAACTGCATCTGCTGCAAGGTGGACACTGCATTTACATGAAGGTGCAACCACTTAGCGCCTGCCGTCATCAACAGTTTATCAGTTGATCAGCTATGATTGATGCTCTGCTAATACAGATTTAGCTTAGCATATTTTGCCTGCCAAGGGACCCATGAAGAGGTTCAATTACAGGGCAATCTAATTAATTTGAGAGCTTGTTAGAAAGAAAGAGGACAGCAGGTTTTTTCGAAAAACTCTGGAATGCAGATGTGTAAGGGACATAATTACAAGATAAGAGACCTAATTGGATCCTGCTGTGTGGCTGCAAAGGGTGTAGCCTTTACCATGTTTTACAAGTTGCACGGTGTGAAGGTATGCTTTTTTTTATAACCTTCTCACACACACAGACTTTCCGCTGTGCGCAAAGTGGAAAGTACCCCCTTTCTAGTTCCTTTGTCTTCGTGGCAAAATGTTGTTACTGCAGAGGTATGGTGCTTCTCACATCAGTTGGTTCTGTGATAGTCTTAACAAATTATTGCACATTTTAAAAATTATTTATTATACAATTCTAAATTAGTTTAACATATATATTTGTTCAAAGTTCTTGCACCACACATTTTGGTTACAGTTATAGCTTCAGGTTTGATTGAGCAGAGGTACTGTGAAAAAGACAAACAACAAAAAAGAGGGTCTTTTTTGCATTGAACAAAACATTTAAATAGTTCTTTGAGCCTGCTTCACAGTTCCTCTTGTAATGTTTTATGACCTGAGTCCATTTTTTCCAGAACTCGTCTCGCAGGTCATGTAAAATGTTAGCAAGGTGGAGCCGACCACCCTCAGACCCAGACCCTGCAGAGCTAATCTCATTGTTTTTGCTGGATGGTCATATTATTCAAACCAGTCTGTCGCCATGGCTTTTATGGGAGAACAATTAAAAAATAAAAATAAAACATAAGAGTGTGACATCAACATTTCTCTGAAGGTCCGACAGAGTTTTCTGTGGTGGTCCTCCAGTGCCTGGAACTCCACTGCACTCCTGTTGTTCTGTCAGGATTGAGCTCTGCGCAGCACAATGAAGGTGCAAGTCAGGATATGGCTGAAACTGTGCAGGTGGTGGGGAGAGTGGGGGTGACCCCACAGTAGGTGGCGGATCTCCCACCAGCTGTGCCCATCTGAGGGGGAAAGCAGCCCAGAGGAAGCTCCATTAGTTCCAGGACAGACCCAGGCTGACGGTAGCGGCACAGCAGCAGACCCTCCTCTCAATTACTTCTTAATGAAAGAGGTCAATGGAAAATGAATGCAGCTTCTGCAGCAAGGATTTAAACTTGATTTACAGTTTTTTTTGTTTTTTTTTTTACTCATTCACTGTAACCATTTCTAGACTGAATTTAGACCTGGATGTCTTTCTTTAAAGCTGGACAAACCACACTGCATTCTACGTCAGGCTAGTGTGGACTTCCAGGTACAACGTTTCTGCTTTTATATCTTCCACAGCACATGTTTATATATCATAAAGCACAAGCTGCTAGTACCAGGCCGATCACCTGAACCACCTTAATTGCTCATGTTAGAGATTTAACAAGGTCCTGAAACCTAAGACCTATTGGCATGACAGCAGGCAGTTCATCCAGTTGTTTGACATCCAGGATGTGATTCTCCCCTTCCATCACATCCTAAAGCTGATCTACTGGGTAGAAGTCCAGTGAAAACCTTTGGAGAACAGTTAGCTCACGGTCATCTTCAAAATATTCGGTCCAACCCCTCTACACCATGGAAAGTTCCTGGAATCCACTTTTTTCACCGTTCTGGTGCTTAGTATAAACTGCAGACAGTTGTCTTCACCACGCCTGTAGCAATGATATGGGCTATGTGAATGGCTATGTTGATAGTTGAGGCAACAAGCAACTAAACTATTGTACCTGAGAAATTGGTACATTGATGAGTACATATTGTTGTTTTTTCTTTTTATTTGTTGCGATTGTCATTGTTTTCTTGGTTCCCTGTTTCTTTTCTCTCTATCCTCATAATCTTTGACTCTACATGTCTCAGGCCCTGTCTACTTTTACACCTGAAGCAGATATTTATCATTTATTCAATTGAATAAAGTTTACTATGCAACACGCAGGATGTTCAGCGCTGGCCCCCATTTTACAGAGCAAATTTGTTTCGACACTGCAAGGTTACCAGACCCGCCATCCTGTTTGCCCAAACTGCCAGCAACACAAAAGAGAGTGAGTTATCACTATGAACTGATTCACTCATATCAGAATGTTTGTCCAGCTAAAACACAGTAGAAAATCTTTCAAGATTCAATTAATTGTCATTCAGCACCACCTGAAAGACACAATGCAGAATGACATTACACATTAAAGATGGCCCCTCTCATTTTTTTGTTTTTTATGTTGTCTGGCTTTAGTCAGAAAGTTCATAGAACTGGGTTGACTCTCAGTTGCCTTCTGATCAATATCTCTCTTACTTCTCACACACCAGCTCTTTAGGCAGGCCACCACCGCCAGGAAAGGGGACAGACTTGTGTCAGCTCTGTGGCCTCTCCATGACACCAGCAACTCGTGTCTTGCTGCTCTCATTTCAAACTGCTGCAGTATTTTCACATGACATCTGAGAACCGGTTGTTGTAATGATAGTTTTTTTTTTCTTTCTTTTAATTCTCAGCCCCCCCTTTTGAACCTTCCCATTAATGAATTATTTCTGTTTGTTTTGAAGGAGAGGCTCTTAAAAGTTAACGAACTGTTATAGATATTTTCATGCAACCAGAACTGCGCTCTTATTGCAAACATCTTGATTTTCATGTGTCTGCTTTTGTTTCTTTGAGGGCAGAGCATTTTTTACTATCTACCTCTGTCATTTTTGGTTTTATGTGTATGCTGCTGTTTTGTACATAATCCCAGTTAGTTTTGATCTGCGTCTCCATGAGAACAAGGGTTGTGTCTGTGTGTTTGTTTATGTGTCTCGTAAGTTTTGGTCCAGCTACCCCGGCCTGGTTGTCTGCTGTGCTGTCTGTCATTCTTGCATCCATTGACATTCAAACTGAGCCGCTGTGGTTCTTCATGTTTTTCAATTAGACATCACTTCAAACCAGCCTGTTTAGAATTTAAACAGCCAGTCGTCCCTGTTTATATAACCCAGAACCATTGGAAAAGCTAAAAACTAAAGAGTCGCATAAATCTTTATAATGACGCACTCAAAAATAAAAGATGTTTACTATGAGCTGCAGCGGATCATAAGAGAAATGTTCGACTCATCCCAACAGGTGTCCCCCCACAGGCTCTGTCAGAAAAAAAAACAAAAAAACAAAAACACCCAGTGGTAGCACTAAATAACCCAAAAGGCTCGCATTTTTCCAATCACAACAGAGGTGTCATTTACGCCCCCATCACCAGGCGTGACCTGGACCCAGACTGAGCCCCGAGGAGACACACTATTGATCCACGTAGCCAAGAAAGCCAGCTGCCATTAAAGCCATGACAGTGGAACTGTACGGCATCGATCGGCAGGGCCGGGGCCACACCATATTATTTATAGAGGAGAGCTCCATCCTCTTACTCTCTTATGTCTGATAATTGATGGCAAGTGGGGCCTTGCTTCCTACCCTGACCCTGACAAACTGAAAGTCTGATGGATTACATCTAACACAATTATGATTGATATTATCAGATTACGGCATGCACGACACAGCATGGCAGCTGAGTAGAGCTGAGGCATTCGCTCTGTCAGGACGTCTGCCTCAACTCCTCCGCTGGGAAATGGAAACTCTGCAGTCAAGATGCATTTTGTTGTAACATCAGAGCTTGTGCTTTTATGAGACAAAGCATAAATTCTGAAGCGCAAGGAGATTTATAGTCTAAAGATATTGTAGCAGTTAAGTTATATCTGTAATGTAATAATCAGGACCTTTATCACAATTTTACAGATACAGGGAGACTCCTATATCTCTTAGATTAAGATCTTTCCAACATCACTATGATGAATACACTGCAGTCAAGGAATATTTGAGGTAAACACTAATAATTAATGTAATCAATGACTTGATTTTATTATTGATTAACCCAAGGTCCACTTTCTGAAGATTTAATTAAGTAGTGCAACAGCTAAGGGGAACTTTATTTATAGGAAGCTTAACATTCAGAGCATTCCTCAAACTGATTAAAAGTCTGACTTTTATCAAAAGTTTACTAGTCTTTCTGGAGTTTAAAGACGGACGTTTAATGGACTTGAATTTTTAGTTCTATTGTCTTCTGTAAATTTCAGATGCAGATGTTTGGGAAATGTAAAAATAGAGGAATTCAAGGTTGTGGAAACATCGTTTCTCAGAACTAACAGGAGTTTCCTTCAGTTCTGGGATTATGTCATCCGGTGGGATTGTCATCTTCCATGAGCAGCTCCGTCAGCACGGATGTTGGATGTCCAGGCAGTGGTTCACTTTCAATTCAGAACTGGGTTAAACTGGAAAATGGAAAACATATAGCAAGAGTTTTACACTAGACTAGATTAAAACAGCAAAGTGCACACACCAAACAAAAACATTTGCTGCAAAACAATCTGATAGATGAAACTGGTTTTGTGTAAGTCTTAGAAATCAGCTGCTTCCGAGGGAAGGAACCATCATCAGGGCATGATCAACCAATCAAAGGCAAACTTTCAGAAACTTGCAGCAACGTCGCACTAAACAAACACATTACGATAAAATAGATGCTATTGTTCTTTCAACATTTGTTAGATTCATGTCCTATTGATTAAAAAGGGAAGCTTAATTACTATTGTTTGACTTTTGAAAAAAATGAGATATTCTCAGTCGATCAAATTTTAACTCCACAGCACTACAAATCAGTCACTACTAAACCAAAGTGCTTTCCATCAGTGCAGTAATAAAAAACACAGACTAGAATAAAAACAGATATATTGGTTGAAAAATAAAAGCCTGAGTGCAACTATCTGCATATCGCAGTTCTGAAAATGTGTTTTTAAGCTCAGCTTTAAACAAATGTAGATTATCGGTGGTTATGAATTTCATAGCTTTGGACCAGATGCAGCAAACGAACGGACAACTCGCCGTTTGGACTTTGACCTGGAAACTTCCAGAAGATGTTGATCAGCAGACCAAAGAGCTCTAGCTAATGTGCTTGTAAAAGATCACATAAACAGGAAGGTGCAATGCCATTAACAACTTTGAAAACAAACATTAAAAGTTTAGAATCAACTCTAGGATGTACTGCGTCAGCGGAGGGAAAAAAATACAGGAGTGATGTGGCTGTGTCTCCTGGCGTTAGTCAACTTTTTCATGCAACACTTCTTTTCTAAGCTTCCCTTCGAGGTCATAAAAATACCCTTAATATTCTGCTGTAGTTGTGGCTACATCTACAATGTCAGTCAATGAGATTTTAAAGGGTTTTGAAGAAACGTAGTGTTTAGAAGGAGTGTGTGAGTGCTCAGTACAGGATGTCTCGGCTTGTTTTCACTTATGCATATTATAGTGGTTAGAAGGCAGGATGATTGCAAAACCACCTTTCCATCTGAAGGCGTGATAATATCCTCACAGCAGACTTTGTTTGACTCGAGTAAATTAGTAGGTTTGCTGAAATTAAAGTTGGTGCATTCCCTTCATTGATTTATTTCCACCACATTTATACGACTCCCCAAGCGTAATGATCGGATTGAGCACTTCACATTTTCTTCCACCTCAATAAGTTAACATTGTTTAATGGTTTTTTTGTGATTTCCCTTTTTTTCCTTTGGAAGAGAGAAAAAAATAATAAAAAAATAAAAACACAACCTCTGTCATGAGAGATGGATTTAAATAATTAGGCCAGAAACGCTTTCATCTTTAATATAATTTTCGGAACCTTGAAGGAATGACTATTTCAGAGATCATGTAATAATATTAGCTAAAACTGGAGCAGGAACCTGAGAAAACAGGGAGTTTTTCCACACAGAATACCTGACACTTAATTTTGCATGTTTTGATTCACAGTTCGAGTGTTTGCACCCGAGTGCGGGGAAGCTTGTCTACGCTCGTTTGCAGAACTGTGAAAGCTCGACTCCAGACAAGACATGGTGAAAGCGCCGCATTCACAAGGCCACAGCGCAGCACAGACTCTTCCTGTCCCATCAATGACCAGCGTACCGCTCCCAATCCATTTCTTTATATGCTATTATTATGAGGTTTGCTTGCAGTTTTCCCCTCCTCCTAATCCAATTAGCCTGAAGGACTATAATGCAATTTAGACATTGTTTATTATTCAGTTAGAGGACATATCTTTCCTTCTCAAACATGCAACGCTTGCCCTTAAAGCCGTTTTATGGCTGAGAAGTTTTCTGCATTCTGCCGAGATCATCGTGATGGGGAATTGAATTAACATGACAGAAGGAGTAGCTCCTTACGAGGCTTAAACTGTAACGACAAGCCCGTTAAAATTCATTTTCCACTCTGATTGGATTTAGCGCACTCATCACTGCCTCACAGATATGTCTGTTCTTCATTCATATTTGAGAGAACAAGAGGAAAAAAAAGAGAAAAAAACATAAATCTCACAAATTGGTTCCTGTCTGTTCTTGTTAAAATGATGGAGATTTATGGCTCAACTGAAGAACAGGGGCCTCAACCGCTCTCTTGTCCTCGCCGGGATCCGATCCCTAAGTACGGCAACAAAAACTTTTTGACTCGACAATTGTTACAGCACTTGTAGAAAATTAAATTAAATCTCCATTACTCTTCTGGGAGATTTTATGCCAACTTAATTGGAAAAAATAACATTCCTATTAGATGTGAATGGTGGATAAAAAGTGAAGGACGTCTCCACTTTGTGGGGCTTTCTCTTTCTGCGTCTAAATCACTTCTTTACAGTATACGGGCTGACTTCTGCTTCATGTGTGAGAGTAACTGTTTACAGTTAGCATTTACAGAAAGGACGTGTTAAATGATGCCAAGTTGTATTGCAGAACATAAAATGCATACCCATTTGGAAGTAAGTGTGCAGCTCACATATATCTGCAGTTTCCTGAAACAGTGGTGCAGCAGAGGAGGAGACCTACTCTCCTGCTGCTTCTGGGCTGTTTGCTAGAGCCAAAAGCATTTTAACACCTGTACTCCTGGCCAAGTCCTTTAGCATGGACCACGCCATAATGAGCTGCTAAGGAGCTTAAGGGGGGGAAAAAAAACGACTGAGGAAAACATAAAAATGTCCCCATTCAAACAAAAGGTGTGTGCTGCACTTCTGTTAATCATTGTGATTTTATTGGCCCTCCTCATTGGTGATATTTGATTTCATTTTTCACTTTAGCAAAAAGATGGGAGGTCTCATATGTATGGTCAACATATGGCACATATTAGATTACACATATATTGTGTTTTGTTTGGGCGGTGTCATCTTTCTCACCCAGAAGCTTCATGCAACATATGTCCTTCCTCATTACTCATATCACGCCAGCTATTGAAGAATATCTGGTTTCTAATACTTTCAGTGCTTCTTATCTTCAAAATGCAACACTTGATCTGAGAATAAAGAAGAAAGAAGTGTGACTCAAATATGCATTTATTCAGTAATTAAATAAGCTAACAGTCAGACAACCACTTGAGCCACCACTGTTTGCTTTTGTAAATTCACCTGAATTTTTTTAAGCTTCTACCTGTAACTTTTTATTTAATAGTAGTCGCCTTCTATCCTTTTCAGGTAGGCGACAACAAAACTGTAAACTTATTATTTCAAAGGTATTTACTGGTTTGTGAAAAGTTTAACTGAACCTAACTATGAAACATATTTGGTAAAATATGGAATAATAACTGCAAGGCAAGTAGATAAAAAAAAAATCTGAACTCTTTGGTCTATTGGTTGTTTCCAAACCTCATGCGGGAGGTTATTGTGAAAATCTGATTTCTTCCAATATTTTAACAATTAGGCAAATTGTTCTAGATAATAGCATAACATTCAGTTAAAACAGATCAATAGTTTTTAAAACTGTCTGCTTTTTTTATAACACATCTAATAGTATAATTCAAATATATGTCAGCATGTTATTTGTTAATTACTAGTTAGCATGACCCACATCAAATACATTTGCATTTCACTTTACCTTTTTTTAATTTAGAGTGTGACTCAAATGTTCCTGTTTAAAATGAACCGTCTTCAAAAGCTGCCATGTATTAAACGCTATTTTTTCCTTCCAAAATTCTAACTGAAAATGAAATACAAATATTACAAATGCTTTGATTCAATAACGAACCATCTCTGGTCCGTCACCATGATCCCATATACAACACATTTATTGCTCACTTTGAAAGTGTTAAATAGTTTAGCCCCATCTTAACTATAAGGTCTACTAAAACTTTGTCTCTTTTCCTATGACTGATTGTGTATAAGAAGCTAAATAGTTTTTAGCAATCTAAACTCTGTTTTATTTACTTTCTTTATTATTTATTTAATATGCATTATCTATTTTGATTATTGGTGTGAATGTGAAGCATTTGGATCATTTGCTGTTGGTTTTAAATGTGCCATATTAATAAACTTGTCATTGACATCAAGAGTATTATCTCAACTTTTATGAAACTATCAAGTCTTGATGAGACAGTCATTTTGTATTTAACATGTGACATCATGGTATAAGTGTCTCAGGCTAAAATATAAAACTTCTTGGCTCTTGTAGCATTGTTGTGGAGTTGATGCACACAACCTCCACTGCTGCTGTGGAGGGAAAAAATTACTGGACTTACTGGCATAACACTTGGATGAAAGGAGACACCAGACACCTCTGGAAGTCACATAAACATATAATATGCTATTATATGACAACCATGATAATGTGACTGAATTCCCTTAACCTTTCTACCCGAATCATCAATTGTCTTGTGCTCATCTTCATCTAAATTGCATTATGAAGGCAAAATGCAGTCCAATACATCATCAGTGCAGCAAGTAATCCAGCTTATCAGCACCCAGAGGCTAATAAGACCTATTTTTTTAATGTAAGGATTGTACATTGACAAACGGATTGCATTTACTTCCTTCTACCTTGCTTATTATCAGCAACCTGTAATATAAATATGCAAATCCACTGCTTGAACTTTACAATCCTCCGTTGAGGCTATTCATCTCCTTTAAAGTGTTCATTTCCATGTGGAGAGCCCCCATGCATCAAGCTGTGTCATTTTGAAAGCAAATATTAATCAATTTTGCATTGTGCGTTGGCCCAGAGCAGTGTGTAATATATGATGCGCCTGTGCTAGGACAGATGCATGCAAACGCTCCTCCAGTCAAACTTCTGATAACTGGGAACTGGCTGTACCATTATATGGTATCATTAAGCTTTATCTCCACAGTCACACGGGCGCTGTCTGGTCTCACTCTGGAGCCTTTCTTTAAACTGCTTTGTTTTCCAGAGAACAGAAGTATGATCTAATGCTAATTTACTTCAGCATCTTTTGCTTAAAAATTTGATTAAAATACTGAAGCAAGATTAAATGCAAGCAGGTTTTAGTTATGTGGGGAGTAAGGATGACTTTGAAGAAAGCTAATCTTATATTATTTTGATTGGAAATGGAAGGAAGTCAAGGGTTTATGTTAAACACTGTGGTAAAATCAGACATTTTGGACCAATGCAAGAACAGTTAATAAAAGTTTGTAAAGAGAATGCTAACATTTCACCTTTGAAGACAAAATGTGCAGTTAATACTAATGTTGCTATAAATAGTACATCTAAATTCAGACTTTTCTTTTCAAAGCAGTAAATATAGTTTAGACTTTGAGTGAAATAAAAACTTGCAATAGGAAGAAAATAAACACGACAAAGTGATGAAAATCATTTGGCTGTAAACACAGCAAGGTCTGACAGAGCAGCGTTGTGCCACTGTGGATTTGACAAGCTATCATATTGAGTAGTACCACATTAGGATAGTCTGGCTGGTCATTGCGAGTTGCGCGACAGGCCTTTCCAAGCAATTTGACAGAATGAAATAACAATCCTGATAAAGCCAGGCTAGCAACTAAGTTAAAAAATTAGAAAGAGCATACAGCAAATACAGCAGCCTGGCCCATTTCCCTAAGGGCTCCCTCCTACTCAATAGTGTCAGACACGGCAGACAAACGATGATAAAGTGATCCTCTCATGACTTTGACAGGCAGGAAAAGACAGCAGCAAGGCCTGCCCATGCAATAACGCCAGTCAAGCAGGCTCAAAGAAGAGCAATGAGACACTTTTCATGTGTAAGAGCACAATCAAAGCGACCACCTACGCCTGAAATCATCTCCCTAATTATTGCCAGTGACCTGTTAATAAAGAAAAGCATATTGTTGCTGTCTGTTCAGGGAGGTTTGTTACCTTTCAAAGAGTCCCTTGAGGAGAAAACATGATTTAAGCAATGCTTTTTCCACCATGTCATAGTGTATTACAATTTAAAGTTGTCCCGCTCCGTTTTAGAGCACCTTTTGGATTGAATTCCAGCCAGAAACGGGTTAAAGTACAACAACTCTGGTGGGGGACCGTAGCTCAAATGTTGTAAAAGCCCAAGAGTTGACTGAGTTTACTTTTCCTACCTGACAGTGAGGAAGAGTAGATTTGATTGGGGACCAAAAATGCAACATTTGTTACATTTTCAGCTGCTGCAAGTTGCTTTCACACTGTAATATGTCAAACAAACCAAACCCTTTGAGCTACCTCTTCCTCTTCTGCACTGCACCAAGAACCACAGAAGGTAACGACACCAAAACCTTTGAAGAAGACAATGTGCGCAACTTCCTTCATCACAAAATGTAAACAAAATAGAGTAGCATCAGATTTTAGTGGTCGCAGGATTTTTCTTTCCTCTTTGTTAAAAGACCACAAATATTTCTCTCACTAGTACTAGACTAGTGAGTTTGTTTTGTTTTGTTTTGGTTGTATTTACCCAGAACACCCTGCACACTACGGTCCACTTGCATTCGGTCCGCTTGCATTCACATATGCATTCGAACCGCACCAGAGTTCACTCTAATGGAATTGAGACTTAGGTTTTTAGGCAGACCAGTTCACTGTTTTAATCTGCGTCAGAGTTTGATTGCGCATTCACACCTCCCCAAGCAAACCGGCCTTTATAGACAAACAGGCCAGAGTTTGATTAAAGCAGACTGAACTTGGCTGCTGTGAATGCACCCTCAGAGATGATGTCTATCGACTTGAGTTCAAAAACAAAACAGTTCTCATGTAATTAGAGATGAAACCCATTCACTACATGTGTCATAGAACACTGCTCTGGCAAGTAATGTGCATATTCTGTGTTCTGAGTTTTATTTATTAGCTTAAAACATTTATGTTCTTTACTTGAGAACTTGTAGGCTCTTTCAAGGAATTAAAAGTGATAAGGGTTTTTTTAAACTTGGGAGCCTCCAAGGTCTTCCAGTGTAACTCTGTGCTGTCAGTTGTTGTAACCCAGCATCAACGTGAATGCCTAACTATGTTCTTTCTTTAACTAAAAAAAAAAATCATGTTAATATACTGGTACACTATTAATTTTAGTCATCTTAGACAAATGCCTTTAGTCATTGTCCCCTTTGGTCTACCAAGTGATCTTAACACGCGCATAAAAGAAGCTTATTTTACTTGACAAAGCAACAGGGCCAACAGAAGACTTGCTGAGCCAGAAGGTTGAGCGTGTAATATCAAAGGGACACCCCAATTGTGTCGAGGAGCAGACAGCACCAACACAAGCAGTCCATTTCTCTGTTAATTACAGTCATATTGCTGTATTGAAGTCCACTGTTCCTTAACATATTCTTTGCTCTGGATCCCTTTTGTCTCAGATAATGGAATGTCAGCTCTGTGTGATTCCTGTGTGTTGCAGAGTGTTGATCAAAGTGACCTCTGCACCCTTTTGCTCTTGCAAATCAATACACGCACTCAACGCGAGCTGACAGAGGCAGGCACAACATATAATAAATGACAATTCCCCGGCACCGTGGCAGGAGCATATCTGACAGCCACTGCTCATGGCAGTCATTTTCATGTGATGCCAAGCTGTTATGTTCAAAGTGGGATTCATTTGCCAACACTGCTTCACACAGATGCTGATATTACAAGGCTGACTTGTAAGCACCTCATCCCCCAGTCATACGTTCCCACTGAAGCTGTCCCGGACAAGTGCTGACAGAGACAGCGGTATTACAGTTGTATCTTTTTATTGTTGTTGTCTTTCAAAGGGAGCTTATATTGAAAGCAATTTTCCTCTTAAGGGAGCAAATTGTTCACAGAAAATTGTAACTGCCATCGCTTGGAGATGATTGGATGCATCTTTTGGGTGCTGGCAGCAAAGAATGGAAGGATTTTATATGCAGGAGGAGAGAGGAAGTAGAAGGGGGGGGGGAAAGAACAGCACATATTAAAGAATGTGTTGAGAAAAATGAGCGTGAATCTTCACACACTCCGGATGATGGAAATGGCTGCTGTTTTGCCAGGTGGTGGTGGGGAAAGAAATCTGATGTGGGGGGTTTGTGTTGTTACAAAGAGGTAGTGGCAATGTGAAGAGGGCTCTGGAGTTGCACTTTTTTTTTTTTTTATCTATATCTTGAGTCAGACTGGCGAATGGAAATGCTGTTATTCTGCTGTCCCGGAATATACTTAAACAGTTTTCTGATATATAAACATCATTCCAGTGAAAAGTAAAAGCCTGCTTACGCCCTCCAACACAAGACACAGCAAAACTGTGACAGCATAAAGAAAAAATCAACAACATTGAAAAATGTTCCATTAGATTATTTAGCAACATTATTTAACATGTCTAACTTACTGCTATAGATTGCTAAAATGCTAATGCAAAGTGAATAATTGGCATTTGTGCTGTAAAACTAGACCAATTAAACTGATATGCACAAGCTTTGGGGTGGTCTCTGTTTGGGCCACTTCTGTCTTTTACAACACGGATCTAAAGAAGTTTTTAAAATATTAAGGAAAAAGTGGTTACTAAACTAGGGATATTTTTGCAGATAAAGAAAGTAATCAATTTTTAAAGAAAAGTTCATTGGTTTGGCAATCATTTGTGGCAGAATTAAGTCTTTTATCTGCATCAATTTCTTGCACAACTTTACCTCCTGAGTTTGCTCTGGTTTTATTTATTTCAGCTTTGTTTAATTTTTCTTATTTCTTGCAAGATATAAATTTTTTCATAGATGTTTATTAAACCAGAGATAAGTTTCCCAGAGAGCAGACAGTTTTAAACTGGTTGGTTAAATTGGGTGTAGCATGGAGAAACATTGGTGTCACAGTATGCATGAAATGTTGCTTTTATGCCAGATGTGATTTGACCATAGAGTTAAAGCAGGAGTTCAGACTCATGGCATTGGCATTGTGCTAGGTGCAAGAAAATAAATTGTAAATAAATTAAATGACCTGTTTAGACCCGTAAATGCACAGTATTATAAATCTAAGTAACCAACAAGTTTCATTAGAATTTAAAGACTGTTCCCTGTAAGATCACAAAAAAATGCTAATAAAGTATAAAGTAAGTTCAGGAAAAGTATCTGGAAAAGTGCATAACATTTAGTGCAAAAGTACCTTGTAAGTTCTGGAAAGCAATAGGTAAGTTCCCTCTAGGATCTCAGACAAATACATAATAAGTGCTGGTAAGTATGGTATCTGTCTATTAAGTTACCACTAGGTTTGGGCAAAGTACCAACATTTAGTGCTCCTAAAATATTGTTTTTTAGAAGAAAAATTAATGTCAAAAGTATGGTACCAGAAATAGATAAAAAAAAAATAACTATGCAAAAAAAGTGTGAACACAAAGTTTATCAGCTGGAGTCAGTAACATTATCTTCATTTGTTCCCGGTCTGCTCCCCTTTCTGTATCGACACCAACAGGTCCCTGCAGCTGCTGCTAATTGCCCACAATCCTGACAGTTCTCTAACAATGGACAGAATGAATTATGAAAGTGGCAGAACCGACCCAAACCCCCTGTGCGCACGCATCCACACCTCCAAGCAACTCTGTTTGTTTTGCGCAAGCCTGACTCATCCATTAGGGGTTATTGTTTTCTCCAAACATGACATTGATTCAATTTAGCAGCAATCAATTTCAAATGGTTCTGACATTCAGATATGACCTTAAAGCCTGGCAGACCAAAGAACTATGATTAGGATTAAACTTTTGTTAATGAGGTGATTTCTCTTCACATGGCTCTGTGTGACACCGTGGAACAGGAGTGGTCAGTAAAAATTAGATCAATTATTGGGAATGAAACCGCTTTAACTTGATTACCCCTGCTCTTGCTAATTTGTGTAATTAATAACCTTCTCTGAGCTGCAGCGAACAGTTTATTAATAACAATCTATATCTGTGCTCTGTAATGAAACGGCAGGGGCCGGGGCCATCCTTACTGCAGGTAATGTCACAATCAATGGTGTCCAACACACATGTTAATTACAGCAGTTATTAATTGTTACAGTTGAATCTGAATGCTACATGCTGTCACCTCCTTTGTCCTATTATGTATAGCAATCAGTGGATTGAAAATGGCAAATCTAATTAGCCATTCAGCGAGCAGGCTGGGAATCCAAATGAGACGGTATCGCCCCTGACAGCTGGCAGCTGAGGCGCCGCTCACACTGGGCCGCGAACAAAACCAGCATTATCCACTGCCCCGGGAACAACAGGAAAAGGCATGTATCGCAAACTAATAAATACATTCACAGCAGCGGCCTGCCATATCACACAATGGTCTAATGAAATGCCTGCTTGATGCCTTTGTTTGGGTACAAGGAGTGTTTATGCATTTATCTGTACAGGGAGCACCTCGTCCATCCAGCAAGCGGTCGTTTTCCTGGGCAAGACAGAGACTGTGCCAACTGGGACTCATGGTAAAAAGAAATTAAATTATATAACATACAGTTGTATGGAAATAGGCAGCTTGTGTTCACTATTTTTTGTTGTTGTTGTTGTTTGAAGAGTAATTTAACAGCCTGGAAGTTAAGCTAAATTAATTTTAAAAATTGTAGTTCTTTTAATCATTGGCATTAATGTTGGTCTTAAAGTGACAAAACAGGAATCGCCCGTTGCTGCGAGTAATGACACACCCTCAGAACAATACAATAAATCAATTGTACATTGATCCACATGTGACCCCATTTGACAATCAAAAGTGTCGTTGATTAAATTTGCCTGATCTGCCACTGTTATTTAATTTTTTAAGAGTAAAGAAAGAGATTAGAAAAGGTCATTGATAAGGAGAGCAGGACATAGTTCACTTCATTCAATTTAGCATGGATGACCAAGTGGATAAGAGTATGTATAATTTCAACAAAAAAAGAAAGAAAGAAAGAAAGAAAGAAACTCACCGTTTAGTTCACTGTTCTCTGACCAAAAGATGTGGATTGTTCATTGTCTTCACATGAGATATAAAGGGTGTGGATAACCTTTTGAAAGGAATTATTCACCTCATTTCAGCTTTATTATCTTAAAATCATTATCTTTAAACTACAAAGAAACATCAGCGGCATTCTACATATTACAGCTACTCTACTAATGAACATAAAGTCCTGTTCTACTCTTAAGAGTCTAACCAGGGGGGCATTCTGTTTTAATAACAAATATATGCAGACAATGAAAACACGACTGCGTAATGAGGGAACATACTGTCTCTTAGTTTAATTTTGTGTTCTCTTTATACTTAGTCAGATTATCCAAGTTTCAAGCTGTAAAATAAAACAAGAAGTTGAAATTCCGACAGCGAAAGTCGGAGATTGCTGAGGAACCCAGAGTATCCAGTATGGCTGCCATGCACTCATGTAGTGAAAACTGCCATTATTAGCTATTTATTTGCGCTTCTCATGGTTTGCATCTCATTAAGATAGAAGAGTACCAAGTGTTATAAAATATCTATTAGTATATATATTATTTTGATGTTTGAACACATAAAATGAATGACTGCTATCAGTTTGTGCTACTAACACCAAAACACTGGTAACTAGGATGCTATGAAGTCCTTCCCAGCTCCGATTTCCAAGATAAAATTTAAAAAAGTTAAACAATACCCAAGTAAAAATATCCATGTGAAAGAGCAGATTTTTGGAATAGAACAAGAAAAATGTGGATACCAAGAGAACACAGTATGCATGTGGGAAAGTCTATTCTGGTTACACTGCATATCATCTTAAACACACCATTCTCACAGTGGAACATGGTGGTGTCTGTATCATGATGTGGGGATGCTTTTCTTCACCAGGGAGGGGAAAGTTGGCCCGAGTTTATGGGAAGACGAACGGTCCAGTCCTATAAGAAAACCCGTAAGACACACCAGCCTGAGCATCAGGTGATGGTCAACATTTCCACTGGATAATGACCCAAAACATTTACCCAGAACTACAATCGAATGTTTTAGACCAAGTTATTTTAAAACTTGATCTAATGTCCACATTTATATCCAATTGAAAATTTGTGGCTAAACATGACGATTGATCTCCAAAGATGCTTTTGCTCCAATGTGACAAAGCTTCAGCTACTTTCCTAAGGACAGGAAAAGTCTCCAGTTTCTAGAGACATTTCCAATAGACGCGCTGCAGGAAAATGTAGAATCATCTTTCTTGCACTTCATAATTATGATCTACATTGTGCTGCTTTATCACATACAATTCATACAAATGTAAGCTCCTGCTGGTTGTAATATAAACTTTGTAAATCATTTGTTTGAGACCTGCTTGTAAGACAGAAAGGTGTTCACTTTCTAATAGATCCTGCACACACACCCACACACGCATGCACACACACGCATGGCGGTTCATGTTTAAAGAAGACAGCGGGTTCTGTCCTCTTCCAGAGGCACCTGTAAATAATGCAGTGCTAAAGGTGGCAGCCAGGCAGGAATTAGAAGGTGAGCAGGTGGAGGGACCCCCACCCCAACACCAACCCCACTGCAACACAGCTTCATGCCAAGTCTCACTTTCAGCCTCACCATCCATATTCTTAACACCACAGGTGCTGAGCACCACCGCTGCAGGCCCTACAGGGGGGGCCGCCGGCCTCTCCGCTCATCGTACTCAAAGCAGTGATGGGCAATAAAAACACTTCCCACCTTAAGTGAAAGATACGACTTTAAATATTTTACACACATTCTGCATATGCAATTTATCCACACCTGGCTCTCAGGAGCAACATCTGGTAGCTGTTGCTTTAGGGGCAATTAATTCTTCATCCAAGTGTACAGGTCCTTTCTGAAAATGCGGAAGAATGACTTATGTTTCACTTAGATGAGTTCAAGTTTCACAGAGTAGTCAGTTAAAAACCATAAGATACATTCAAAGGGCCAATTCTTTGGTGCAATAGATTCTATGTGTTTGCAAAAACTTAAGGTTCAGTCATGCAGTGACCCTCCATAAAAAGTTCAATTTTTCCTTACTAGTGGTGTTTGGTGGTTGGACAAACACATGAACACAGATGAACTATAAAAGTAAGTAAACAGAACAAAAACATCTTAAAATACAACACAAACCAAAATAATGTTTTTTTTTCACTTTCTTCTACGCAACATGTCTACTGTTGTATATGTGACCTTCTTTTACATTAATTACTACAACACCTTTTTGCACATCTAGTTGCTTGGAAGACTGTTAACCTCGTTTTCTGCACAGATTGGATATACAAGGTATTTTGCATGGACAAACATTAAACCTGAAAAAGTTTTTCACCTTTTTTTATTAAATCCTCCATCAACGTCATGATTTAGACTAGGGCTACAAGAGGATCTAAAAAGTCAAATGTCTATTTTCTTAATTAAGGAAATCAAGTCAATCCAAATCAAACTGGCGTAATATGAAAAAGTTATTGTTTTCTCTTGTTAAATCACGTATTAAATGTGTTTACCCACATTTTTTGGAAACTTGAAATCTAAAGTAGGATAAAAAAAAATCTTAGAAAGCAACAAATCATCATTCATTCCAAAGAAATTCAAGAATAGATGAAAACCAAAGTCATTGATATGTATAAATCTAAAGAGTTATAAACACAGAGGTCAAAAATTTTACCGATCCCTTCATAAAACCCTCATTTAACAAAACAGCTCTTGAATTTACTCTTTGTCTAATTTTAAAATTTGTTTGATGAAACATTTCCCTTAAGAAAAATATATCTGTAAGTATATATAGTGTGCCTAAATGATATCCAATAACAGATGAGCAAACTGAGCACAAACCATGACATCACCACCATCATGTTTCACAGACAAAGTTTTTCCCTGTCGTGATCTTGGTGCTTCACTCACTCAACACGGTGACCAACACGGTGACTGGACCGTGTGCGTCATGGCTGCCCATTGACTTTCCCCACATCTTTAACAGAGCTCCCAAAAAATAATTAGACCAATTCATTTTTAGGGTGTTTCTTATATAAAATAACCAGCAGATGCTCAAATTACATCTTATTGATTTGGATAACTTTAACTGCCCAACAAAGAAGTTTATTAGTGATTTTTTTTTTTTTTACTTTGCACTGAAGATAGCCACAACATTTTTGTCTGAATCATATTTTTACAACTTGCATAAAAACCTGGAAGATCCTATTTTTACTTTTCATAAATATGCAAGATTTATTGTAACATTTCTCAAACCACAATCGGATACAAAGGGGATTATTAGCACATAATCTGTTTCGCATGTAGAACCGATAGAACTAGGAGACATGTGAGAAGGGGTGGTGACAAAAATGTTCATTTTGTGTCCTTACAACACAGAGGCCAGAGGCAGCGGGGTCCTTCTGCTGATGAATCAAATGGATAGATCTGCCTAATGCCTGGGCGTAATTTTGGAGGAGGCATGTGTCTGTGGAAAAGAAACCGATCAGGATAATGGTGAAAAATAACCGTCCTCCAAGGCCTGAAGGAAAAGAAACGCATCTAAAGCTCAGATTTTTAGACAGCTTGAAGTGACCGAGTAAGTGCAGAGTTAATACTTTTGGCAATAAACATTTAGGTTGATTACACCACTTTGACTTCATCAGAAACTGACCTTTGAAGACACTAAATAAAACCAGTTACTGTGATGGAGTTGAAACAACATCGAAGTGGTATATTGGGTTAGGACTGATTCGCTTAAAAACATTCATGCTGCACTCTTTTTCATCTTTAGTGGTGGAAATCACTGCTTTCCTGTTGTCTGAGTGGCCTTAAACATTTACCTTCCTCCTGTGCTGATAGGATTCCTTTGTTTATTGCTGTCTTTTCCCATGGGAATGAAAGCAGATGTAGAGTTCAATGCTAAGTGTGAAGTGCCCTGCATTCCCATGTACTGTATAACAACTTGGGACACCAAAGAGCCTTAATAAATGCTGTTTGCTTTGACCACACTGCCACCAAGGCCTGTGTCTGATGGTATGGAAGTGAGAGCTGCAGCAATGAATTTTTTAGATTAGGTTAAAAGAGAACAAAACAGTCCTCCGTCAGTGAGAAATAACAGGGAACATTTCTAAATCTGCACCAAAATAAGAGTTTCTGTTTTGAGAGAATTTTACAGTTTAAGGTCAAGAAAGATTTGTTGAAATTGAAATTACTGGAACCTTCCTCAGTTCATGGACAATCATAATGCATTTCCCCCCGTTTCGAATCTGCGTGTTTGGGTTTGGCGGTTGTTTGGGCGAAGCTCAGAGCAGGTGAGGTCAGACCGCAGTGCCGCCGTTCGTCGCCGGCTTGCGAGGAGGGCGGGGCTGAGGCGCTGGACGGACACCGGTTGTGGTGGCTGTTTATCATAAACACAGCCTAGCCCAGAGAGGTCCATCTGCTTTGATTTTATTTAGTGATTCCCCCCAGGGACCCTGAGCTGGAGTGAGAATAACAATACTCGAGCCCATCTGTTCCTGTAGAAACCAGCCCCGGCTAAATTACCGCACACTACGAGCGGCTGGCATATGCTGTGGCATAAAGCTACAAGAGGGCATTGTGCGCCAGCTGTTCTGTTGACAAATACTTATCTGGCACTTCTGAACTCAGCTTGCTGAGCTGGTTTCAAGTTTGACTCCAAACTAAACAGCGTAAGGTGTTAGAAAGGGTTCCTGAGGGGAAGGGAAGGGAGGGGCGGTGAAGAGTGTGTGTAATACATGCTGATTTATCCCTGGGTATCATTTTGTCAGAGACCGTCTGGGGAATTGGGTCACTGGATGAAGATTTAATCTGAACACACAGGGCAGATAGTCGACTGAAGCCCGCCAAGTGGGCAAAACAGACAACATCTAATCTTTGTTATCCTCCAGTTAGAAAAACAGATTGTGATCATATTGTTATTGTGTTTACAGCTCAGTGGATGATCTTCATCCAAAGACCTAAAGTAGGCTCTATCGTCGTAATCTGATCTCTATAGAGAGAAATAAAAATGTACAAGAGGCTTAGGAGGATTCACACACACATTCTAAATAATAGCTAATATTACCCTGCAGAAGTATTAATTCTGGACCGTATATGAAAGATTAAGACAAAACGATGCCTAATGGAAAAGAGGAAGTACAGTTAAAACAATAATTATTGACACTTTGTCAGTTTTTCTTTGAAAACAGCTGAAGCTGTATAGAGATCATTTGGGAACGGACAGATTCTCAAATAGGTTTAGGTCTGGACTTCGACTGAAAATGCTTTCATCCAAATTATTACACTGTTGTTTTTGGAAGGTAAAGATGGAGCACTATTCAGTCTCAGCCTCAAATAATTTTTTTCTTTTTTTCAGGATTGCTCATCAATTAACTTTTTCTACCTTTCCATACCTGTTTTAAACGTTTCTGCCTCTGCTGGAAAATGTTGCTGCCACCATCCTGTTTCAAAGAGTGAATAATATGTTCGAAGTGTTAGTATTACACAACACATCCTGTTTTGCATGCAGGCCAAAAAGTTCAATTTTAAGTGCATTAAATTTGTTTCAATACTTTCAGTGAATCGCCTGCTGAGTTCGTGACTGTTTGACCACAAATGTTCTCTGACAAACCTGTGAGGCCTTCACAGAGCATCTGGTTTTACACACATTTACTCACATGTGCCTTCTTCATTGGATTTTAAATAGCCATTAGAATAAAGGGGGGTGAACACAAAACTTTTAAAAAATCTGAAACTAACTTTAATTTAAAGTTAGTTTCATTTAAAGTGAAATTCACTTCCATTTCCTTTGGGATTCTTTAGCAAATACATTTTAAAAAAGGAGTTTTATCACTTTTTCTGTTCAACACCAGACGGTCTGCTGCTATATATATTTGATTATATGCGGCATTTAACTTATTTGCCAGATGATTCACAATTTATCAATTAAATAAAGCTAACTGCAATAAAAGCCACAAGTAGCTAAACTTGAAGGCAAAAGTTTCCTTTCGTTGAAGGTGAATTGTCGCTATAGAAGTCCCTAATGTATTTACAACATCCAGCATACCCGTCAAAATGGGTTTTATTTGGCTAACATTTACAGGAAAAATCACTGACATTAAGCTTCCACTCGTTACATGTGTCACACTGTACAGATGTAACACAAAAAAAAAAAAACATTAAAAACCCCAATCTCTACTCTTGAGCTTCCTGCCAGTGAATAAGGAGCCAATCAGCAACGAGCTCCAGCAGTGCAGGAAGTTTGTTCTGTCAGGGTCCCTGCGACAGCAGACAAGACCACAGAGCCAAACAGATTGGTTATTTTTTAACCTCCTTTTGACTTTATACTCTTAAATCCATGATTAAGACATGATTAGGTTAAGAAAAATATCCAAACACGTATAGCCGAAGCCAAATATTCACATATAGTATAAAAAGTATGACAGTAAAGTTTCCTAAACTTTCCCATCATTAGGTCAGCAAGGATTACCTAAATTATTTCTATATGCTAAAGGCCAAAAATAACGGCATTATTTTTTATTACTTTCTTCAAACTCAGAAGATGACATAAACTAAAGCGTCTATGCCTTTAAGCTATTTAGGGAAGCTCCGATGATGATGATGTCATGGCTTTGCAAGGCACACCTGTGGATGTATTTTAAGGCAACACACTCAAACACACACATCTGCCAAGACGTGCATGACATCAGCCAAGAGCTCTGGAAGATAATTGTAGACCTCCACATACTTGGTGCTTCCTTGGGTACAATTTCCAGATGCCAGACGGTGTCACGTTTATGGGCTCAAATAATAATACGCAATAAGGAACACAGTAACTAGTGACCATATTTCTCAGGGGAGAGACAGGTTCTGTGTCCAAGAGATGAAGGTGTTGGGGTGCATCAGCCTTAAAGCAAAAGACTGTGAAATTAACTGGCTGAAGTTGGGCAGAGTGTTGTTATCCAAAGTGAAACAAGTTACTTTCCTTAAATATGCAGCCATGAAGAAGCCATTAGTCCAAAAGTAACATAAAAAGTCAAATTTAAGCTTACAAAAACTGACTTATTATTTCTGCCAGTTAGCAAATAGAAATACTTACTGTAACCCAAAGTGACCTCATTTATTGTCTTCATAGTGAAGAAAAAAGGTTTTATTCAGTGTAAAATCTGATTTCAGCTGTTTTTATCCGATGCTGATGTCTGTAGTTTGCTGATTTCTGTGTGTGGCACAAACCAGTTGACCACTTAGGATCTAAATTCAGTTTTCTGCAAGTGGAACATAATCAAAGCAATGTTTGTCAGTTTTATTTCTTTAATAAAATGTCTTATTTAAATACACAGATATATGGTGTTCAAAGGTTACACCCATTGTGCCTCTTCATTTCTCGTCCTTTGTTAACTGATAATTGAGTCCCTGTTAACAATCAGTAGTTGCTATCAGACACCATAAAGTACAAACACTCACTTAAATATACAGTGAAAGAGGCCAAAGAGTACTCAACATCATCAACCCTGTTTCATTTTTTTTTCTGATTTTGTTAGGATTAGAGTTTAATAAATAATATTTGATCAGATCTGTTCTGTTATCTCGGGCCAGGCTGGAAGTATCACAAGTCACACTTTCATTAAAGGCAGCAAGAGTCAATACTTTGCTTCTGTTGGAAATCAGGCCTGCCAGGACAGGCAGGAGAGGGGAGAAAGGATTTGTAAACATAAAACATAATTCAGACTTCCTCATTAACACAAAGAGCGAGACACTGCATTTCTTCACACCGCACACTCTCGACTTAGAGGAAAAACAGCCAGACTTCTCCAGTTTTTCACCTCATTGACCCTATGAATGCACAGAGTGGTCCACCAAGCAGCTTTACAATAGAAGCCATTGTACAAGTCTCCTTTCATGCATTTATCTACCACCTACTCTGCATTAGCAATGCAGGCCATTCTTTAGAGCAACAGCAGAGGAGCAAATTTGTATTCCGTAACAAAACGGTGATGTCTCCCTACCAACAAATTAGCACTCGGGTTTTCAAACGGGAGAGTGTACGAAAAAAACAAAACAAAACAAAAACGTAAACGTTTCCTGATAGGTCCACTTGGAAATGGCAGAAAGGTGCTGAAGTTTGCGGCAAAGCGCGAGACTTTTACAAATGCTGCGTCTTATTCTGCAAATCATACACTGAAGGACATTTCTACAGATGATATGGAGATATGTAAACCAGTTCGCAAAGAGTATGCTCATAATGCGACTGCACACCGAGTTGACATCTATACTGTTACTACCCAGAGAAATCTATGCTACTAAGAGATTTTGCACAAGGTTTTTAGAACAGCACGTAGAGGCTGGGTGAGGTTTTCCACACTGTGTTGCTTCCTTAATGTGCGATATGGAAAGCTCCCATGTATTACAGTGATTAAGAATAGCAGGACTCCTCTTTTCTTAAGGTAAATGAGGTGAGCATGGTCCTCCCACAGGCTCGATTTGTTTTTGTTGCACATGTTTAGTCAGCCACTGCGACGCAACGCGCCCCACAGCCCGTCGTCTCCATCCTCCCTCAACAGGGAGTGAATCCTCATAATGCCTACTTTCGCTTCATTAACCACTGCCGATGCTCAGCTGTGAGACACATGAAAGCTACATAGGACTACATAAGGAACACAATACTTTAAACTAACGCACAGTGCAAATAGGCTTCTCCCTTCTTTCGTCCATCTCCCTAACTTCCAGAAATGAGCCGGCTTTGAAGGAGAGGATTGCGCCAGATAGCGCCCCCTTCTGGCAAACAGCTTCTCTTCTATTAGTTCGGCCATAAAAGTTCTGGTCTTTCTCTGAACCGCCAGGCCTGAAGGAGTGGAGATGGAGCAGCAGAGGATGAAAGGCGGAGGCTTTAGGGAGAGGAATCTACTTGTAAAGGCTCATGGTTGGGCTCTGATACATGCACATGTAGGCGTCGCAGAGCAGACGTCGCGCCTGACCCTGGATGCTCTTGGGGTCTAAGGTGTGCAGCTCCTCTGGGGTCATTTTCAGGTAGGCTTCCACTTCAGGACAGGGAGACACCTGCGGTATGTTGAAACCATTCTGGCCTCCTGCAACACAAGATTTAACAGTCACTGTTAAATTTAGACGCTTCGAGAACTGATCAGTAACATGTATATAACTACTTATAAAGCTATGCATTTAAAAAGCAAGACTTAAGATGATGAACCTTTCCTTAAATTATTTACATTAAAGTTTCAGGACGCAGTAGGTTTTACAACATCCCAACGCTCTATGGGAGGTTGGAATGATGAGGATAATTAATGTTAAAAAAACCGTCCAGTAAAAATGTGAAACAGCACTGTGTCTCTGTAAGTGTAGGGTGGGTGATATGGAATTAAAACGCAATATTTTGTGCTGCTATAGTGTTAACGATAAAAGTGACAATCAGAAATATTTTTAGGTAACCGTATGACTGTGACTGCATGGCACAGCAATGATAGCCCCACAGGCACAAATGCTGCTCCTCAGAAACATACCCACTGATAACGCACTTCTTTAGGACGCCAGTCACATAAAGAAAAGTGATTTGTTTCACTAAGCTGCACACAGTAACTGAATTTAATCATGTTTTCACATGTACTGATGCTCTAATTGAAAAAAAAAAAAAGACAGTGGAGAAAATTATATATATATATATATATATATATATATATAAATAAAAGAAAAATAAAACTTACAATCCCAAATTACAGTTTTTTGGAGAGTGTAACAACATTAATTTGAATTTGTTGTGACAAACAAAATCAAAATCTTTTTCGCAAGAAATTTATCACGATAATTGATAAACGATATGATAATTGCTCTCCCAAATTAAAGGAGTTAATTTAGGGGATAGATTTAATGATATCCTAAAAACAAGCAAAAATGTTTCTTTATATAAATATACATATAAAAATACCAAGTATGAATTAGTATGAGCAAGGATAAAATAAAAAAAGCAATCTAAACTTCTGTGTGATATGCAACTATTTTGTTCTGATCATTGTGTAACTTTTTCCCCAATATTACCATTATAGCTTATTAAAAAAATTCTGTTATACTTCTTTTTTAGATGATGATATTACATGTTGCCTCAGAAGACATCCAACATGAGAACTATAAATAAATTGTTCAGACCTGAGTTTAGTTACTTTACTTCAGAACAAAGCGTTGTGCGGCGGTCACACCCACCATCACGGTCCGCCATGCTGTCGAAGAAGAGCCAGGCAGAGTCGGCGCTGCCGTACTTGACGAAGGCCACGTAGTGACTGGTTTCGATGCACAGCACAGCGAACAGCTCCATCCGCTGGCGGGGAAAGCCGCCCTGACGTCCCTGGCCTTCCTGGAGCTCCTTTGGGACGGACAGTTTGTTGTGTCGATGGGCTTTCCTTTTCGGGTGGAGATGAACCTAAATCAGTAACAGCAGAGGCACCGTCATCATTGTGGAGAAATAAAAGATGCCAAATTAGTTTTTTAGGAAAAGATTTAGAATAAAAACTTAAAGGAATAAAGTACCTTATGCAATATGTACTACTAGAATATTATAAGTAAAAGCTATCGGAGTCTAGTGTGGAAACGTGTCCTCTTTGCGGATATAATCTGTGTTCAAGAGAATGTGGTTTCTTTGGATTTGGCGCCACCAACTGGACAAGGGTGATTTAAACTGATGTCGCAGCACTATTCTCTGTTGCTTACCTGCGTATTGCACTTTTCACAGAACTGCTTAATCTTGCCAGCAGTGATATCCCCGTCCTCATAACAGTCTCTGCATTCGTAGAGAGCCAGGCCTGCACAGATGCGACACTCCCTAGGAGCTGAAGGAGCGACAAAACACAAGCCTTCATCGTCAAACACACCCTTCTTTAAGAAAAAAAAAATGCTTCTTTAAATACCAAATGCCACAGAGTTGTGAATCACCTCTACAGACTAGGAAATAAATACAACTCACTGTCTTCAAGAAGGTCTGTGATGTCTAACTCTAAGGAGGGAAAAATCTTGTTGAACATTTTGAAGTCCTTGCCAAAGCGTGGCATCTGGATGATAAGGCAAGAGGGAGCCTAGAGGAGGGGGAAAGAAAATATTATAACCAATCAGAATTGAAATTGATTTTACACTGTGCAGAAAATATAAACATTCCTAAAAACAGAGTTCTACTTACCTCTGCAAATTTCAAGTCACTGGTTATGAAGGACCACTCCAGCAGCTGCTGGCTGGTTGGAACTCCAACCTTGTCCTTCTTTTCCATAAAGATTTGGTAAAAATAACAGTCTTGGACTTTCTGACCTGCAGACCTGAAAGATGAATCAAAATGCCATCAGAAGTTACATCTTTTTTGCATACTTATCGCTAAGGTTACAGATATCAGCAATTGCTCACAAAGGTTTACAGGTGCATCGGAATTAACTAAAAATCATTGAAAGGTTCATTTGTTGGTAGTAATTCAATTGAGATTCACACGGTATGGCCAGCAATTGAAGACAGTAACTGCATTTCCATAACAAATGTTCAGAAAACTCTGTTGATATTCTGCCATTGTCGAAAAAACACAATTTAAAATTCTGGTGTTTCCATTAAATATGAAACGCAACTAAAATCACACATAGATACATTTGGTTGCACGACAAGTCATTAAAAAACACGCCACAGCATTCCTCCCACTTCCTTTTGTCTTCTTTGTCTTTTCTGCCAGTAGTAACGTCTGGTTGTTGATCATGTGGATCATGTGATGAGAACAAAAAGTGTTTCCATTGCAGTTACGTGGAGTACACCAGCTTCAATAAACCACCTCCTCCTAACGCAAAAAGCTTCTATTGAAAGATGTGAGTCGTCTCAAAACTGGAGTGTTTTCATTAAGCAAATTTATTTACTTAATTCCACAATTATATGGTCAATGGAAATGCAGCTATTTCGAGGACATAACAAATTCCATGTGTCAAACCACTTCTGAGACAAAAAAAATACCAGAAGTCTCTCAACTGGGCTACGTCCTGTTTTCATATTACAGTCATGTTTGTGTTTTATTTGGATATAAAGGCCCCTGGTTCTACAGGAAGAGCGGAGAGGCACAGATTCCTAAATGCTTGGAGTCCGGTGTTAAGTTTCCACAGCCAGCAATAATTTGGGGAGGCAAGTCAGGTCATCTTTCCAAAGCCAGCATAGTAATAAACCAGGAAATTGTAGAGGACTTTATGTTTCCCTCTCCTGACAAGCTTTATGGAGATGCTGATTTGATATTTTTGGAACCTGCTCATAGTGCAATAAGTACCAATATCTGGTCTAATGGAGATGGTAACACTGTACTTGATTGGCCTGAAAGCTTGTCTCAACTAATGGAAATTTAAAACCTCACCAGCGCCACAGGCTCATCACAGTAATTAATGCAAAAGGAGCCCCAACCACGTACTGAGTGCATATATTGTACAATACATGGACGTACTATTTTAGTGCAGCATACTAATATTTTTGTATTAAAAAACATATTTTATTTTATGCTGGCCTCATTCAAAGTCTTAAATTGGTGGCGAGCATTGTTGAGTATGTACTATTTTCCTTCCACTCAATATTCCATTATTACATGCTTAGCTGAAATACTTTAAACAGTCAGTCTCTATAGCTTTAACATTTAGTGGCTTAACATCTGGTTGAGGGTGTTAATGTCACTATACTTAGCGTCTGCTGATGTAGCCGCATGAATGTGTGGGGCATATATATATATATATATATATATATATATATATATATATATATATATATATATATATATATATATATATATATATATATATATATATATATAAAGAAACTGAAATAAACCCCCCAGTGTGTCATGAATATATAATGCAGGTTATGAAATGAATTTACCTTTCAATGATATTTGACTTATTGCAAAGCACCTGTAAAATCCAAATGAGTAATTCCTAAAACATCAACTTGTCACTCTCAATGTGAGAATATATAGAATTAGCAGATTACCATCTTTAAAACCAGAAGGAACCTTTTCCAGCAGTCACAATTACCCTTAATGTTGCAAAATGGTTTTATTTCTTCCCACTGTTCCATGTTTGTATAACTTGAGCAGCTTGCTCTTTCTGTTTCATGTAATTAATTAGAATATAAAGGCATAAACTGGCTATTAAAGTATATATATATTGCTACACCATTATTAAATTCTAGAAATGGGAAAAACTCTTTGCCACCAATAACAGAAATATATTTCACGAGGAATAATATCTGAAGACCGACTTCTCAAATTAAATACACATTGAGAAAGTCTCTACATGGCTATGATGTTACTTGTAACTGATTCTTTCTGTTGTAATAATATTATTGCCATTAATAATCTAGTACTGCATGTAACGTCAAAGGACTTCACATTTTTCCCCTTACCTCAGCTTCAGCAGTGGATCCACCCTCAATATGTGATGGAAAAGGATATTAAGGAACTCCTCAGGATCTGCAGAGCAAAAAGTGCTTCACTAAGGTTTGGTATTATTAAAGTTATGTGCCAATGCTGCCATCTACTGTTGACACAGAAAATGTTTGCTTCAAGAGTTAGTATTAAAATATTTTTTTAATATATTTTTTAAATTGGATAAATCCCAAAAACTTTCAACGTAAAAAAAAATCTCAGTCTAAACTTAAAAACAGCCAACTCAAAAATTTAGACTGCCATCAAATTAATTTTTTTCTACATTTTTGCATTCAGGGTATCTCAGGGGAAAACTCAACCTTTTTCTTCAGAAGTGAATCCCGAGGCAGCTTCTACTTTTTCGAGGATCCTCCTGAGCTTCATCACTTTTGTAGCACAAACGTACCCGTGTCTGGACAACGACAGCAACATTGCTAAGGTCAAAGTTCAGTCACAAGGGCATTTCAGATTCAGTGAAAAGATAAATTACTCTGTTCTTTCAATTGGGTTGTGACAATGCCTTGCAAAAGTATTCATGTCCCTAGTAATCTAAAAATTGCTAACACTTGCTAAAACCTCAAATTTACAACAGTTTTTTTTTTTTTTTTTTTACAAATAAAATCTTAAAATTGTGAGAGCATTTATATACCGTGTCCCTTATTTAAAACTTATAAGGACCATTGTTAGATGTATTCACATTGTCACATCTTTTGGGGAAGGTTTTCAACCACATTTTTACATCTAGAGGATGAACATTTTGCTTTTGCAAAATAGATCAAGTTTAATCAGTCTGGAAGGAGAGGAGAGCATATTGTGAACATATTTACCCAGTTATGTGAAAACATGAATATATAAAGCCATAAACTATTCTGTTGTAGCACTGCCTGTGTGTTCAGGCTCACTGGACTGCTAGAAGGTAAACCTGCGTCCAACTCAAGTCTTTTTCAGCTTCGAAGAGGCTTTTTTTCCAACATAACCTGTATTTACTTCCACAGATCATGTAATCAGTAATAAGTTGGAATGCTTTTCTACAGCAAGAATAGGGAGGAGAATCAGAGTTAACTGAATAATGTATGGAACAAAATACAGGGCAATGTGTTCAGGACGATGCACATTTAGTTATCCGACACATTTAGCATTTTAAACCTCTCAGTAACTTTGTAGCAGTGTTCCTTGGTCTTTATGATGCTGTTTGTTTACCTACAGTCTCTCAAACCTCTGAGGCTTTTGCGGAACAGAGCTGGATTTCTAGTAAAAGCATATTAAAGTTATTTTTTGAAGATAATTGTCTGCACAGGATTTTATTAAAGTGGATCAGTGAAAAGGGAACTGAACACAAATGCGCACTCCACTTTTCCAATTTCTATATGTTAAAAAAAGAATATAAAATAATATAACATTTCTTCCTGTTATACATTCGTACCCTATTTTGAATTGGTCTTATAGGTGAAATACGCTACAGCTTGTGGTTGCAAAGTGGCAAAATATGAAAGAGTTAAAGAAGCAAAATTACTTTTGCAAGGCACAATATTTCAAAGTATTTCATCTTTCTTATGTAAATGCAACCTAAAAATAGAAAGTCTTCTGTGTCTAAAACTATGAGAGGCAACTAATGTTATACACCCGGAGTACAAACACTTACATGCGCAGTGGATTGACTATCTCTGTGCGTAGCAGCTCCTGAGTCTCTCTGTAATACTCCACATCAGTCTTTGATCGTGGCCTCAGCAGAACCGTGTCCAGTACAGAGCTGAAGGAGAAGAGACTGCACAGCAGAGCGCAGAAATATTTACACCATAAATCAACATTACTGGCTGGTGGGCATCTACACATTTAACGAATATGACCATTCAAATTAAAGTTTACTGTAACACTGACCAGAAGAGGGTTGAATCCAGGTAGCAGGAATTGTAGTGGCCTTGAATGCCTTTCTTTTTTCCCACCATGACATCCAGACCGTCATTCTCAGTACGTGGGGGGGTGTTCTCGTGCACTACCTCACTCAAATAGCCCCCAAATGCTGCAAAAGTAACAAAAAGTAGCCGTAAAGATTTGAGAAGACAAAAGTTACATTTGAATATGTTGAGTCTATCCTCTGACTGGCTGACCGATAGAGTTGCACCGCTCTATGGGATTGGAGGAATGGTGCAAGGAGGGGAAGCGGGAGTCAGGCCGGCAACATTTCAGCTTTACAAACAAAGCTTTTTTCGGTGGGCAGGTGAAGTAGCGAGTCCCCTTGAAGGTGCCATCGGTGCATCCAGGACACTCTTCTTCCTGAGAGAGAAATGTCATCAGTGGAAGGGTTTACTTTAAGCGTGGGCTGCAGAAAACACAGGTTTTCTCTAACAGATGTTAAGCAATTTCCACCTAATGCTAATGCTTTCTAAAGGAAGTTCACATTTGCCCCAAAACAATGAGAGGAAAAATGTTGCTGGAGTATTACGATGACTTAAAAGGTGAAGCCTTTTGTGAAATTTGCTTGTTCGTTTTTTTTTTGGGTGCTGTGACTTCCTCAAGTCTACCCATCATCATAAAGTTGCCAAGCAACCACAAGAAAAACCGGGAAGTCAATGAGATCGGCTAAATGAAAATTACTGAGACAAAACCCCCTATGAAACCACAGATTGTCCTATTTTGTTTCTCCATTTTTACCTTTTACAGAAAGTCATTTGTGATATCTTCCAGTGTTCATGCACTTTTCCCACAGTAAATATTTATACATTTACAAGCATTTGGTAACACTTTATTTGAAGGGGGGTGAATAAGACTGTCATGACACTTTCATAAACATGACATAACACATGTCATGAACATGAATAAGCCTTCATGAATATTTATGACTGTTGTCATAAAGCGTCATTCGGTAAATTATGACACTTTTAATACAAAGTTGACATTATTCAAAATGTCTTTGTTATGACAACTTGACATTAACCAGGAAATCATTACTGTTTAAACTTTACCTTTAATAACATAAAGTTACCTAATTTTTAAAGTGAAATCAGTAATTATTTTATAACAAATTTATATCAGTAATGATTTCTTGGTTAATGTCAAGTTGTCATAACAAAGACATTTTGAATAATGTCAACTTTGTATTAAAAGTGTCATAATTTACCAAATGACGCTTTATGACAACAGTCATAAATATTCATGAAGACTTATTGATGTTCATGACAGGTGTTATGTCATGTTTGTGATGGTGTCATGACTGTCTTATTCAACCCCCTTCAAATAAAGTGTTACCAAGCATTTTTTAGGTAAGTTTTCAAGCTTTTCCAGCACCACACTTGGGAGATAAAAACAATTCAAATCCATTTCAATTCACAATTATATGAAATCATTTATTAATGTTGTCACTGTTTTATGATAGTATTCTACAACCTTACACCAGTCACCTTATGCACCTGACTGGCCTGAGAACAAAACACTAATTTAGCAAAGAAATTGTTCAGTTTTAATAAAGTTGTTTAACCTATAAGCCAACCTTTATGTCAGTTAACCAGACCAATAAGATACTGAGAAATTAGGAATAATAAATATTCATTACATTGAAATAGCCAAAACAAATCATGTAAGGTTAAAGACCTTTCTCCTCAAACTAAACGCTTAAACACAACATACAGAACAAATTACAAAAATTTCTCTAAAAAAATGTTTTCTGACATTTAGCAAATAGAAATAATTTTGGTAATTCTAACTAACCCAAAATAAGAAAAGTTTAGTCTGATTTAACTTCAGACATCAAGAAAAAGTTTCTGTCTTTTTATTAGGTGTTTGAAAATATCTGGCTTAGATTGTAAATGTTTTCCAAATGTAGGTTTTAAATTAAACTTTAGATTGCACTTTATTACAATAATGTGCAGTTTGAATATCAGGCACTTTCAAGGACTTTATACAGAATCAAGCACTTCCCAAAACTTCAAAATGCCCAACTAAAATTCAAACATTTTCAAGGATTTCATGCGATCCCTGGTATTCCCTAAAAGATACATCTCAGATGCGTGGAGCTGCTTACTTGTTACTGGTTGTCAAACTATAACTACTATTTGTCAAATTATAAACAAAAGGTTGCGTCTCACCAACTCCAGTCCAGCCAAAGGCTCCAGCAGACCAGGCGGCAGGCCCACCCAGCGAATCACGCCACACAGAGGGGGGTTCTCCTTCACCTCCACCAGAGACCCCACCTCAAGACCTGGCTGTCCTCTTGGGGGCGTCGGAGGCCGTGGAGACGGAGGGGCAGCGGGCAATGGGGGCTCGGGCTGCTCGCCCATTACAGACCCGACGGAGAGAGAGATGGGCCCCTGGCTTATGTTCTCGGGGGTCTTGCGGTTCAGGCTGAAGGGCAGTGAGTGGAACTTGTTGTCACTTGACAGCGAAGAAGAGGGCGGGGCTCTGGAGGGGGGAGAGGACTGACTGAATTCTGGAGGGGTGTCGGTGAGCGACTTGGCAGGGTCCTCTCCAACTGCCGAGGAAAACCCAAAGAGCAAAATTTACCATTTGGTGGAGATGCGACGGCGATCTTTACCATCTTAGAGATGTCATATGGAGGAAAGTGAAAACCAATGCTTTGATGACAGGATGGTTTCAGAAACTTTTTCACTAATGCTCAATTACAGCTATCTCAACACATGAGAAAACAAGCCGGTACCTTTCACCCAGTTTGAAAATCATTTGACATAGTATGGTGCACCTGTGGAAGTTGCTACTTATTTCAACCTTTTGCATTTGATATTTTTTTCAGTTTCACCCTCTTTGAGCTGATCTTTTAGTCTCCCACTGGATCTCTTGTTTCCACTTTAGTGATGTTTTGTCTCCAATATTCAAATTTCTATAATCTACACAGTCTACTGTATTGACATGGATTCTGCTATTAAATTGGTTTACAATGGACATTGTGTTTACTCGATAGTAACAAACACAGAAAAAGTATAGTCATAAATTTATACATAACTTCTTTTCAGACGTGGCTGCAGATTTGTTTGAGGATAAAATGTGCCTGTATCACACTGGTCGTAAAGTAAAATAACAGACTTAAAATATATTTTTGTGATTTACTATAAGCTCTTGAAAATGTTTAAAGAGTTGGCTCATTGGGGAGTAATGACACACTTCATCCATCTTATTTGGGTTGTTTAAGAGGTGTAGACAGAGACAGCCAATGACTGGAGCCAAAGTCCTCACCGAATTAAAGGCACAGACACATATAAAGTTGCTGCCGCAGCTTTAAGGGAGGGGACACACTGGAGCCACAGCAGTTTGGATTTAAACTTCGTAACTTTCTCCCCCCAAAAATATACAATTTTAACTCATATAAATTATGTACCGACTATTAATATTGACACATCCATTGCTGATGACCGTGACAAATTGCATCTGCCCTAGTTTCATCATACATGAAAAAAATCTGTTAACTACAGCAGAACATGCGCATAAACTGCCTTGCGAAAGTATTTTAACCCTTTGCACCTTTTGATATTTTGTCACATTATAACCAAAAACATTGGTGTATTAATCAAAGACACAAGAGATCTATGGTGACTTTGGAGGAGCTGCAGAGATCCAGAGCTGGGTGGGAGGATCTGTCAACACCAGAATTATTAGCAATACACGCCATAAATCTAGCCTTCATGAAATGGAAGCAAAAAGAAAGCCAAACAGAAATCAATAAGAAGCAACATTTGGTGCAGTCCAAGCAAAATTCTTTTACCTAAATACAAAAAGCTAACAGTTGCAGAAAATGTACACTGCAAAGCAACCTCAACACACTAACCACACTACAAAAATATGCAGGTTGTGTCAGGCTGTCAGGTGATTCTTCTTCAGCAATTGCAGGGAAGCTGGTTAAAGTTGTTCAGAAGGAGAAACACGCAACAAATTTTACAAGAAAAGCTTCTAGAGGAAGTTGAAGCCTTGACATTGAGGTGAAGGTGGGATACTAGCAAACATGTAGAGCTACAACCTAATCTATTAGATCAAACCATATCCACATGTTAGATTAGCGCAGTCAAAGTTAAGATGAAATCTAGTTGACAATCTGTGGCAAGACTTGAAATTTATGCTGATATACTTCCCAAAGCATGAGATAATGCATAAAGTAGAATGAGCAAAAAGGTTCATCTTTATATGTCCAAATTTCCAAAAAGAGTCAGTGAGTCTTCACAATTTTGCATCAGGTTGAGATGAACTTTCACATAGAATCTCAAAGAAATTCACACAAGTTTGTGGTTGTAATGTGACAAAATCTGTTAAAAACACTAACTAAATGCCTACGAGTTAGTAACATTAGGCTTGTTTTTTATACACAGCAGAAATATTCCGTCAGTAAGAAAAAATGCAAGTCAGTAGCTTATTCCACTTAATTCACAATAAAAACTACAAGCATCCAAACCATAAGACAATACTACCCCAAAAGTGATCCTTTGCAAGATGTAAATGAGCACATGAGCATTTTACAGGATGAGTAAGCAGTTGTAAAAACAGCATTTCAGCATTTATGAATGACCTTCTCATTTCCGCAACGCATAGAGAGATATTACAGCGTAGAGCTAAAACACTTTTACACTGCCTTGCATTTTTACTGCTGTCATGCCAAATGGAAACACTACAGCCTTTTATTTCTACCGTATCTGTTCACCCAGTCAGAGTTTTAGGGTTCATTTCACATTTTATAACACATGCATTTTTTTTCTCTCTTCAGTATGAAGAAAAATAAATTGTCTCATGTACAAAAAACAAAACAGCAACATCAAATCTCAGTAGGTGTTGAAATGAAAAGCTTATTCACAACTGGAAGATACTGGTAACAACATGAGCCGGCCAGTTCAAACACAACAACAAAAGGATCCAGATTGAGTGCCGACACCACTGAAACAATAAAAAAATAAATAAAACAATGAGATGTGTTGTTGAAAAAAATGAATCAATTATGATCTCAGTGACAAAAGCTTTTATAAATACTCAGGCATGCAAACAGCAACACAAACACACTGAATCTATTATCAGCAACTGTAGTCAAAATAAAAATAAGGCATATGAGAGTCTGTTGCAACGCTGAGTATTATTAAAAGTCTTTAGCAACACCCATCAACCCAACATGAGACAAAATAACGCTGAAATGATGATGAAGGACAAGACGAGTGGAAAAGTCTGCATAGCAAGCTCCTGCATCGACCTACTATCTAGATTTCTTCACACAATTAGTTGGACACATTTACTTCAAGTCTGTTGAGTTTACATTAATACTGCTGCAATAAAGCGCCAGTAATTTTATTCTATTAAATGCCAAATAAATATAAACCGATGCAGAAAAAAAAAAATCAAATCATTCAATTGCTTCAATTACTTTAAATGGTTAAAGAAAGAAAAATTATGAGCTAATATTTGTATTTTTTGCTTCATCAGAAAATTTTCGGACACATTCATTCTGTTTCTGTGGTCTGAAATTGCTTCATGTCATCGCTCTCCAATACAAATACGTGTCTGTTTCTATAAATGTGCCACTCCACAAGCAATTTAGACACTAACATGGAAGCAGTCACTTCAAAAATATTTTACATATAGCATTTTACAAAAATAATGTAATAAAATCAACATTTTAGGAATATACATTTTTATGTTATATACAATAATGGTGGCTTATTCTGCACATGTATAATTAATCAATCTTTTACGTAACCTACTGAAAATACAATAGGTTTCTGTGATAAAATGTGTAATTATGGTCTTTTTGCTTTAAAAAGAGATTTTTGGCTTATATTCCACAACACTGTCATGGCCTATGTGACAATTTTTTTTTTTTAATTCAGGGGCTGCAAAGATTTTTGCAAGGAAAGTATATCTTAGCTGAGTATATCTTGTATTAATTATAGTGAAAAGAGAGCAAACTTGAGTCTGCTGCATGCTGGATGGGTTTGAATTAATGTTTAATTTTCTATTCATATCAAACCATGTCAAAAATGTTAAGATCCCACATTAACAGGGTTGAGGTCATATTCAAGGAAACCTTTATTAGAAAAGCCAACTGTTCCAGACTGAATGTGTCATTATAGAGTAGAGGTAGCTCAGCAGTCGGGCAGAACCCATTTATTGGACCAATCAGTACACAGCTTGTGGTGAACAGGAGCTTGCCAATCAGACGACCAACATCTCACGAGTTTTACCTTCATCAATGTACCATGTGCTTTTGGATTTGGGCTGGGCTGGGGGATCAAGAGAGCTCCCATTTAAAGTATAGTAAAAGTCAGACTTGCTTCTACCGCCACACTGATGAGCTAATCCTGCAAGTAACGCAAATACATGAGGAGGGAAAAACAAGAGAAGGGTTTAATGTGCATGGTGCACAGCTGATTAGTATGAATCAGAAGTTGTGTCAACAGCAATGGGAAATAAAATCCAACAAAAAAAGATTAATTAAACAACTACAAACTAAAGGAAATCACAGCAAAGAAGAGCAGTATTCGCATCAACTCACACCTCATATTCTTATTTTACCAAGACTGCCCATCAGATGTTATCTAAAATGGTAAAAAGTTATTGTTAAGTGTGGTTTGCAACTACACATAAGTCTGTGAAACCCTCTAAAACATGAGAAAAGCAGGCAGCTGTTCATTTATACAATAAAAAGTGTAATAATCTGGGGTGAGAGGCCTTTTTAAAAATTAAAATCACTGCTTGAGCTGTGGAAATGTTAGGTAGCTTAGCATCATAACACCAGTGCTGTACCTTTGCTCTTTGGTTTGCTTTGACCAGAGGATGATTTGTCACTGCCTCTGGGGGCAAAACTGTGCTTCGGCAGCCTTTGGTCCTGCATGGAATATTCTGCACAGAAAGAAATTCAAATTAGAGGCACGACACTGCAAAGTAAGTGAAACTAGGAATTTTCTAATTTTTTCTATGTTAAAATCCAAAGAAAGCTTAAAAAAAGTCAATAATTTTATTGGCTACGCAATCAAATATTTAAAATGTTTAACTCAAAATTAATTCAGGGAAGCATTCTATATATACTCAAGATTAAATGTGGACTAAATGTGGAGTTCCTGAGTTTTAAAGAAAATGGAGAATTGTAATAAATTACAGTGTCAGTATTTATAGATCTGTGTTTTTCTCAAGAGAGATGGCAGAAACATGCATAAGCAAATCAATATGCCACTGTGGAGAACAAAGAGCCAGAGTGTCTCACTTGACTTTCAAAAGCCAGAGAGCCATCACTACAAAAGGCTCTCTGTTCCCGCTGCAAACCAAACACAAACTCAGACTGCTCAGAAGGAGCGCAGTGCTCGTCCGAGGGAGGGACGTTTCCAGAAACTAAAAGTTCCAGCAACGCAAATGTGGAGTAAAAACGTCAACACAGATGTGGTGACTCACCTGGCATTACGTCACCAATGGGAACAAGTCGAGTGTGCTCCAAACTGGCAAAATCACACACCAGCTTCCCTTCAATCATGCCATCCCAGTCTCCGATAGGATTGTCCTAAAAGAGTCGGACATGAACAAGTTGATAAGGTCTCAGGTGCTCCTTATCATTTGATGCCTTTGTGCTGGTGGCCCAAATATTAAATCCCCTCGATTCTGATGATTAGTGAGGCCAGTTGTCTTGTTGCACAACCTAAAGGATGTGCTTTAGCTTGATCCTGCATACTACCACTCCAAACTATGCAACTCCTCTTGACTACCTAAATAGCAGATCTTCCAACTCAGTTCGTTTCTTTTGAAAGCTCCAAGCAGAAGCTTGCCATTCCTCCTCCTCAGGTTCAAATTTAGGCTTTTGCTCCAGAGGACTATGTGGAATAAGGTTGAGACCAGAGTGACTAGCAAGAGAAGGCAGGGCGAGGCTGGACGAACAGTGAGGCAGAGCAGTGGGCTCTCCTCAGCTCCCAGTTGGCCCTTTGCCACGCTGTTGGGTCATACAGCTCCAAGTCTTTACCTCACTCCCCGCGTGACTGCCTTGCCTTTGTGTGGGAGGCTCAGATGCACTGAGTGGGCTGCTGCTGCTGCGGCTGCTGCTAGCAATCTGTAGTCAAATGCTTCAATCTCACTATGAGTACAACGCCACAGTAGCCATGGATACTAAATGAAAGGAATAGTCATTGAAAGACAAAAACTAAGACAAACGAGTCAATATATTACATACTTATTTGTCAATGTATTACCCAATACCACAATATGTAGTCTTTTTTCATGGCATGGAATGACTAACTTAGTACAAAAACACCATAAAGTGACGAAGCTACAACAGCCCTAACTGGTCTGCCACTGACTAAGTGTCACATTCTTTATCAGTCAGAGCAGAGACTGAGTGCAGGTCAGGTGTGATAACAAAATATCATAATTCTTGTATTAAAAAAAGAAAAAACTGAAAACAAATGAAAAAGCAAAAATGAATCTTCTAAAACTAATATGCTGTAAAATATTACAGCAATAACACCATCTATAACATATTATTTTTATGCAATTCTAACAAAAACAAAGTATAAAGACAGACTAAATTTAGAATTTTTCGTAAAGTTAATATTGCACAGAATGTTACACCTTTCTGCCATTTTGCACTTTATAGAGAAACACAAACATAACAAGCAGGGATGCACAGTATTTCAGCATCAACATCAGCATCTGTTTAATAAGTAAAACTGGGCCAAAACTGGCCATGTGGTATTTGTTTGGTCCTGTGACTGTGATAGTGATGCAATACAGGTTAAACTGGAGAAAGGAAACAATGTCAGTGGTTTGAAATGGTGTTGCAAGTTTAGGGAAATAAATGTTACATATATTTCCCCTGCTAAAGTCCATCGTGGTATAATTTAAACTGTCACTATGAATCAACAGATAAACCCCAATATCTGATTGGTTAACCACTACTTCACCTCAACCGCACACCATTAATCTCATCAATAGCAGCGTTAGCACTCTCTAGCACTTCTCCAGTATCTCATTGAAGGTATTTTAAACTTTGGGAACAGTAGTTAGAAAGAAAACATTTAACTTTTTAAAACTTTGGTATACATCTTTAAACCAGAACCCGACCTAAACCCAGTGCAGGTCAATCTGTAATAACAATAATGTCAGAAAACTGGACAGAGAACTCAAAGTACAAATCATCAGATTAACAACAATATACCACAAATAACACCAACAAAAAAAAAAAAAAAAAAAAAGAAAGTCCATCTTTAATGCTTACTGACACTGCTGAGTAGCAGCCAGGTGCTAATAATTACATTTATTGATAGCCTCATCAGTGGCAGGTGTGAGCACTTCTATATCTTCTCTGGAGCATCCAAGTATGTTTTAACATGAAGACCAATAAGAAAACTTCATCTTAAGCTCAACAATTAGAGTATTAAATGTTTACGCAAAATAAGAAACTAAATTATTATTTATCTGGAAGGTATTTCAATCTCTCCTTCCTTAGGACAAAACTGACCAACGTGGAAACGTTTAGGCATAATGCACAGTTCCATGTGTGCTCTAAAAATCAGCCACTGTCTTCTTTTCCTCTGACATGATAGAGGTTTGACTTATAGGCCAGCCCATCAGCATTTGTTGTGCTGACCATATACTTCGCTGTACAAACAGTTTACAATTAAAACAACTATTTTAGCCATATGTATTTAAAAATATCCCATTTTCATGTTCCATCCCACTTCTGTCTGGATTTAAAATAGCAGGTACAGCATCCTATTTAACTGGAGCCATACTTACCATGTCAACTCCCACATAGTAACCCAGGCTCTCGTTCCCTGGCAGCAGGTCACAAAAAATGACGGTTCCTCTCTCGGGCTCCTCTCTCAGCACCACCCTGGAGTTGATCTCCAGCGGAGCATAGTCCTGGTCGTCCTCCAGCCTAACCTGGTTCTCCTCCAGCGGGCCCAAACCTTCGTCATCCTCATCCTCCCAGAGTTCAAGCTTGTCCAACGCCACAAATACGCCACACTCCTCCTCACAACGGAAGAGCTGCCGACCCTGGTAGGAACCCTCCGTGAAGCCCTGACCCCGACCCTCCTCCTGGGACAAGAAAGGAGAGAATATCAAACTTAATTCAGAGAGAGACTGGACAAAGCTGAAAGAGAGAGATCAATGCATTGTTCACCCTGCATGGTTTAACAATTCTTACCCAAAATGTCTTCTTACATGCACTCTTTTATGGCATTTCAGGGAGGTAGAGCTTGAATGCATTATCTGTCTCAGCCCCCTCATAAACACTGGAGCAGGACTTAGAATAAAAACAACATTGTGCTACAGTAGGCAACCCATTGTACCTTGCTGCTGTACATATGGTCCAGAACAAGTTGCGTCACATCAGGGATTTAGATTTACTACCAAGATTATACAAAAAATAATTGCCATGATGCAGTTGTTTGCTTACATCTATTTTAGTCAAAACACTAATTGAATGTAACACCAATAGGACAAAAAGGAAATATATTTAAATAGTCAACTAATTTTAAAAAAGAATCCAAATAAAAAAAGCCAAAAAAGAAGTGCTTTCTGATGTCGGAAACACAGATGTGATGTATGAAAATAAAAAGACATTTGATACTTTTACTAAAAATAGCTGCAAGTTTAATCTCTGCAGCTCAGCGCTCCGTATAAACAACTTTAAACATCCATCATGTTTACAATGTTTTTCATTTGTTTGCTTTAAAGGTATAGTTCAGATTGTTTTCGAGTGAGGTTCTGTAAAGTTTTAATCAGAATATATTTTCCTTTTCTGTAGTGTCAAATGTGATTTTTGAAATAATAAAAAAAAAAGGAACATTTTCACAACACAAAAGAAAACAATTTTACTGGAGATTAAATCTTGACACTTTCAAGATTGTTGCCAAGTTTGTTGTTGTCTTATAATGTTGGCTGGATGCATTAATTTGCCTGATCAACTTCGATTCAGCAGTCTGATGTTAGTAAAGCAAATAAATGTTGAGGTTTTGTGACATGGTGACATTTGTACAATGACATCAAAAATTTACATGCTTGCGTTTTTTTTTTTTTTCAGGTCTTGTAATGTCTGGGGATTACAGCAGCAGGTCAGAGTCACCGATACGATGAGTAGCCTCTGCCAGAGTAGGTTCATATCATAACACAAGCTGAAAAGACTATCACAAACTTAACAACGGTATTTTGTCACAGTTAATATCCTCTAATGGGGCCAACCTATTGATTGATAGAGTTTGATCAATTAGATATGGAAGTTAGAGATCGGATCAATTTGGGAATAACGTCCCATCCTTGTTGAGTAGACTTTGGAAGAAAGAAGGGGCACTTTTATGATTTGTCAAGTGGTTTCTTAGTTAACTACTTTTAGCAAAGTTAGTCGATAAAAACATTACGTCCATTTCATGCATTCAGCACTAAAGGAACATGCTCACAAATACAGTATGCATGTTTAGTTTAATGAGATACAAACTGCCAAAAATACTAATTCTTTATTCCTACAACTTTCAGTACATTATATTAAGCATGGCAACCATACTCGATACTGAAAGTGGGACTGCTCGGTTACCTCTGACTTTCCTGGTCACGATTGCTACTTTCAAAGGCATTCTTGGTGCATTTTTGAGTGGGAACTGGGAAAACCTGACTTCTGAGTACAAACAAAATGCACCTATTAGTCACTTACCACTCTAAGAATGTCTTTGGTTTCTGCGAACTTACTGTGATTTGACATTTGTCTGTTGCAAATGCGAACTTCACATAAACGTGATTTTCAAAATCTGAACTAGCCGCTTGCATGTGCAGCTCAATAATTAGAAGATCACTGAAAAAATAATTTAATTCAATAATTTAGCTTTAAAAATGGTAACTTGTAGGTCCCATATGGCTTGATACAGAGTTTATTCTATGCATACTTAATCTTAGTTGGGTGGGGGGGTTATTAGTCTTATATAATATTTTCTAACAAACAATAATTTAGAGATGTATCACCTGTAAATAGTGATGAACAAAATGAACTAATAATTTCACAATTAAGCAATATGGTAGCCCTTATTATTCATTCCTTTGTTGACAGGAACTTATAAGGTTAACTAACTGTATAGCTTTTGGCTTTAAGAAAAAAAACAGTAACATACTAGTGTGAGAAAATTTTAAATATAAGCTTATTTTCTCTATAAGTCAGGTTCCTACTTTCACAAATCCTAAAATAAAACACTAAGTTGCAAAACCACAACCTCTTTCCTATTGATGAGGTGCAGTTCTCGTTTAACCTAATTTTGTTCAACATCTGTGCAGTGCTTTGGTCTGTGGTTCTAACAGACATTTTCATATTTGTTTTGCATGTACCTTAAGTTACCAGAATATTTTTAATTTTCATGTTATTTTCCCTTCTTTATAAATGTATTATTTAAAACTGACTTGAATTATAATTTTTTCTTTATTAGTATTTAATCTATCATAAAAGAAAAATTAACAATCTAGTTCTTACCAGGAGCTCCACTCCAAACCAGATTCCAGACAGGGCTCTGTCAGGAAGCAGTGAGCCTTTGAAGCGGACCACTCCGGGCAGAGGTTCATCCCCTGAGCGCAGCTGCACGCGCACCTTGGAGCCGCAGTCGATGTCTCGGACCCGTTCGAGCCGGTCTTCGTCGCAGAGCAAGTTGCATCGCTCCTCACAGTTGGTGATAGGGAACAGCAGCTCAGCCAGCTTCTCATCCAGCTCCACCACGTCCCGCTCATCCAGACTCAGCACCACGTTGGTCTGGTCCAGGATGCGGAGGCTCTTCTTGCCCTTACACGGGGGCAGCGTCCGCCCCAGGCTGTTGCGCTCCTGGCAGGCTTGGCCGAGGCTTCCGCGGGGAATCCTCAGGGTCTTTTGGGTGGGCTTCTCCACAGTGCATTCCTTCACGACCATGTAGAAGCGCCAGTCCTCCCTGAAGCCCCCACTAGGCTTCTCCCACAGGGCAGAGCTCATGGCTGCATGGCAGACTGGGGGCCCAGCGCCAAGACAAGCTTGACTGGCGGTCTGAAATTAATAGTAAAATAGTCTCACAGGAGCAGTCCAAAAGAATAAAATTAAAATGTTTGGAAGAAGCTAAAAAATAAATCTAATCCAACACATCACACAAGAAAAGACGTTATCTGTAATCTTTGCCATGACTAAAAGCGGTAAGAACGGATGAGTGAATGCCCCATATGCATGGGTGCAGCATTTTGCTATTTGTAGCGTAACAAAACAAAGGATTTACAGATACCAGAAAGACTCAAAGATTTAGCTCATTACATAATGCAAAAACACATGCAAAATAAAGTGGAGATGTTATTTCAGTTTTCAGAAATCAGAAAATCTTACTAACATTCTAAATATTGCTTTTTGATTAGATCACGGTCAAAATACTACACCCACCAGCCTTTTATTACAACCACTTAATTGGTTGTTAATACAAATAGCAAGTTAGCCAACATGAATTCCTTTGAAACTGTTTTGTTTTTAACCATCACACTGAGGTTAACTGTTCTCCAACGGCCTACAGTCACAACAACTCAATACAGTAAAACCAAAGTAGTTTTTGGAAGATGGTGGAAGGAGAATTTCACATCATACATGTGGAGCTGATGCTGCACCTGAGTAATATGTCAAGCTGGACCAATATCTCTGAGAAATGTGCAATGCCTGGCCCATCCTAAGCTATAAAGAATTAAAATGACTCTGAAGGCAAGAGGGGCTCCAACCCAGCTCTATATAAAGTGGTTGGTGAGTGTATATTTGATAGATCTGATATTCAGTTTAATTTCTGAGGTAGTCCATCAATGAAGTCGATTCATCCCTGTATGACACCTCTGTTTTCAGAAGCACCTCTCTCGTTACTCAAATATACACATTTGAAAATACTAAAAATAGCCGGGAAGCAGACAGTGGATTTTTTTTTTTTTGCCACGCATGGTAGGACTAACAACAGCATGGTGGATTTCCCCTGATCACGTCTCAGATATGATAGTGTTCAGCATATCTCCTGCACCGCATCCGTCATTTGTTAAAAGGATGACAGCAAAAAAATATTTAAAATACTAGTTTACTTCACATATTTTTGCTTACAAGAACTGACACAGCATCTGGACAAATCGTTAACTCACTATTGTTACGGATAGAGTTGCACAGCAATAAAATACGTCGTTGTCCCAGCGTAGCCTATTTTCAACCTGAAACGGGGAAGCAGTTGTTCTATGACATTTATTTATGTTGTCCATCAGAAAAGCTCCACATGACAGATTTTGTACAGATTGTTATTTAACGTTTTCCTTGACAACTAATAAAGGATTGTATCACCAGGCAGAAACAACCAGTCAATGCCCCCCCCTTTTGAAGGAAATGGCTAAAATGATCCAAACTGTCATTCATAACCAATGCAAGCGAGGAAGACGGCTTACCTTCGAGACAAGGCAGGTTACTCGGAGGCTGTGGGTGACTGACAGATCATTTCATACATCCATCAGATAGAAAGCGGCTTCTAAAGCATGACAAATTCCTTCTGCTATAACCTCTGCTAGCTCAGCCGCTAGCTAGCTAACGCTAGCGTTCAAAACAGCTGAGTGTCAGGCTAAAGTTAGCCGTGAAAGCTGGTAAGTATGCGGGCAGAGGACTGCCACCAATTAAAATTAACTGAACGCATTTAGATATTGGTTCTATATATAAAAAAAAAACTTCAAACGCTATAACGCAGCATACATAGACTACATTTATTATTTACAGGAGACGACCTCACCGTCGGTATGGCGTGACGTCACTGCGCTCTCTCATAGACATTGGCCAGCTATCTTTTTAATTGACCTGTGATTGGTTAATTCCGTGTGTTTAAGGAAGTCCTAGTATGAGGGATTTTCCCACTATGTCAGGAAAACATAGTTAGGTTGAAGTACATACACATACACTTGCACACACACGCATTTTTCAGTGATATTCAGTAATATAAATATTTAAATCTTAATTAAATTGGCTACATTGTCATAAAGCAGGTTCTCAAACTTTGCAAACAATGATTTGGGTTTACATAATATTTATTTTATTATTACTATTTACCCAGTATTTTGCCATAATTCATTGTTTTCTCACCCCAACAGGAGGGCACAGTGAATTCAAGATGTTACAGATTTTCTGAGTCACTCTATCAAAATCAAATTAGACACATGCATAAAGCAGTATCAAAATGACTTGGCCGACCACCTGATATGGTGGTGGCAACCTCATTCTGTGGGGATGCATATAGAAGCTGGTTATTAGAGTTGATGACAAGGTGGACATGGATACATACAGGGTAATCAGGGCAATATAACACCCTGTTAAAGACAACAAAATATTTAAGACTCCTGCAGAAGATTCCCTTCCAACAGAATTATTAAACATACAGCTGGAGCTTCAGTAGAGGATTAAAATTTATTTGATAAAATTATGTAATCAAAGTTCAGGCCTAAATCTAATTCAAAAATTCTTGAAAGACTTGGAAATTGCAGTGACCACCCCTAGCAGCAGATTTAGCTGGGACCCGGAGAACTAGCGTGCCCTGTAGCAGTGGCCCAACAAAGTCAGGGAGCCCAGGCCCACCAAACAGCTACTAGGAGAGAACCAGCACACACCTGAAAACCCAGCCCCAGACGCCAAGAACCACCAATGTCCCAGTGGGTATTGGCACCAGCCACTCACAGGCAGTGTTACAGGAGGAAATAGGCCCCACATTTGGTGGGGCCCTGAGATATTCAAGGGGAAGGGGAAATCTAGCTGACTTGAAAGATAAACTATACTCCCAGGTCCGAGAACTGACACCACTGTAGGGTAACCCGCCCCAGACCCTGACAAAACAGGGTCTGGGGCCATTCGTATGGCCTCCATAAGAATCTAATCGTATCTGAACCAAATCACAGTTATGAAGGCATGAATGTGATTTTATTTAGCTGCTTTTCATCCAGTGACAAGGATTTACAAAGATCAGCGTGGCATAGTTTCCGTGCCAGGCATGAAACTATGCCAATATAAAAGATTATATTTTACACCATGCTGTAGTTGAGAATTAGAATTTTGTTAAATCATTAGTAGTTGATAGGAAATATTAAATATCTCAAACTGACATATTAAAGGAAAAAATACACATACGGTACAGTTGAAACACTGCTGGAATAGCTTAGTTCTTTGTTTAATCAGGTTCCTCATTTTCTGAAAAAAAAAAACCCTTTTGGTCTATTTTTAGTTTTGGGATTTTCAATGAGTGTTGTGACACAAAAGAGTTGAATATAAAAATCTTTATAGTTATTGCACATTAGGCACAAAATGACACTGACATCAAGTTGCAACAGTAAAAACAAATACACCAAAATTAGAATAAATTAGAATAAAAAGTCATTAAAAACATTTCACTTTGCACACTGTACAAATTATGATACATGCTGTACACATGAACCCATCAACAATTATATGAAAATAATGGGTATATTCCAAAACATAACTTCTGAATGACATCACACCGAATCAGAAAACAAGCCGTGACTCAATCTGCTCCATTTCTTCAATCTCTGCTGAAGTGAGGTCATTATTTTTCAACCTGGAAAGTAAAGGAAGAAATTGAAAGTATTCATCATCAAAAAGTATGATGTTATGTAAGATAATTGAAAGGGGAAAAAAAAGGCTGGTGTTTTCGACTTTTGCATCACAACAAACCTGTGGCCTCAACCTTCAGCTTGTTAGCATTCCAAGACATTTGGGATAATTTTACTATCCTAATTTTGTGAGAACAGTTTGGTAATGTCCCCATTCTATTCCAGCATCACAATGCACTTAGTGATACTGGATAGGATATGTCTATGGGCTGTACAAAACATGTTAGTTATATATTTTTGCACACAAACACTCTCAGATAATGAGATTTCATATTTTCAGTTCAGAATGCAGATTATAAAATCAAGTCTTCTTGCCCCAAATCAGTGCTAGACCTAGAAAAAATGCTTTGTGAAAAATGCTTAAAATTACCTGCTTGGTCATTAAAAATATTTAATTTTGCACACTGTAAAGCAAACGTCTATACAAGTTAAAATTGATGTGAAGGAAGACCAGCAAATATTCAGTAGAATTTAGTAGATTCACACCTGTGGTTGTAATGCAACAAAATGCTCTGTGCAAGCAACAGTTAGCCTGTTGTTGAAGCGGTATTGCAAGACTGTGTGTATGCGTATGGTTTTGCATCACCTACCATACTGACTTGACATGATGATTGTGTTTTAAGGCTTGAGTCAGAGACTCCACCCCTGTTCTGGTTATGCAGTTCTCAGTCAACCTTTTAAAGGAAATAACAATGCACAGTCATTTAAGCACTGCTGCACAATTTGCCAAAATAGCAAACCAGAGAGTTAGCTCATGCATATGACCTCTGCACTTGTTAAATGGGTCAAAGCATTTTGCTAAGACTTACCAGAGATCCTCCAGTGATGTGCTGTTCCTGATGATGTTAGATATGGCACACGCCCCTGCACTTCCAACACCATTGCCTACAAGACTGCCAGAGCATTATTGTACTGTTAGCTTTTGTATTCTTTTATTTTGGAAAAAGCAAGTGGGAATGCAATGAACTGTTAGAGCTTGCAAAGTGTTTATGAATGTTTGAAGCAAATGTTACCTGAGCCACACAATGGACTCGCTATTCTGTAAAGCATTTGCAAGGGCCTCTGCTCCTTCATCACCTATCTTATTGCCCCATAGCCTTTGAATACAAAGAAATACTCTAAGTACCTTATAATAACTGAAAAACAGAATGCATGAAACTTTGCACAAGCATTTTCTTACCCTAAATACTGCAGTGAATGGTTGAATTTCAGTCCCTCTGCCAGTTGCTTTGCTCCTTCTGCTGTAATGTTATTGTTACCTAGCCTGAAAGACAAAATATACTGTCATTATTCTACCACATTACACAGACATTGGGAATACTGCAAATTTAATCTCTGGTCTGGTTTCACTTTTGATGATGGCATGAGCTGACCTTAAGGACAGGAAATTTTGTCTGGTCTTTAGAAGGTAAGAAAAATGCTTTGTGCAAGCATCAGTTAGCCTGTTGTTGAAAAGGCTGGACAAAATAAACAAAGTGATTATACAAACTGATAACATTTCACTTTTTATGTTTAAGTTAGTAACTGTTCTTGATATACTTACGCAATTTTCTGGAAGTTTTGAAGGTGGATGACTTTGTCGATCAGTTTGCGGATGCCCTCGTCTGTAATGTTATTATTTCTGAGGCTGTTAAGCAAACAACATGCGTCTATGTTAACTATGAAAGCTTACATTAATATGTTGCATTTGTTTACTGTCTTAGTTCAAACAATCAACCTTCAATAAACTTAATAAACTGACGGATATGGTCAAAAAGGAAAACTAGTGTGATGACGGAAAAAAGATAGAACAGTCTCAGTTTGGAAAATCAATTTCTACTGACAATGATAACTAGTGTGAACATGAGCAATTACAGAGAAAATTTTAGCCATCTAAAGCAACAAAAAGTCAAGAATTTTATAAACAGTCAAAGGCTCGCTATTTTATAAAATTTCATTGTAATACAATTTTACTTTAAATAGTTATTTTCTTTAAAAATGGCTCATCTATGGTGCATTGCACTTGTTTCATGCAGTCTACATAACAACCTGAAATCAAAGTATTGCTTTGAAAAATAATAACACATAATCTACTTAAACTACAGTAACAAAGTTTATGTTTGAGATATTTTAGATTCTTGATGTCTAATTTCTACTTTGGAATAGGGCCAATTCTACAAGCCACTTGGCTTTGTCATGGATTTCTTTTTTCACAGATAAACAAAACCACAAGTCTCCGTATGAAGGTATATATAAGTAATTTCACTTTTGGCTGAACACTGCACTGTAAAAAAAAAAGTGTCTCTAATTTACAGTGAAGTACCAGCAGCTGTGGTTCACAGAATTTTACAGTATAAAAACAGTCAATTTTGTGGTTGCCAGAATTTTACAGCATTTATGGGGCAGAGTTTTGGCAACCACAGCTGTTGGTTTTTACTGTAATTAGACTTATTTTTACAGCTTGTATTTTTCGCCATTTAATAAATCACATCATTGCACTGTTCTGTTTCACTTATAGAGGCTGAGAGGTACATGCAACATCATACTCCTTATGAGTTTCAACTACCTCTCAAGGTGAATCAAAGGCTTAATATTGGTGGGTTGATTTTAATCACACCTTCTTTCCACCCCCATTAATTTCAAGTAATTGAAATAATTATCTGAAAAAGTTTTTTGTTTTTTTTAAAGCTGAGATTGACCCTGTTTGATTAAATAATCAAACCTTTTAAGTTAAGAAGAATTCAAACATTGGACTCACTATAGAGAGCTACAAATGTGCATGCAGGGTAGAAGCTGCTCCACTCCAACGTCGCCAACTGAATTGTTGTCCAGCTGGATGCCAACAGGATTCTTTAGGTGTTGGAGCACATAAGCAAGTGCAGCGCACTCCACGGGGCCGATGTTACAGTATGTCAGTTTCAGGTGCTCAGCCTCTAGCTTACTCATGGCATCTTTAGCAAGTCTGCTATTCTGCATTTCATAGATGCACTTGATGAGCCAAACAAATTCTGGCATTGCATGCATGCTCTTCTTCTCTCCCTGCACAGGTTGAGGAATGGACCTGAAATGTTGCTGCATGCCTTTTGAAAGACATTTTTCTGCATGTTTAGTCTTCCTCTCCACCAGAACACTAGAGCTGCACTGAAACAAGAGCTTTTGATAGCGCTGGGACAGAAGTCCAGACACAAAGGTGGCTGTGATCTGCAGATTTGGTGTTTCTGCCATTGTAGAATGTTCCTCAGCAATGTTCGGTGTATTGGTTGAATTCAGACAAGCTCCAAAGCATGTACCTCTAAGCCTCTTCTTCTTCATTTCCTGCAGCTCAAAGAGTTTAGAGATAGCTGAGCAACCACTGTTTCTTGACAAAATGGCAAAGAGAGCAGCTAAGAAGCACTGCAATGTAATATGTAGGAACTCATAGCATTTACTGTTGGCCAGGGACATATCCTTGCTTTGAATGAGAAAGCCCATGCAGATATCTGATTCAGTAACACCGCGTGTCTCCATGTCTGTGACTGAAAAGATATAACTGGAGTTTGATATTCCCTCAAAGGCAAGCTGTCCAAGGTGCAAGACTGTCCCAAGGTTCTCCTGCAGCCAATTCACTCCTATGGAACTCTTAACGGTGCTGTGGTGCTGGAAAAAGTGTTGTAAGATCATCAGGTAAACATCAGTGATTGTTTGCAGGCTTCCCTCTCCACATCCAAGAAGCTCCTTGTGGCACTGTGAGACTATCCAACAGAGAACTGGACTGTGGCAGAGTCCAAGTAAAGCTGTGTTTGCCTGTAGTGATTCTAAGACTTTGGCAGCCTCATTTGGATCACTGTGATGTTTTCTCATAAAGCAGTCAATGCCAGATGGGGAAAAGCCTTTCAGATGGATCTCTTTGTGTAAGTGCTTCTTCAAAGCAGGACCCACCGCCTCTGGACGACTGGTGACAACCTTTCTCACCCCTTTCATAAGAGAACCCTGGATTAAGTTAAATAATAGTACATGAACAGGTGCACGTTGGCTGGGGCAGCAAATCCTTTGTTCGTCCGCAAAGCTCTGTTTGAGCTCGTCTAGACCATCGAAGGTGAAGAGGACAAGATGAGGGTGGTCCAGAATGAACTGGAAGATCTCCTCCTGCCCCCTGTCTGGCCAACAGCAGTGCTGAAACAGCAGCTCTTGTACTGACAGATCCCTTTGCTCCGAGTTCAACCTGCGACAGCTGAATGGAAACAGAAGGAGAAAGTCCTGAAGGGCCTTCCCTTGAGCCCAGAGAAGGTGTAGCCTCTGGAGCCAGGTGCTCTTTCCACTTCCTGCTTCCCCGGATGCCAGCACTGTGTCCGCATCATCATTTACCGTCCCCACGGGTCCAATTATTTCCTCGAAGCTCATAGATTTGTAGTTATCAGAACTGTTGCTCGGTAGCTCCATCTGGACTTCAGTGTAGATGTCATCTAAGGGCATGTGGCTGGTCCCTCCATAAGTACTAAGGAAGCGGGACTGTGCCGACACAGAGCTTTTCAATTTCTTCTGATATTTCACAAATTCTGAGGGAAAAGAAGGAGATATGCACAAAATGTGAAACATAGTAAACCCCAGTGAGTTTTGTATTTGTACTGATAAGAGTGTCATTTTCTGCAGGGAAAGTTCTGAACTGACATAAGCTGAAAGACACAATCTGCAAAATGGAAGCAAAAACGCCAACAATTACACAAAAGGTCAGATTGTAGTTTACAAATGCACTCTGGAGCAATGACCTTAATTTCTGCTCACATGCTATGGAATCTGATGAAGTGTTTTGTCACAGTACATTATTTCACTAATAGAAACAGATTGAAGCAATATGAGCGGACCATTAGTTGCTTCACATTTCACCTGATTTCTTTATGTATTGAACTGTAAAGTCCATAAAGTTATTCAAACTATCTCCACTACCATTTTACTGAGTTTTTTTTTCTCTCTGTGTCTTTACAATACTTTATTGACACATTTTTAAAAAGGAACCACACCTGAAAATGTAACCACTGTAGTCAACATACCATTAGTCAGGTTTGGGTTTGTCTGCTCCAGGCTTGATTCAGATTCTAGGCTTTGCTGAACAAACTGCAGGACTGCCAAAGACGCCGACTCTCCTTTGGATCTGACAAGGTCAAGTAGACGTCTTGCCTGTGAAAACAACAGGAACGTTCAGATCACAGAAACAGCTTAAGACCTTGACTTAAATAGATAAAACCACAAACGTTTCTGAGGTGTCATGTGAACATTTTAAAATAGAAAGATGGTCACATGGTGAAATGTACAAAAATATCCTTTGAAAGTGAGCCAAGGATCACTTTTAGTGATCTTTGATTCATTTAGGTCACACGTCATGTCTCTAAAATTTTGAAGGAAATACCAATTCCAGGTACAAGTTTGAGATTTACTGCAAAAGGGACAGTCATATATGTACATCATTACAGTAATAGGCATTTTATGAATGCATGTGTTTATGTATTTTAGCCATAGATGTAGACAAGAAAAGTTTTATTGCTAGCAGGTCAGACAAGACAAGACAGTTTATTAATTTTTCATATTTCATAGGCTTACAGATGTTGGCCTGCAGCAGCACCTCAGCCCCACACCACCACCACTTCAGACAGTTGAAGATGTTCTCTTTCTGAAATACTGTCATTGTTTTACACCTGATCTAGAAGGACCCATACTGTCCAAAAGCTTCCACTTTTGTCTTGTCACTCAAAAGTCTAATTTTCCCAAAGTGTTGGGGATCATCATATCTTTTGTGACAAATGCAAAATTTAAGCGTTGGTTTTTATTTTGACAAGCTGTGGCTTTTGCTTTGGAACTGTCCCCAGCTTCGTGCTCTTTGTTTTGACCTTAGTTAAAATGAGACCTACAATGCTTGGTTCTTTTGTGACCCCTCTACTCTCCCAACACCAATGTGCTGTGGTGTTGGGAGAGTCTGCCACTCTTAGGGTGCTTCATTACTTTTCATGTTTTCCTCTTTTGGAGATACTAACTCTCACTGTGATTAGCTGGAGTCACTGAGCATTTGAAATGGATTTGTAACCCTTTAAACATCAATAGAAGTCAATCGCACTGTTTTCATTTTTGTTAACTCAAGATTAACAAGAAGGGTTGGTTACTTTATTTGTAGGTTGGTTTGGTTTGGACAGACTTTTTCCCTTAATAAATAAAATCATAATATGATTTTTCAATAAAATTTTTGTTTGATAATATGAAACATGTAAAATTAACCCAAAAAAAGAGCAAATAATACAAATAATTTTTCAAAGCACATATTTTCAGACTGCTGTGTTTTCTCACTATACCTGTTGAGAGGGAGTGTAAATAGGCAGCTGAATTCCATCACAGTCTGTGGAGGAAAAGTGGCCTGATTCAACAAGCGCTCTCAGAGCACCATCAATACAGCCTTGGAGCTTGAGGACGAGGTCCGGCCTTTGACTCAAGAGTTCCTCAGTGGACGTTCTCTGAGGCTTTTCTGTGTAATCTAAAGTGGAATGGCATCCTGACAAGAAGAGCGCATCTCCCAGAGCTTCCGGCAAGACCTGTTTGACCGCACTGAAGAAGAGCTCACAGCTGTCTGCACCTTTTGTATAAACCAAGTCGAGCAGTTGCCTTGCGTTGCTGTACAGAGCCCTTCCTGGTACCAGTACATTTTGGCAGTCCTCCCATCCGAGCTCCCCTTGGGCGAGCAGCATGTCCATGACCCTTTCTAGATGTTCGGCAGACCCGCTGCTGCAGAGGGCGTGGAGAATTTCAGCACGTCGTTTCAGTAAAAGCTCCTGGGGCAAGCATGTCTTCATAATGTCAGCTCCCATGCCTGTGACAGTCAGCTTGATCCTCTGCTGCCTCTGGAGTCACATCCTGTCGCAGCAAGCATAATTTTGGTTTCAATCTACACTGAGAACTTCTCCTTAAAGATTAACTTTCATGAACGTTTTTTTTGTTTGTTTTTTTTTTTTTGGGGGGGGGGGGGGGGTTGGGAGACACACACTGGCTACATCCCATTCGATTTTATCATACAAATATACAAAACTCTTAACAAGAAATGAACAAAATTTGCCTTTAAGGACTTTAAAAACACAACGAAGCTGGTAAAAAAGGAATAGTACTCACTGTAAGGTCTCAACAACTGACCTCTTTTCTCTCCATCTGTTATTTAGGCAGATACGTTTAAGAGCTTAAGACCTGCCCCTTCCTCATTCCACATGTGAAAGCGAAACGGACTCTGATGCCATGTTTGTCAAGTGGAACAAGAGTATCTACTGGTTACAAGCGAAACACAGCATCTAAAATATCCCCTAAAACGCCCCCTGAAACAACTAGATTCACTGGAAGGCAACACGATTATGTCACTTGCCTGATGATTTCTGAAGCAAGTACTACGTAATATTTAGAGGAAGTTTGTCACCTGGTAAACCCCTTTGTTGCAATGTAGTGACATTTCAGTATCCTCTTGCAGATGTTCACTATAATTGCAGTACAATTATAGTGAAGTAATTTAGGAGGAGCTGAAGGGAAAACACTAGATGTTTACATTTGTCCAAAACAGAAAATGAGCAGACTGAATGTCTGAGATACACAGTAGTTGTAGTTTAGGGTTGGAGCCACATGATGGAAGTGTTGCATAAGAAGAAAACGCTCAGAATCTTGGGAGCTTTTATTGTTAATTCCTCTTTTTACATTTCCTTGTTTCTATTTTCAATTATATGATCTCCTTTCTGCCTGTTTGTGCTTACACATTCAGACTGTGTTCACATGATGTGGTAGATCCTGCAAACACTATAAAAGAAACAGTTTAATTTCTGTTAAGATGACTAAATTAAGCATGTTTGAGTAAAACATCATCACAAAAAACCAACAGTGATGAGAGTGATGAGCAAACACAGACTTGAATTCATATTGCTCTGTTTAAAGAGCATTGCAAGATGACCTTTCCAAAATTTGTTATGCTGAAAACACAAACCTTAGTTTCTCTCATTTTTTTCCATTGATCAACGCAATGTACACATTTACAAAGCGGAAAGGGGAAGAGAAGTCAACTGTCTCTGCCAAAACAATCACCCACATAATGATGATGATTTATTGGTCTATTAATTTATCTCCTTCAACCTTCCCATCAACATCCCGTTTCTGCTAATGGAAGCAGTAAAGTAACACTTTATTTGAAGGGGTGTGCATAAGACTGGCATGATGCTTCCACCAACATGTTTCACCCAGAGAGTGGATTGTGTTGTGTTGCTTTCCCACCACAAACAGTGTTTTTCCAATAGGACATATAGTTTATTTTTGGTTTCATCTTACCAAAACACCTTATTCCATATTTTCCATGGCTTTCCAAGGCTTATTTCAAACAATGACCTTCTTCTTGCCCTGATTCCATGAAGGCCAGACTTTTGAAGTGCAAGACATTCAACACATTCTTGAGTTGTAGATGTCTTTTAATTAGGGTTTTCAAAATAAGGTTGCTTCAATATTTTTTTATATATATATATTTAATTGTAAAAAAAAAAAAAAAAAAAAAAAAAAGGATGTGAACACCATATATTGGCCTATCACGTAGAATCCTACGTTACAACCCCAACCCTAAACACAACAGAGCTTGGGGTTGTAACATCAGGAAATGTTCACTGTTTACTGTCAGGACAAAAAATGGCTCAGAAAGAACACTGATTTATTCTTTGTGGTCTTTGCAGCTCCCTGTAGAGTACCGAGATCAGTTTATTATTCGCCTCTGTTTTGTTCTGCTAGGGAGGGGGGAATCCTCACACACACACATGGACAGGAGTAATCAAACACAATCTTTCAAAGAGCAGCTTCTTTTCTTCTTTGTGTCTGAGAAACAGCCGACTCCACCTAAGGGAGTGTAATGCTGAGTGCTTTCTGTCAGGTTTACTACACAAACCTTTAACGTGGAATTCTGTCATTCGAATGACAGAAGGGGGTCCAGAGGCAATTTGAGGAATAAAAACTGACACTTGGTAAATAAATAATCTGAAAAGAATATCAGAATTTTCCTTGCCTGGATTCTGAAGAATTTGTGGAAAAGCTCAGAATGTGGGTTTCTGCATTTGAATTGCCCTCGTCTATCATTAATAGCCAGATTGGGAATCAGATAAATTGTAATTATGATGTCTGAGGATATGTCTTCTTTAAGGACTGTGACTTGTGATAATGTTCAGTGTTTCTGGACAAAGCCAAAGATGAATCTCTTTATCAGTTTCCAGCTCATGGAAAAGGCATGTAAGTCCTGGCTGCTTCAGATTCAGCTCACCTTTGCATCGTGCACTAAAAATATGGCCAAGTACTGAACATCTTGAACTTTTCAAGTAGGTTTTTAGGGATTTCTAAGCATAATGTGAGTATAAGATTGGACAATTGTATACTGTATTTTCCTAATGGTGTGATCAGAACTACCTCTATATGCTTTGTCAACAAATAAACCTGCATGCTTATTTTTTGGCAATGCTGCCTACACAGTTACATAACAAAGTCTAAATCATTCAAGTAGTTATCACAACTCAACAAGTCTTACTCATATATACTGTATACAGGGTCCAAATATTTTACAGCAAATTGATTTAAAAAAAATCTTATAGTTTTAATACAGATTGATCGATGTCTCATTTGAAACCAGATTTTTTTGTGTGTGAATAATTAACATAATAATATGTAATATATTTTCTCTGTGGCAAAATGTCTTATTTACATTCTAAATGTTCAACTGGTTTATTTCCAGTTGGTGCTAAATGGTGTTAAGCTGGACGTCGAGCTAATGACAAACTGATGACCTACAACAAAAATTTGTTCATTTTGCAAAAACATGAATATAGAAGAAATTTAAAAAATAAATACAGGATGGTTGAAAAAAAGACATTTTCTATAGACTGAAATATAAACAGTTGTTGCAGCAGATTAAATAATCATCTTGCAGCAGATCAGAATCAAAGTTAAAGATTTAAAAGTATTTTGATAAAGAACCAATGATCTTATCAAATGTCTTACGTATTTTATGTACTTTTTAGGATACAGATTGCAGCAGCTTCCTTACATCCTGACTTACCATACTCCGTCAATCACAGAGCCCCTGCTCTAATCTGTGTGCAGATGTCAATGTATAGATGCAGCCAAAGGTCATAGACAAAGTCAGACAAAGGTAAGATAATGTTTATGAAATTATAGATATAATAATATATCTATAATTTAATTAGTGAGTAGGATAAGTATTGCATCAATTAATGCATCAGTGCTTTTCTAAGTAAATATAATTCTAAAGGTGCAATTAACATGAAACTATCACCAGATGTCAGTAACAATCCATAAAGTTAACCCACTGAAAGAAATCCCACCATAGATATTCATAAATTATGCATTATGAAATGGTATAACACAGGGAAAAACCATGAATCCTTTCATTTCAACGTTTGGCTGCCAGTAATAAAGTGTGGCAAGTGAGAAGTGATGCTGGATTTACCCAATGAACATCTGGATTCCAAACATTATCTCAGGCAGTAACTTTGCAGATTTTTTTCTCCCTCTTTGAGAGAGCTGGAGTGTCTCCACAATACAGGGAATAAGGGAGATTAGATAAGTTTTACTCCAGTTTTGGTAAAACTATGACATGTGAACATCTTAAAAATGAGGCTAGGTTGTTTGGTGTAACAAGATTTATAAATGACTCCTTCTCTATGCCATGTTAGGACCCACACTTTCTTTTTTTGTTAAAGATTTTGAGTTGCAATAACACTGCCATGAAGAAATACCTTCATTGTAACATTTTATTTTTCCAGATATCCATTGAACATAAAAATAAGTTCTATTCTCTGTAAAATTATATGGAGAAAATATGTTTGCCCTTATAAGCCATGTCTCATTTTATCAATGGTTTCAAGTAAAAAAGCTGCAGGATATAGAGCGAAAGAGGGCAGTCATCCCAGATTCCCCAAAGCTAATGGGTTAACAAATAAAAGAGGATTAGCTCATTAGATTAATGACGACATTAACTGTAAGAGGATCCAGGAGTACCGTAGAAAATGCACAGGATGAAGCCACAAAGTGACTCAAACATGGAAAGGATTGCTGTATAATTAGAAAAAGCTTGTCGGAGCCAAATAGAGAGCGGTACTTAGCTGTTGAAATGGATGGCGTCTCTTTAAGAGCAGGCTGTTTAAGGTCAGCCCGGGTAACCGTGCGTGTGTGCGACTGTGCGTGTGTCAATCAGCATTTAATTGACAGGAAGATTAAAGCTCACATCTGAGGGCCTCTCTTTCTGCTGAAGCATGCCAAGTTGAAGGAGTCTGGTCTCCAGCGTCTGCCCAAGGTTTGGGGTGCTGCGCTCAAGGTTAGCTGGGGCGCCCCGCTGAGCGTGCACTGTCTGAGATGGGTCCTACTTGTTGGACATTCATTATCAAACTCTGTTTGCTCCTTTCATCTGCAGCTCTCTGCAGCACTCAGCATAAACTACAGAGGCACCTTGCAGCTTGACATCTCTCCATTCAGTCTGTACCTTAAACAGCATGCTGCCACATCAAAGAGCCGTGGCTGCCTTTGATGTTGCAAAAAAGAAAGAGCTCCAATGATCTGCTAAAAACCAATGCAACTTTTTGAAGCCTTGTTTTATTCATTTGCTATCTCTAAAGGTCTGGAGTCAGTTTCTTAAAGTCCACACGACAAGCTCTGATTTTGAAGAAGTTGGACAGCAGCTTTTGCTTTATAATGTGAAATAAGAAAAGTTTAGTAGCACATTATATCCCCCGAGTATAGATTTCTTTTTCCATGAATATCCTATTAAAGGCCACATTTTTTCAGTTTAAGGGGATTACCTCAGAGCTTGAAGAATTAAGTATGTGTGAAATAGCAAAGCAAAAGCAGATTTCTTTGAAATTACTATACAGGAAATGTTATTTCACATTCATATTCAAAGAGTTATTCATATAGTTTGAATTTTGATTTATATGAAGGTTTGACACCTGATTAATTTTACACAGGACGTTCAGTTAACGGAGGGGGAGGGATGAAACATTAGTTTGCTTGGTAGGACATACCTCAGAACACTTGCAAGTGTAAACGCAAAATTTTACCAATCTTACTGGTTAAATAACCAAAACTTTTTTCAGTTGAAAAACAATTTTGATGGGTATTAAAAATGTAAATGCAGGGAAATCTTAGATGAATGCCTTTTTTCTGTACATGAAGCCCTCATAAACACATCTTAACATTCACATAACATCCAGCACTTCACTATACTGCAATGCTTATTTTAAAACACTATTAAAATGTTAGCCATTATTCACTTAAAGTGCGAAGGAAAACAGCTGCCTAGCACCAAATTTGAATAGCGACTTTCAGTGCCAGCATGAACAGAAAGTAAAGTCTACTATGATGTATCAATGGAATAAACCTCGTCTATTTGGAGTTTAAAATACAAAGCAACTTACCTGAAGAATAACAAAAGAAAAAAGCAACAGCAAAAAGTACTGATCCGTTTCCTCATTTGTCATTTTGGATTATAAAGGGGATGTATTATGCAAAATTCACATTTTGCTATTTTCTGTACTGACATTTGGGTTTATACTGCTTCTAAAAACAGGCCAAGTGCTTAAAAAATAAAACACCCATGTTGAGCTCCGTCCGTCTCTTAGCAACCCAAGTTGAGCCCCAGGACGTTTGGTCAGCTGTTTTTTCCACTGCACTGTTCAATGGCTGCTGGAAAAGACAAGAATTTTGTTGTTGACTAACCATTCAGAAAGCACTTGCTTCATTCTTGTTGGTTGTCCAGAAGGCTCTCCTTCTGCTTTTCAAAGATGTACCGCTGTATAATTGCACATCTGTTTGCAGTCATATTCACATGCGAGAGTAAATATTGAGTTGGGAAGGGGTGGCAAGGAGCAATTATTTTGTATTTAAAGTGGCAAGTGGCCCAAAACATTTAATTCTGAAAAAAGCTCAAAATAGGCAGGACTGAGCAGACAAAAATCTCATTCTTTAAGAATAATTTTGTGCAAAAAATATTGTGAATATATTTTGTATAGCCCATAGACCTATCCTAACTTGCTTAAGGAAGCATAGGGCACCTTTAAATGCAAATTAGGTTTTATTTTGATCTCTGAGCAAACAGTTATTCAGTCACAAAGTAAAGAGTTTCAACAAATTCATCATATGATTGAATCAGTGAATACAACCCATAGTCCAAAACAGATTTAGAAGTAGCCTGTCTCACCAGTATCAGCATGAGGATTATAGGCTGAATTTAATCCTGTTAATTATAATTTCGTCAGATATAAGCAAGAACCAAGTGGCAGCTCAAAGGAACATTTAATGTAAACGGCCACTGGGTCAGAAACACTGAAACTTAGCACTTTGTCAGCTTATTTCCTAATCGTATGAACTTGACAATAATTGAAGTATTTTATTTCTGCCCTTCTTTCCACACATAAAAGGCAGCCACAGCAATTAGTTTTAATTTTCTCTTTCCCACTCTTCCTTTTCATGTTCTTGAGGAGGCTGGAACCAGCGTATTCTGATCATTTGCATTATCCAAAGCAAATCTGCTTTGAAGTTCTAAGATTCTCTGCAGAAAGGGAGCCACTTATCCAGCATGGAGGGAAATAAGCGTTAAAGGCTCATAAATTCGCTGGAACAGATGTACCTTATCACTGGATTTGCTTTTTTTTTTCTTCAACCTTTTTCAGTCTATATTGGTAAGAGACTATCTCATGTCCCCCTGATCCCTTAACATTTAGCATCCTTCCTTTGCAGAAGCTAGCACCCTGCTGTGCCAATCCACACTTCAAAGCTCTCTGCATATCAGCTGGAAACAAAACAAACAGGACACATTATGGCAGTCTCTCATTTCCCCACATTAAAGTCAATATCCCAGAGTTCTTTGTTTGTTTATCATTTTAGTTTTTATGCCTTCATATTTGATAGTGGGGAAGTTCAAATTTAATCCATTATTTAACATAACGCATTGTGTTCCACCAACACAAACATAACAATTTACATGGGATACAGCAAAAATGTATCCTAATATGGCCCTCTTAATATAACTGCTGAAGTATGCAAGCTTTTCATAACTTGACATTTGAAAAAGCAAGTTTCCAAAAAAAATAAATAAATAATAATAATAATAATAAGTGGACTAAAAAAACATAAAAGTGACACAAGACAACTATATACCAAATATAATCCACATTATGTTCTGGAATATCTTCTGGACTTGAAGTTATTCTGTTCTCATCTGACTTTGTTTGGACCAATATCAGAAACACATAAAAGTATTATGATACTCACCTTAAAATATCTAAAAACCATAACTTTCCAAATACGTAAAATGCCTTAAGCGGTGAACTGAAAAAAAAAAAAAACCTTTAAGATGTTGACCTGACATTTTACAGAACTGACAGGATCCCCACCTAAAATCCTGGTGCAAGACACCAACAGGTCACCTTCATGGGTCAGGAGTGCTCTCCCCTCAAATGACATGCCACATGACATCCTAAGTTTGTGTCTGCAGCATTACAAAATGTGAACAAATAAAAGTGTGATTTTTTTTATTTTGCTAAAATGACACACAGATGTGCCTAAAAGAGTAAAAATCAATGCACAAATAAGTTACAGCAACATATTATTTAAAAGCGAGGGTACCCTCAACATCTATTTTTTAGGGCTTCTGGGGACGGGATGAATGTTCCTACTGCCAGCAGGGCAGTAGTCGTGAGATATGAGTTATGTGCTCAGTGGAGACTGCAAGCTGGCCTCCGGGGTTAATCGGCACCAGAGGAATGAGACAGCTGAGAGCGCCATCGCCCAGCCGCATCACAAACAGAGTTCTGTCAGCTGAGCAGTGAGGACACATGGCGGCGCAGCGAAAGACCTGCTGACAGGCGTGGGACAGGCTGATGGGGTGGAAACAGAGGGAGCAGCTAGGAGATCATGGGACACGGCGTCAGGGGGGGATGCCAAAATCCAGCGTGCCAACATTCTGCATGCTGAATAAAAAAAAATGTGAAGACAAAAGAGAATGACACATAAGTCAAACTTTATCTGGACTGATTAAAACATCACCTGCTAACAGAACAAGTTTACAGTAAACGCAGTCCTATTTAAGCAAATCTGTGCAACGGGTCTGGAAGACTGGTTCCACATCCAGGCTTTTGGGTTAGAGTAATAGACGTCACTCTGTTACAGTTAGGAGTAAAGGTTAGAGCAGAGAGGAAATTAATGGAAATCTGAGACAGGGTTCAATTACATGTTTTACTGAAGTTCCTAGTGGTCATAATAAAAATGTAGTTTCCACAATGAATACATGAATAAAGCTTATAAAATCGATGACAGTATAAATACCTTATGTACAGCAAATGTTAGTTCATAAATCAGAGGAGGCTTCCTAGTTTTCAGAGCTGCAGTTTGTGACATGATTTATCTTCATTCAACAAAGTTTAAAAGTGATTTTGAAAATGAATGCTTGTTTAACGTTTCCATCAGAACAACAATTCGGATAAAAAACAGAGGTAGAAGCGGATCTGGGATAAATTATATTGTTTCAAAGTTTTCCTTCCCCTTTATGCCTACAGTGTATTACGGGTTATTTTATTTTCTTCAAAACTCTGCTGTGGAGCTTGCTTTAAATTCTGAGCACACTTTCAGTGGTTTCCAACACACACAAGTGTCGTAACGCTCCGATGTGCGCACACCGTCATTCTGTTTTAGACACAAATTTTTCACAAATTGCTCGTCGCCCATTTTCCTTCATATATTTTTGTATTACAGTCACAGCTTCCTCGTCGTGTCCCTCCTCTTCCTTTTGACTTAGTGGTCTGGGGAGTGTGGGATGCTGGTCTGATGGTCTGCAGGTCAGCGGGTCTGAACTGGATTGCCTCCTGAGCCTTCGTGTGATTTTCAGTTCAACTACTCAACATTGGCTCTTACTCACTGTCCTACTGCATACCAAAGCTTCTGTATGTCAGACCAACATTTTTGTAGCACTGGTTACTTAACATTCCAGCCCTGGCACACGCTGGCTGTCGCCCTCTTGTCCTCCCCATGTCCGGTGCCTGTGCTGCCAGGTGCAGCACTGCAGTCAGTCTGCTGGCCTGGTTGTTTTCTGTGGCAATGCAGGGGCGCTGAGTCATCCCAGGCAGGCCAGAGCTTCAGGACTGGTAAAAGTGGTGGTAGTGGTGATGGTGTTCATGGTGGTGGTGATGTTCATGCCGCTGGACCACTTGTGCCAGTCCACCCTCATACAGCAACACACTTGGGAGGTCCCTGACCTGCTCTTTCTCCACTATAGGTCCCGGAGAGCCAAGAGAGCCTAAGGCCCGGTAGCCTTGGCTCTCCTTGGATCGCTGTTTGTACTTGCGGTAGGGGGCTGCCGACTGATGAGGGGGCGTCTGGGAGGGCAGAGCCGGGGGAGGCGGGGCGCCTCGACTCCTCATCACCCTCCCACTGTTCTGTGCAGGCGGTGTGCGGCTGTGAGTCTTTGGAGAACGAATGCCATGCCGTCCGGCGTCCTGGCCTCTGGGCCGGGCTGGGTGGAGGCTCTCTGCAGCAGGAGTGTCCACAGCCGACTGCAGCCTGCGGTGGTGCGAGTGGGCGTGTCCATTTTCTGGTTCATGTGAGCGAGAACGGGCCTGGTTGGATGAGCGAGCCTGAGCCTCTACCTTTGCTGGTTCTGCAGCAGAACCTGTCCCAGAGAGAAAGAGAGAGAGAGAGAGAGAAAGAGAGAGAGAGAGAGAGAGAAAGAGAGAGAGAGAGAGAGAGAGACGATGATATTATTCTAAACAACTATCAACAAAACATGTATTTCTTGACTGAACTGTTTGATGTTGGCAGTCAAAACCCAGAGAAGTAAACTAACAATTATTTTAGTATTCAATTATTCTGATGATTAATTGGGTAACAAATTAGTACATTATGCAGATTTTTCATTTAATCACTTCACCCTTTTTATGCAATATTAACAAAACATTATAAAATGCAAATAAACAATTAAATTCCTTTTGAGAAAATATTATTTTCTATAATGCCATAACATAGCAGATCCTTTAGCTTTTTGATCATTTGTAGCTAAAAAAAATACTTGTAACATCAACATGTGAAAAGTTCACCGCTTTCTGTTTGACTTAACATCAATTTTGTATTAGCAAATACTGAAATAATTTGCTGACTGAATTTGTACTTTTAATATAACTACAAAGCTTTCAGTGACCTTAAAACCAAAACCGTGAATGCATCACTGTTCATGCTGTTGATTTTTATAGATCAAAACTAGTGAGAGTTCTTCACTTATCTCTTACAGTAAACTAAGTTAACTCTTCATAATAACATTGTCATGATCCGTGTTTCTGTGTATTTATTTTAAGGTTTTTCTGTGTTCAGTTTCTGTCCTGGGTCTCTGTTGTTTCTGCGTCTTCCCCGTTGATTGCTTCCCAGGTGTCTCATTCCTTGATTACCCTCCCTGTGTATTTAGTCCCAACTGTTGTCTCTGTCTCTTCTCGGATCCTCGTCGTACGTCGAATGTCGTTTGTCTGCCTGCCATTACAGTTGAACTGTAAAGCCCTGTGTTGGTTTAGCTCTCTTATTCAATCCTCTACCAGTTGCTACCAGTAATTAGCTGTGTGCTAACTCTCTGCCATGCCGCCTGTGTTGGACTGTGCTTGAGCTCTCTTTATTAAATCATCATCATCATCAGAGTCTCAGCATTCGTTCTCACTGCCACAAACCACAACTCTTGACAAACATACCGTCAACACAAACTTGCAGATACATTTCAGATTATTTTGAGACATTGACTTTGCGGCAATTCCTTCTCCACAAGCATGTAGTGACAGTGTACAGTTGATTGCATTCACTCCCAGACAAAATGACGACATTCTGTTTTGATTTGAGACTTTTTGCAGATTGTTGTTCTAAGCAGAACCTTTTTTGCCTGGTGTTCAAATATGAAGGTCTTGTGATGTAAAAACACTTTGTGGGAGTTCTGCACTTTACTTTTTGTGAAGTATGAAATGTCCTTGCTAGCCCTTAACAGTAGCTACAAACCTTGGTTTCATTTTTTTATCCCAATTTCCTAGAATACTTCCTAGAATAATAAAAGTATCAGAACTCTCTTTAGATTCCTAAAAGACCAAAAAACTATTGATAGATGTTAGATGCTTCATCAGTTTAATAATTACTTGTTCAGTTTCATAATCACAAAGCTTCCTCTCTCAGCAGTAGTTAAAAGAGAAAACCCCCCAGAGATATTAGTTTGATTAATTTTAAATTAAGTTGCTTCTCAAATATTTTTCTTAAGATCTTTGGTTTAAAAAAAGAGTTGTCTGAATTTCCAGACATCTATGCCTTATCATCACAGTCTGCCAAAGTCGCAGATGTTAGAAATTTAGCTGTGTCCATAGTGTTAACCTGGACCTTTTGTGTAATTCTTCTCACAGACAAACAAACAGGCATTGCCTCTGGAAACACACTGACTCTACATTTACACAAAATAGGTAGATACAAATTAGGTGTGTAAAGCTCAACGCAAAAACTCTCCAATCTTATTTCAGGATCTTTCCCTTTTGGAGATCCCAGACACAGAGGATTCCTGTTAGCACTTTTCCTACAACAACACAATAATGGCATGTCATCACTGACTGGCAGATCAAGGCTGAAACTTTTTCAACTTTAAAAATTTTCCCTCACACCACCCCGTCCTGTTGATGGACTTTCCCCTCAAACACTCGCTGTATTGTGCTTGCCTGAACCCAGATGTTTGTGCTGGCGAGGTGCGCAGAAGGCTGGTCGTCCCACCTAATGGCCCTGAGCAGGTGCGGCAGTAATGACGGGCTTCAAAGAGCCATGGTCTGCCTCCCGTCCTCCCCACCCGTCTTTGCCCCGGTCCACTCACCAGCTCCAAAGCGGGACGTGTAGTTTTCAATGCCTGCAAGGTCCAAGTAGTGGTTCCTGCGTTCCAGGTTCTCGTCCACACAGTGGCGCTGGCAGCCAGAGTGGGTGTGGTGGTCGCTGTGGTGGCGTCTGTGGAAATGAGTGGCACCTCTCATTAGGAAGCAGTTTGGGGAAGATAAACAAGCGTTGCTTGTGATCAGGCAGAGACGGGACAACTGTTACAGAGCTGGAACTGTTACATCTCAAGTCGCTGAATGTGGACAGAAGAAAAACAACAGAGGTTTTGTTGTGCCAAACAAATGATTGAAGGTTAGAACCTCTTAAAAAACATAACAGGACATTTATATCTCCATAAAGAAAAGGATGTACAGGTACTTCATAATAAATAAGAATATAACTCAAAAGTATTTTCACAATTCAAATCAGTTATTTAGATTAATTACAGATAAAGTGATATAAGCATAATAATATGCTTTTTGTGTGTTTTTATGTGATGGCAATGCTATGGCCTCCACAGTCGTACCGCTGTAACTGGAACTTTTCATGAGCATTATAAATGACAAAACATCTTTCTCTCAAGCACAATAACATGAAATTTGGTTGAAGGAAAAGTGTGGCAAAAACAAATGTGAATCAGCAGCATGGATAACTGCACATTAGAGAAGACTGTTAAGTAGTTCTCACTTAAGAGTTTGGGGTACGGGTGCATCAATTTATCGGTCATCCAATTTATCTGTGCCGATTTCCTTAATTTTGGGAAATCCATGATTGACCGATTTTTACATATGAAGCCGATCTTGTCCACCAATCTTAGCTACCTCGGCAAAGGTCTAAAAAAGTTTAGGCTTTATAAAATCAGTGAACCCCTAGTTTGGGGGAACTTAACATATTGGTGACATCAGCTACAGCTGTAACATCACTAGTTAAATCACTCATAAAACACATGCAACATCAGAAGAGTCTTTAGTTTGCTAAAAAGAAAAGTGTTCAGTGTTTTAAAATCACATTTTCTATTTAAATACAGCATTTGATTTGGACACAAAGCTCCCAAACTCTGAAACAAAAGTGGAGAGCAACAGAATCCAAGGGGCTTGAAGTCCAGGATGAAGTTTCCATAGATAATCTGAGATAGAGGTTTTATTGAATCTGTTTTAATGTTTTGTATCACTGCCCAGTGCGGCAAGTAATCTCTGGCCAATAAACCAGACTTTGGACCCAGGTTAAAGTGGCTGGTAAAGTTTCAGGGAGGAGTCAAATTCAGCTTGTGGACTTTAATAACAAGCTGCTGCCATGGAAGGTAAACCTCTGTCATCGTCTCCTTAAAAACTTACAACTTCTTCCTCAGTTCAATGGCATAAATGATCTTCAGTAAAAACCAAGAGTAACAGACTTTCTTTTTGTACCTGCTCCTTTTGTTATGCTTAGTAGGACTTGACAGGATTTACAGAATTTTATGGACTGCAGATTTATTTTCCATGAAGGATAAAGAAATCCAAACTGATCCCTCTTCTGACAAGCTTTAATAAAATGTTAAGTTCATCTTCCAGGATGACTTGCCACTTCATCGCACTGACAGAAGCGTATAAATATTTCAGTGGTGGTATTTTTTATTGTTAATCCTTTTTGACAGGTCTTATACAATTAGTCAAGTATCTTCTCTTAATTTGTTTCATGTTGTTTTGAAAGATTAAGCCATCAAAATTAAAACAAATAAATGCTTAATGTATAAATGTGCATTGTATCCAAGCACATTAACAAAAAGTTGAGTGGAAGGAAAAAGTGTACATAAACACCCCAGGAATGCTACTGGTCAGTTACCTCAATGCACTGATGGAGTAATCACTGCAAAAGGATCACTGACCAAGTACTGAGTCAATTTAATATATACTGTATTACTTCTCAGTAGGTCAATAGTTCTGCACTTTTTATAAAATATTTTTAATTGACCTAATGCAATGTTTAAATTTCTGATAAACTAAATGTTGTGTTTCATTAGATGCAAACCATCTAATGTATTTCAACTGAATTGTTGAAATACATTAACCTTTTGATGAAACTTGGATTTACAAGGAAGCAGATGTAAGGTTTTTATATTGTAGAGATACCAGAAGCTCCAGAACGTGAGTTTACAGGGAGCTGGGCTTACCTGAGGAGCGCTCGAGACTTCTTGTCTGCACTCTTGAGATCATCGATGCACTTGTCATTTTTCTCCCTGGAGTGGGACATGTCTGAGAATGCACAAAGACACAGGGGGCTATTACCAAAGGGAGCAATGCAGAGAAGCCACACACACCCCCACACAACACCAGGCACACAAGACTCGGAAGAAAGCAACCTTTGTTTTAGGCTTTCACTTTGAAGATCTATAGATAAGGAAAAACAACAGTGCTTCATTTATTCTATTTTCAACTCCCAGCCTCTTATAAGGAGCAGAATACCATAAAAACCAGGCTGGTTTCAGCAATAGTATTATTAGGATGTGGGATCTGATGCGATTTGAAATTAGCATGAAGGCAATCTTTTCAAAGCTTCCTCCATCTGAATCTCCTGACAGATATTTATAGACAAAACAATAGGATGCAAACACTCAGGAATATATACTTTTTGAGATATTTTCCTCTGACTACTTGTTTGCCAAGTCGTCAGTGAGGAAAGTTACGTCGAACGCTGCTATATTTTCCCCACAGCTCTGAGAAAGGAGGACAAAGAGAGGGGGAGAAAAGGGGAAAAAAGGGGAGTACTGGAAAAAAGAAAAATGGCTGTGGTTATCAAAAGGACTTGGCACATCTCTTAAGGTTTCTTTTAGGGTATTTGAAGGCGGCAAGGGAGGGGAGGGGGCGCTCTCTCTATTTCTCTCTCTTTCTCTCTCTCTCTCTACGCAGTCACCCCCCATCATTAAAAATGAACCCCATTGAGTGGGAGGGATGGAGCAATGCAGAAACTGCAAGGAAACAAAGCTCTGACAGGCCTGAAGCGACCGCCTTTCTGCATGACAACAAACAAGTCTCTGAGTGAGCTGTCAGCACAGATCCACTGATGGAACTTCAGAGTCGCCTCTTTTCTCAGCAGCTGCCCCACACTGAGTTAACGTGGCACTTACCTGTGGCACCCTGAGCACAGCTCCTCCACCGCTGGCTTGAGTCTGGAGCGACGGAGAGCTTGACCCGCAGAGTCTTGCTTTTGCCAGGAGAGTGGTTGACCGAGGCGTCCACCACCTCGTAGATGGTGTGGAGCAGGCTGGTGATGTCCTGTAGGGAAGAACAGGGGCTAAATCTGAGAGGGGCCTGGAAAAATGTGACACTTTTCACAAACCTCGATGGACGTTATTGGAAATTTTTTATAGACAACCACAAAGTACAGCATAATTGTAAAGAGGAAGAAAACAACACCTAATTCTCAAAATTATTTTACAAATAAAAACCTGAAAAGCTTGGCATATATTTTTACTCATATATGTATGTATGCCCTCTATTGTTGTGAATTATGCAAGTGAACCTGAAACAACTGGGGTTAAACTAGAAACAGAAATATTTATAACTATCTTTTTGACATCATCTATATAACCCATATTTTTTAGAAAGCGGAACTGTTGGTTTTTCTGTCGACAGAGCTGTGGACAGAGTCACCACATGTCTCTCGACTTCTTCTTTCCTGGTCTACACATTGTTGTGGGTGGTCATGTTTCACTAGGCTTGCAGTTGTAACATAAGCTTTCCATTTGCACATAATGCATTGAACAGCTCCCTGAAATGTTTAAACTGTACAAAGTTGTTTCAAGCATTTGTTTGCACTGGATGGCTTTCATGGGCAGATCTGAGTGCACTTGCACACCGCACAATTCAGATCTTCGTTTAGGAAACTCAGAAAACCACGTATAATTTGCTTCCACCTCACACTTGTGCTGATCAGTCTTGGTCTAACACGTGACAAACACTTTGAAAAAAAAATAAAGAAGTCTCAATACTTTTGTATGGAAATATATATGTTTGTGTTAATTATTTTCAAGTAATGCTTTTTGTATTAAGTAATGCTCACATGCTGAAAATCATGAAAGATAAGAAAAGAGTGAAAAAGTTCAGTGTTTCAGTGTTTTTTTAAATTATCTGAAATTTTAATCCACAAAAGCAAAGGACATTAAATGTCTTTTGGTATGGATTTTACAAATACTTTCAGATATAAATCAAGTAAACACACAAAAAAATTAAACAGTAAAATACATGCTTCCTGTGTTTCTCATTTTACTTTTTTCTTCAGTGAAGTGACTAATAAAAGCATCATAGTGGAAGAGAAAGCTTTTTCTCCCTCACCAAGTCACTGTCTGCCGTCTCAGGAGCTACAGAGCCACAGGCAGCGCCAAAAAACTGCACAACCAGCCACACAGAGGAGTGCTGCAGTCTCTCTTCACCGATTCAAGTTGTTCTAAAAAAAATGCTTTTCTGGATGTTTTCTCAGATCTCCATCCGGCAGATGCAGGCCACATTGAGCAGCACCTTCGCTGAATTTAGCTACAGGAGAGTGAACGCCACTTTCTTCTGGCTTTGTTTTATTTGGGGGTGGTTAAGTGTTAATGCACAACATGGATGTCTTTATTCTCCAAGATGAGGTTGAATATTGATATTTTTAATTTAATTAAAGGAAATGCTTCTGTAATGCAGAGGTTGAAACCTAAAACTGAGTGCTGGTAAACATTTGGGTGGACTTCTTGTCCCTTTAAAGAGCTACAATCAGCTGTTTTAAGTAAATATTACCTCTCGTGTAACTTTGCCATTGTTGTCAAAATCGTAGAGGGTAAAGGTCCACTCCTGTCTGTTGTCCTCCTCCACAGACACGGCACACTCCAGCTCCTGAAACAGTTTCATAAAGTGCGCATGTGAGTGCACGTCCTGCCACTGCCCCAGTTTTACCCGCAGGGGGAAGTGATAAACCTCCCGCTCTGCGTTGACACTCACTTCAAACTGGAGCTGTTTCTGTGGCCCCGCGGGAGACCGGCTGTCCCTCTTCTGCATCTTCTCCTCCACGCAGCACCTGTCTGTCTTCTCCGGGGGTAGAGCCACTGCGGCAACACACACAAACGCACACAGCAGTGAGCGCCCGGGCACAAAGATAAAAGGCAGAGCCTGAGGACAGAAACGGTGGGTGCAGTCTTAACCTGAGGACATGTCGTCCCTTTCTAGTTTTACTTGTAAGCTCATGCTTCCACGTTTGGCAGCTGAAATTAAGATGCGGAACATCTTAAAGCCTGCCTTAGAGCAAAAATGTACAACACAAATCTGTCTTTTTTCTCCAACTTTTTTATTAATAGTGTGTTTAATAAGCGGAATCGCTGTTCGGGGACTTTTGCATTACTAAACAACTAAATCAGAGGTCATTACTTTGGCTTTGCTGGGATGCTCAGATCCACAAAACCTGTAGTTATTTACAGTATTCATGATCCCGCTCAAAGGCTGCAGGAAATCAAAGCACAGTTTGGCTCTCACAGTTCAAAAATAGTTTTCATGTCAGCAATCAGAGAAAAACAGATCTGAGACAGAGTGTGGTCAAGCTGAAACACTTTTAAAGATTCAAAAATGTGATGCCTGGAACTCCCTTCAGGTGCCTCTACCAGCACTGAATTCACGTTTATGCTTCCAGAGTAAATTAAATAACTTACAATATAATGAATGCATCAACAAATATGACTCAATAATTTATATTAGTTATAACCTAAAAGAGATAAAGGTAAATACTTTGCAGTGATTACAAATTTTCCAGTTTCAGACAGAATTTACAACATTTCTATTTTAAATGCCTTGGTAATTCAATGACCTGGTGGTGTCATAAACTAACAGCCTTAAAAAGCATAAGACACACAAGCCCTCAGCATCACCATCCTCCATCATACCTAACAATGAGCATGAGATGTTTTTCCCATATATCCATTCTTTGTTTAATGACAGACCTAAATGTTTGTTGCCTTCCAGTGAAGTTAAGCAAACAGAATAAACAAAGAAACAAGAGCGAGTTTGTCACTGGACCCTGACAAACTCAGTCCAGTGTAGCTGGTGCCAATTACTACCATGGTGGAGGTGTCACTGGAAACCAGTATTGAAGGATGGTAGACCCAGAGTCATAAAACACTGATCAGATGGTCACATTACACACAGCATTATTGAGCACATTATTGAGTTCAAGATTTGAACAGTATGTCAGGAAAGAACCCAGAATCTTAGCATATGTGTCTCTCTGATTCCTAATAGGACAACAAATCCTTTGGAGACTCAGTAAAGGTACTGTCTGAAATAAAGTCAAAATAACAATGAATTACACGAATGGGGAGTTAATAATCCAATCTATGAATTTGTGCAATCCTTGTTTTTCTTCATTACAAGGGATTGATTTAAAATGTCCAAAATGACAGGTCACACTGGCATGCTATTGGATAATTCAATGTCACATGGATGCCTGTTTATCATGCTGGATCAAAATATTACAAGGATTCCTATATTTCAAGGGTCTTATCATGGTTGGAGTTTGGGTCAGAGCTAAAGGGGGGCATTAGCTGTCTCTTGTATGTGGATTTCTTCACAAGTCCACATAATTTACAGTTAAGCAGGAATTTTTATGCTCAAACCTTGCAGATTTCTGTAGGTTTGTCTCAGTCATGGCTGCTTTATCAGCTCCATTTAACATGGATTAAAAACCTATGCAGTACATTCACAGTAAACAGAGGCAGCACACACCCATTAAGTCACACAGACCACGCCCTTCTCCCCCATCCTCTCATCCTGCCGCACTTTGAAGTTCCATTCTCAAACCTTTTGGAAGAGGATCAGACCAGCTGTAAAACAGAATCATTAATTAATTAAGCCAAGTCAAATTTGAAACGCTGTTTGTTTGTTCACCAATAGAGCAGACACAACAGACCAATCTCTTTCCTCCTGATCCAACGAAGATCAAAGCGGACCTGGGCGGGGGAGAATGCCAGAAATGAAAGGCTTCATCCCAGGGAGCTTTTACCAACTTTTTGGAGAGGAGCAACACTTGGGGTCCTGCTGTCTGATCGTTTGAGGTGCTCAAAGGGAACATTGTGTGCAGGGGTAAATATGTTCAGTAGCAGACTCAATATGGCGAGGAGATACTTATCTTGGAGCTAATGAAATTCCGGGCGGAGTAACAGTAATCTGCTATCACCCTCCTTCCTCGCTGACCCCTTCCCCGTCACAGACAGAAACCGGCTCCCTACAAGTGAAACTGCAGCCAAGGAATTGGCCGCACATCAGATCCGAGGGGCGAGACGAAAACAGCAGAGGCTGGCACCCGCCGTGCTTTCTACACACGTGCAGGATTATTTTTCACACGCATGCAAACCATGGCAGGTTGGGAGAGCTGCCACGTAGTATGAGGAGTCGGCTGATCTGAAATGCCGTGTTAGACATAACTGGGTCTCATAAACACTGACAGCGGTAAATTACTACGAAAATGTCCAGCATTTGAAGAACTTCTTTCAAAATATAACTTTTATTTCAATCACTGAGGTTCTTCAAAGGCTGTTTGTGCTTTTGCATATGAATCCAGGTAGTAATTTTGCAACATATCCTTTGGGTTCTTTCATCTCAGATTTCATCTCATTTCCTTTGCAATTTTAGTAGAAAAGTTCTCTTTTAATCCCCCCAAAAAACTTTCTCCGGATGTACTTCTTTCTGCCTTAAAGAAAGAAGTCTTTCATCTCCCCTCAATGTTCTTTTGTGCTGGCTGTCTGTATTTCCTCCTTAGTCGTTTTTTTTAATTTGCTCTACTTTTTATTATCACTGAGTTATCTGTAAATCATGCAGGAGTTCTTCATAGTTCCCTGTATGTGTTAACTAGTATTTGTTATGTAAGAAGTCAATAGAGGTTAAAGGCTGGTTACAGGCATCAAGGTGTAGTAGATTGATTGACTGAGACTTTTAGAAAGGCAGGAAAGTTCCCAGATTCTCACTTTGCCTGTTAATCTCATGGGATGAATAGAGCAGTGTAGACTAATTAGCAACATCTGTCTTCAGGGGAGGACAGCTTTTACATTATCTCTCCTCTTTCTGGTACAACCCAGGGAAGCTGAACTAAAACAAAGGTAAAATTTATTAAACTTTTCTTCCAAATTCTGGGCCGGTCTCGTTAAATGGTAGATATCAGCCTGCACCTCACGTCCAGCACTGTCTTTAAATGGGAGGGAGACTTTCTCCTCCCAGAGCACTTAATCCAGGATCACATCAGAGAAAAAGATGGAGGAACTGAAGCACTCTGCCTACAGCAGCTGAAGAGTGGCAGATAAGAAGTGAAGGGGGCCTTTGGGAAGAAGGCAACATGAGAGTTTAAAAGGGGACATTAAGGTAAGTTAAGGTAATTTTATTTATATAGCACATTTTCAGCAACAAGGCAATTCAAAGTGCTTCATTAGAGAGTGGATGGGGAAAACGGATGACAGACTAATTAAACTTAATCAACAACAGAACTGAATAAAACTGAATTAAAGTGGAAATTGATACAATGTTAAGATTTGTATTGTTATCGGTACTTGCTCATTTGTTTATTAACTTGCTCTATTTTTTGTTTGCTTTCAGGAGAGAAAAGGGGAGAAAACGTTTGCTTTGGTGAAATATTATATTGATGTTTGCTTTGCTGTAATTTGCTAACTAAAAACTAATGAACATATCTAATTAAAAGTGTAAACTGAAGCAAAACCAACTGAATGAGTTGGTGTTTTACATGAGAATCAGGCTTACCTTCTAAACGATAGTGTTCATCAATGATCCCCTCACCACACGGATCAACCAATGAATCCTACAGAGACAGAATAAAAACAAGACATACAAAATCACTGTTTTGCACTCATGTAAAAGAAGTCATTACATTTATGTCAAACAAAGAGCAAAGATCAGCCTTCTCAAAAAGTTGCCCTTACATCACCAACAAAACGCCAGCATTTAAATTACAGCTTTTGCATATTTATATATGAACAAAGTTTGACAACTGCAAGCTGAGCTTAAACAGCAGTGGAAAGTTTAAAGGCACAGTAATTGCAGGACTCCAGCAAAATGAGCACGAGATTGGCAGTTAGATTTCAGATGACGAAACAAGCATCTAAATCACCGTCTCTGACTGTACTGGACTCTGAGCAAGAGGTCCGGTAGTAGAGCTATTTCTGTGGGTCACTATCATAATCGAGGGATATGTCCAGGCGGGTTGTTTTTATCCTTACTTGGGACACCATGCCTGTTGGTGCATACCACAGACACCGGAGGGACATGTGATCCACAGGCTTAGCTGTGGAAAATATCTGGCTCCAGTATCCGTGTGGTGCTACAGTCATTTGGCTGGAAAACCATTACTCACATACTGACAACCACAAAACATTCACACGCAGGCAAAGATCTACCAGCAACATTTCTAATGTAAACAATCGGTCTGCTAGTCCTAGAGTCAGATTGCTGGTTAAACAACGTGCCTAAGCATGTATTTGCAATACGTCCATGCATTAAATACAATTTGCTGCAAATAAAGCATTTTGCACACAAAACATTGAATTTCTGCCCATTCTTCTTTGCAAAACAGCTCAGATTGGATTCCAATGCTAAACTTATATCATAGATCAAGGATCCTGGTAGCATGATGCTGCCACCATGGCTTGTTTAGGCTGATTTGAAGTATTACTTTTCCAGCACACAATTGTTGAATGCAGGCCAAATACAAAGGAGACTGCTTATTTAACACATAAAATCCCCCCAAAATACTTTTACAATTCTAGTTGTTAGATAAGGCAACATGTAGAAGTTCAAGAGACTTACATACTTTTTACAAGATTGTGTAAATGCTGCATCTGAATATAAAAAATAAGACATTTATTCCCTAATCAACAAACACTGTATCCATTTGCATGCAGGGATTTAAAACAGTGATGTAAATAAAAATAATTCAAGTTCTAACAAGGTACCACAATAATAATAAATAAAAGAGATTCCTTGTAGGTTTATCTGCATGTTTTTATGTTTATCAAAATATAAACACAAAATAGTTATAAAAATAGTTGATAACAATCAAAATTAAATACTCATCCGTTGTTATATTTTGAAAAATTATAATTATTAACATATTAATAATAAAAACAAGTTTCTACCACTAGCTTTGTAAAGTGATCTCTAACTATGTTAATGGTGTCCTTGAATGCCTATTTAAGTTCAAAGCCAATGTGGTCATTGTATAAATGCTGGTTTACGTGTCAGAGTGTGAGATCCAGAAAGGAAAGAGGTCAGATATTACTATTATAACCTTCTGGGTTTGATGGTGGCCACAGTGCAGCACTGTGGGTGGCCTCAGTCAGAGAATAGCTAGTGCTGAAGGAAGACATAAAGGCTGATGCACCAAAACAAGCAGCTGGGATGTTGTATTTCCTGTTTGTGATGTCAAGTCAAGATTTTTATGACCCTATCTGGATTCTAAATATAAGTGGTGAATAGGGGATTAAAAAAATACTTTTACTATTTCTTTATAAATACTGTTTATCATTATAATTTCAGCATTGCTTAATGTTTATCTGCTTCAGTTTGAAAGGCAAATATAGATGCAGATAGAATAGATTGCCTTGCTTTGCATTTGGTTTAACTTATAGACGTTTTAGCCTCAGTGCTGTGTGTGTCTGTCTGGAATTTGTTTAATTAAAACTACTTTTTTATTCACTCTAATATTTGCACAAAATCATATTTTGTAAACCAAATCTCCAGCGTCACAAAACCCCTCAGTCTCTGATGGGAAGCATGAACCATGCCAAGCCTGCTAACTACCTAAATCATTCAATTAGCTTTCTAAACTTTGGCATACTGGATAACCAGTGTTGACTTCCACAATCACCCAATTCAACAGAAATAATCACATCAGGTTGCCTGGCATCAAAAGACATACATAGCATACATTTTTCACAAAATCTTAACCCTTTTTTGCATCAAAAGTGTTTAAAATATTCAAAATTATGCACTTCAAGCTGTTGGTAAAAAACAGCATACTCTTGAGTTTGTAAAGATAAATCAGAAAAACTATCTGCTCAGTTCATCCAGAACAAAAACAAGTGAACGGGACTGCTCTGTGTAAAAGAGAAGCTGCACTTAGTATGGACCAAGAGTAAAACAGAAAGTGAGCCAGACAGCAAGCACATGCTGGGAGGAAACAGACTTGGTGAGTTTGGACACAAAGTTGCTTCTAGCGTCTTTCTTGCTCTGCCTTACTTGTGTCGGCAGACACGGTTCCAGTGGGCCAAGTTTTTTCTCTGAGGCTGTCACTGAAGCAAAAGGGTACATTAAAGTGCAAGTAATAAGTACTTGTGTGTGATTGTGGGAAAGTCCCACAAGGCCTCTCAGTCTCTATGCCGTCTGCCTCCATGACCCACCACACAGTCTGACAATTTATGCGGCCGACGACAGCTCCCCCTGATCGCTCGCCAGGGCTCAGTGGAGGCAGGCCTCCGGAGCAATGGCAGCACTACTGGCACTCCATCAAAAACCCAGGAAAAATCTCATTAAGGCTGCAGCCTGGTGCCTCCTGCCCTGCTCTCCACCCGGTGGAGGAATACACCTTTGGGATTCCAGCGGTCAGAGCAATGGTTAAAGATTAACAGAAATTACGTCAAACAGGCCAGATATTAAACAGGGAAAATTGGGAAATTGCTGCAAAAATACATGTAGTTTTTGCTCGGGTTGCTGACATTCACAAAAACTAAAGAAAAAAAAAAGTGTTAAAGAGGTTGAAACTAAAAATTAAATAATTTTCAAGCTGGTTTTACATCCCATCCAGAAAGATAATGTTTGAAAAATTACCTGATAAACATGAAAATCAAATACATGCATTTGTGTAGCATGATACACCAGAATCATATGTATGCGAAAGCACGTATATCATCATCATTTAGAACAGTGGTCCCCAAACTATGGCCCGCGGGCCGGATCTGGCCCTCCTCCACATTTGGTCCGGCCCCCTGAACAATGCCAAAGAGCATTCAGATTTTTTTTCATATATCGTATTTTCCTGACTATAAGCCACTTATATGTGGATTTTTCTTCAACCACCAGGGGGCTCTTTAGCAGGAAGTGAATCATTGGAAGTCAAAATTGGGAATAAAAGAAGAAAGCGCCCATTAAAACAGAATTAGGTTTTAATAGGGAATTGAAATTTGAGAATGTTGTTGATTACTTAAATAGCATTGAGGGGAAAAAGAAGATTTTTTAAAAAAAAATAATACTGGGATCATTATGAGAATTTGAGGTATAGATATTAGGATCCAGTAGATGGCAGTAGTGTAACAATAATGGATGCAAGCTGCAGTTGAAATCTAAAGAAGAAGAAGTAGCAGCAGAAAAAGAAAAAGAAGAAGAAAGCGACCATCTTCATTTAGCACGTGCTAGTAGCAGACACGAAGGATCAGCACTTTTACTGTTACAGTTACCGTTCGGAAACTACCGTAATTAGTTCAGTTAAATCTAAACTTGGCAACTTTTTCTTTTTCAACCGTAATAAATGTGAAATTCAATTGACCTGTTATGACTCAAAGTTTGGGTGTCCGCTCCCCTCTGCTGCTGCTGCATCGTTGTGGAAAACCTGGAGCGGAAGAGAATATCTGCGGCTTATATGTGCATGTTTACTGGTTTTTTTTTTAAAAACTTTGGGGTTGTGGCTTATAGTCCGGTGTGGCTCATAGTTTGGAAAATACGGACAATAATCCTTCCTGGATTTATTCTGTGAATAACCCAGAGAGGGTTGGTTATTATTTATTTCATTAATAGTGTTATTATTTATTTCCTGACTTTTGTTCTGTGAAGAACCCAGAGAGGGTTATTTAATTGTGCTTTCTGGAAAACAATACATTTTTACATTTAGGCACTCCTGCAATCGTCACACATTTTCTGTTACAAACTGACTCCGGCCCCCCACCAGAGAAGGGAAAAGTTATGTGGCCCTCACAGGAAAAAGTTTGGGGACCCCTGATTTAGAACCACAGAACAAGAACAGGATTAAGGAGGAACCTAAACTGAGGAAAGAAGATGCAACATAGTTTATGCTACACCTCAGATATTGAGCATCACATAAGCATCTGACCTCAGAGTTTGTTTGTGAGCATAAAGTTTCATTTGTTGGAAAATGTTTATCCAGTACTTTTTTTTCTTCCTTTTTTTGTGTCTTCTGTCAGCATAGACAGAAGACACAAAGATTGTGCCCAATCTTTGTGGACACCTGATGGAATCTGATATCCAAATATTATGTAATCACCGGATTACTTCTCTCTCCAAATAATAAATGTATTGTTTGGAGAAAGAAGTAATCTGGAGATTATTTATAGCATTAGTTGTCATTATATTCTAAAACGTTTCATTCTCAATGCTTGAGCCAAAGAACCTGTGCTCTAGCTGTACTTAAAATGTTTTGGTGGTGTGACACTATGCTTAGAATAATATAATGACATATACATGCTACGTTAAACTCTCATGAGTAAAACCAAACCAATCGTGTGACAAGGTGAAGTTAAAACCACCACTCCATTGCTTACTAACATAAAATTAATTTTATGACGAGTTATTATGAGCAACATGCTGACGTATGACTATGCACATCAGAGGAAAAACGCTGGTCAGAACTGAAGCATAGCTACTGTACCATAAATTACGTCCAAATTACAGGTTTTGTCGCATGCAAGGAATTTCAGACAGGCTGATAACAGAACGCTTTTAAATCCCTCCAGAGGGTGTTTGTTAGCTATGTCTCCAAGTTACTGCTATTTAACATTTTGATAACTTTGTTTTCCTCACTAGATAAATGACCATATAATTCTTCCTTTTATGAACACAAATTAAAGTTGGAGACTTTGAGCACTTTCGTCTTGGGTGGCCAATGTGTAATGAATTGATGCCCAAGTTTGGCATGCCAAAAATAACATTGCAGCTTTTTAGTAATTTGCTGGTGCCTTTTTATGACCACTGGGGGGTTACAAGTCTGAACATAGTGAAAAGAAATTTTGAAAAAGGATGACATATGGTCTTCAATATAGACTGAATCTGTCGTTGTGTTTGTTCTGAGCCTAATAATCTTCCGCACCTAGCAAATTTTGATTTATTTTGTTTGCTTAATAAAACAAACAGCTGTATTGTATGGGGACTTTTGTACGGTTGAAGTCCACACAAATCTACAAAGCAACAAAAATTACCTCTTATTATGCTCACAGCTGTAAATTAGATTATAGGTTTGCTATACCTCACAAAACTCCTCAAGAGAGGAAGTGAGTAAACGTATACACCAGTGGTAATTTCAAAGGAACACGACCCTTGGAATCTGGAGTGGTGCCCATCCTGCAAAGTGTGGTAAGAGTACTGATGTAGCTCAAGGAGAGCGGGGGAAAAAAAGCACCAAGAGTTATCATCAAGCAGCAGTTTAGACCTGGCTCCAGGCTGCTCTCTCACTTCTTTAAGCTGGAGCAGTCCTCACCTTCCAGCAACATTAAACAGCCTCACTCAAAGTGCCACGTAGCAGTAAAACATGACGCCCAGAGATGGAGCCAAGATAGAAGGTGTTGATGTGAGGTGGTGAAGCAACGCACTGCCTCTGAGTGAAGCTTCAAAGGGGATCGTTTTCACACATGAAATAAAGATCTCAGATAATCATATAGCGTAGTAAAGCTGACGCGAGACACAGTGGAACAGGAGATTGGGATGATTTTCAGACAACACCTTCACAGTGGCAGCCATGACAAGTCGATCTTTATGCATTTTTCTTCAGCAACACAATATAAATCAGGATTTCTTTTTTTCAGCCTTATCATGTGATCCAGTGAGGCAAGGTATTACATTTGCTCAAAATTTTACAACAAACTGGTCAAATGCACAACAGCCATATCATGTGCAGTGTGCAGTTTATTTTATCTTTTCTGTTTCAAAGTTTAATTTTATGCCTTTGATAAGAAATTCAAAGCCTTTCCAGAGGTCACATATTGTAAATCTTTTGATGTTGAGCCTTTAACACCTTTCAGTTGATCAAAACATAAGATAGATCATTTTATTGTGAAGCAACTTGCAGTACTGTGCCAAAATTAGGTGATTAAATTCCTACTCAAATATCTTGTTGTTTGCTGTTTCGTAGTAAAGTACCATAAATAAACTAAATAGAAAAACAAGCACAGTTATTAATAGACCTATCCAATTTCCTTCCAATTATAAGATCCAGCAATATGATTTGATGTTGCAACTTCAAAGAGGGACATTTTCCTTCCAGACTTGGTGGCCCCATGCCTGACACCCTTCAGTCACGTCACACTCGCCTCTCTTCCTGCACCCCAGGAAGGAAATTATAGCCATGGAGTTGGGATCCATCACCAGGCAGGTTGGAGTAAGCAGCTCCATGATTAAAGCGCACATGGTCAGCAGCACACAAAGCTAAAAGGGTCTGAGGAGTCCACACATGCCTGAGGCCTTATCCTGTTAAGGTCATGCTGGGATGCTCCCCACACACAAGCTCACACACGCACACACAAATACAGATGCATCCAATCATATTATGTTATAGAATTTATAAAGGTAAAAAAAAAAAGCATTTGCTCCCTCAGATTCCTTCTGTTTTAGGAATTTTTGTCACCTTTACATATTTCAGATAATTAAACAAATTTTAATGCCACTCTAAGATAGCCTGAGTAAACACCAGAAGAGGTTTATATTAATTATTAAAAGCTATTCAAACCAATGCTGCCCTTTGTGAAAAGTAAATGTCCCTTAAACCTAAGTACCACTCTTAGTGGCAAAGATTCCCATTGAGAATTTGGAACAACTATGGACCAGTCTTTTAAATCGGTGTGGAAGAGTTTGACTCGCTCTAATTTGAGGAATTGTTTTAACTCAGCAGCTTGGGAGGGATTTTGAGGATGAGCAGCTCGTTTAGGGTCATGACACAACTTCTCAATCAGACCTCTCCAAAAACCTTTGTCTCTTTCTGAAGCCATTCAGTGGTAAACATACCTGATGCAGGTATTGTAGTGATTACTGCTTTGTTGCATAACGTCACATTCCTATCCTTTTGTTTGACTGCAAGCACAATGTTCCGTGAAATACAAGATGCCAGATGTACCCACAGCTTCCAAAGCCATCCACTTTTGTTTGAATATTTTCAAAAAGTCTTGGGAATCATCAAGATATTTTTTGGTAAAAGTAAGAAAGGCTGTTGAGTTCTTCTTGGTCAGCAGCAGCTTTTACTTTCAAACTCTCTCATGTGTGACATTTTCACCTCGTCTATTTCTTATGGCTAAATCACGAACACCAAGTCTAACCAAGTGAGGTTTGCAGTTCTTCATCTTTTCTCAAATTTCTTTAGTTTGAGTCATGAGAGTCAAACTTTGATCTTTGAATCTACTTTGTATGTATATGTTGTAGATACTTTTATTTAACACAATTATTTAACATCTTAAATCTTTTTCAGAACAGTTTAGTCAACATGGGAAATCTGATATAAATGGTTTGGAATGACTTTAAAATTAATACAGCGTGATATGTGCTGCACTAAACATCTTGATGTTGGTTTATTTTTAAAGAAAATGTTAGAAATAGGTTAAACACTTTTTGTTGTGAAATTTTAGAATGAATTGTCTTTGTAAAAACATTGTTAGCAGATGTTAAACTGTCCAATCCTTTAGTACAGAGTTTAGACACTTTCCTTCTCCTACCAGTTGTGGTATTATTAGCAAAAAGTATTTTTCGCTACTGTGTTGTTCTTGTTGAAGTCATCTCTGCAATGCATCCAGCAAGAATTAAATTAAGCTTGGGTTATTGCCATAAAAGAGACTTAGAAAGCATGAGCTGTTTTTCTCCTAATTGATTGTTTTTGTTTTGTTTTGTTTTGTCAAAATGAATATGAGCTGATACTGGATGCCTTCCTTTTGCAGAATGATTGTGCACAGCCCCTAATCATTTCTTCACGTTGAATTTACATTGCAAACACTCCTGGTCACATTACCTCACCCACATCAAAGGCTGCCTCCTGAAAAGCTCCGTGGAATATTAGCAGAGATTTAAAGCTCTCATCTCTCTGTTTCAGAAACATGCCGATTTGAAGTAATCTCCCTCCCTTTTTGCTTTTTTGTGTTCTATGTGTGAAGTTGGCCAACACTTTAATGACCCATTTACAAAACTTTTACACCTGCAACAAAAACGCTTTTATAGCTCTGGAAACCCCTGAGGCGCTAAGCCCTACCTTTTAGTCAATGTAATAGCCTTTATTAGCCTTTGAAAAATATGTAACCACAGCAATTAAGATTTATTACGCATTTTATCAAAGCTGTATATCAGCAGAGAGGTGAAAAGTGAACCTTTGAGATCAAAAGTCTAAAGGCCCCTTGCCGCTGTGCGAACTCAACTATTTGTTTTCCACTGTAGGTTTCTGATACATTATTGACTAACTTTGAATAAGTCTTAATAAAACATGCACCTACTTTACTTCAAATGTACAATGCGCCTGCAAGCAGGTGAATACCAGTGCAACCGTTACTCAGAAAAACACTATTGGTTGAATGGTCCTTTAATATCATTGACAAAAATCATGCAAAACGTGTTTCTATATCTACAACTTACAAAATTGAATCGTTGCACAAGCCTTTCTGTTTGTACAATCATATTAATCAGGCTAGATCTAGTAGCTGACTAGAAATGTATTCAGTTAGAGATGAGGGGTGAGGATATTGTGATGACAACTACGAAAGCGAGGAATGAGCAAATTGTGGGTTAATAGCATCCAATATGGTAATCTCATTATTTAACAACAATGAAACATTATGGCACTGTGTATTTACTGCATGAAATCTCATCTTATCCACTTAAAAAAGTGTCGCTAGTATGGCAATTACAAAAGAATCATGACTCGCTGATGGAAATAAGCTGGCTGTACAAACCATAATTTTGCAGTGTGTCACAAATCCAACAAAAACAGAACAGATCTGAAGTCCAAAAGTTCAGGTTTTTGGGTGTAGACGTCATGGAGTATGATTCTAAAACGCATCTGGTTGTTGTGGATGATCAGTCAAAGTTCTCTGTTCTCTCTCAGTTTTTCTTGGTGGGGTCAGGCAAATGATTCAAATGGTGTAAAGGGTCAGAGGAACATAAGCAAAGAAAAGTATCTCAAGGGCATCAAGAAAGTGACTGGCACCTTCTACCAAAACCAAATTAGATGACAGACCTCTTTGATTTGTCAGGCCATGCATCATAAGTCTTCCTAAAAGGGCTTCTGTACATATTGTTACAATTGTTGGTTAACTTTCCTACAATAACTTTCCATTTTAAAGGAAGACACCTGATTGCAAAGTTACAGGCATCTCTTTTCCACTTTATGTCTAATGACACATTAGACATTAGACTAAAATGTTCAAAATAGAAGTTTTTAAGTCTTAGTTTATACTAATTAGTACCAAGGCTAAAAAGAGAAGCAGTAGAGGATCAGAAAGTCTGACTGACATAATCAGATGTTCTACAATTGCTCCAGATGACAGTTCACAGTAAAGTTTACACAAAGCCTGCAGCTAGACCCTGTCACTGGAATCAAGATTGGAGAGCTCACTGTGGTAGGTAGCAGTTATGAAATCTCTGAAGTGTTCATGCTAGCCAGATGGGACTAACCTACACACCAAGGTGGCCACATTCCTCCTTACTAACTGTGCACGCACACACACACACACACACACACACACACACACACACACACACACACACACATACACACACACACACGCACGCACACGAACACACACACACGCAGACACGCGCAGTCATGCACTGACACACACCATGTTTGGAGCAGACGTCCTGCCAGCCACAAGCCACCACCTCAAAACATCCCTCACATCTGACCTTTAAACTGTAGATTTAAAATCTATGTAATTACAGAGAATGTTTTAACTTAGCAAGTAAACACAGCAGCAGAAATAGACACATCAACTTCTATATACAAGTGTGTGGGTGCCAGATATGCGTTTCTATTCATAGCTGACTGGAATTAGTGGCTTGTATCAATGTTCACCATAACGAACAGTTGCAGACAGCAGTTTGACCATATGAAAGCTAAAACAGACTTACAGGTGCATCTCAATAAATTAAAAGATCACTAGAAAGTAGTTTAAAGCTAAGTTCATATATTTTACCAACACACAATGAAATAATTAAAACTTTTATTGCTATTAATTCTGATGAATATGGCTTACACAAAGTCCAGTTTCACTAAAAATTTGAATATTACACCTAAAGACACATAAAAAATTATTTATTTTTTTATCCCTTGTAATTAGCAATTTCCAAGCTGTTTACAGGTGACGGTAACTGTGTTGTTTTCAAGCCTATCACTGGAAAGTTGAATGGAAGGAAAACTGCTACAGAAAAAATGCATATGCAAAAGGGATAAACAAAACCTTGAGTAGATTATGAAGCAATGGGCATTGAAAGGTTTGTGGAGACTCTTGAGATGTGACCAAAAGCTGGAGTCGGTGCTTTAAAAGCCACCACACACAGACGTATCCAGGACGTGGGCTACACTGTCACATTCCTTGTGTAAAGCAGAGAGGCAAGAAAATTTCTGTTTTTAATTTCAGATATTTTAGACTCAAAATCTTCAGAAATGGCTGTGAATGTCTTCGGGGTTTCAGCCATTTTTAAAAGTACGTTAGAACCCAAAACAGTTCAAAAGAAAATCTGTCTTAAGACTGTGACAGGATGTAGAAAAACCTATCATTATATAAGCGTTCCATTGCAGTCGATATTGATAATTACTGATTGATAATTACTGATGAGTTTTTTTTGTTTTGAAATATCTAAAATACTACCAAAGTGGTGACATGACCTTTCCTTTTTAACCTATCCTTTTCATTCCCCACTATAGTTTTCATTTTTTATTTTTAAGCAGTTATGAGGCAGGTAAGGTAACAGATTGTTGCTAGGTAACCAAAGAGTGAGTGGGATAGTTGATGCCACCAACCTTGCCTCGCTGGCAGTGGAGGTTGATTGGGTAAAGCCTTTCCTCTGTCGACATCTCCCATAATACTGTGCAGTTCTGGATCTGACTTTAGTAAACTTATTGAATATTCTTGCAGACATTTTATCTATTGATATTGATCAGATGTCTGTTACAATATGCATTATTATAGATTTATTGTCCAGCCCCACTTAAGACCTGGATTTGTAGTTAAATTTAAATTTTTTGGTGAGTTTGATAGTATGACACAGAACCCTTTCAGGAGCAGTGGACTGATTCTCTTCCTCTTCTAGTGAGGTCCTCTGGAGTGTAAACCCACCAGGGACAGACAGCTTTCCTTTCAGAAGGGCCAATCTTCTGTTTAATTTTCCTTCAACTTGAAAACATCCCGTATAAGACAATCCAGACCTCCTCCAAGCTTGGCGTCACAGGAAGAGCCAAAACGGACTGGAACCTCTGTCAGGGAGAGGCACAATGCTCTCCAACATCTGTTTACCTAAATTTACTTCCTCCATTCCCTCCACCTCAGGTGGCCTCAAAGCCCTGGTCACTAAAGCATGCAAACACAAGGAGGATGAATACACCAGGGCTCATGGAAACTGTGGAGCGCACATCACTGGCATTTCCCTAGATCCTGTTAGCAAAACAAACAAAAGGAGAGGATCCATGCTGGGACTCTGTTAGCAGTGATAAATGGATTCACATATTAGGCTAAACACACGGGTAATGTGCAGATTCAGATATGGGACTGCCTCCAGATTTCATTGTGCATGCATGCTCCTCTGCATGTGCTCAGTCTCATGAGAGCTTGATAGCAGTTTTATGCAGATGCCCATCTCGTCACATCTGAGAGCCACTTTTGAGTTCTCGGTCCAATTATTCAGCACTTACCGCATGGGCCTGAGCGCGGTCCACAGGGAAGCCAGATAAACAAACAGCAGAGAATTATTCAGGATTTAAACACTTAAAAATCCACTTCAACAGAGCCATTTATGTGGTTAATTAAAATGAGCACTGCACTCCCAAAGAAAGCCCAGAACTACCATAAGGGCCCCGCTAACCTTGAGCGATTCCCAGACCCACACAAACAAAACCCTCTCCCTCCTTGTACGACCTCCTGAGCTCACACTGATGCATCTGTTATTATTTGAGGAAATCTTATACATATCTGAAGGTCTGAGTACAAATAATAGGAGACATACCTATACAGAGCATTTAATGCATCTACTAAATGACTTATTCTTTTCCTCCTTAAACTATTTGAACAGTGTTCAAACATAAAACTTTTCAGAGTGCTAAACACATCTCTCAATGGTAAGCAAATATTGCTTGAAAGCTGGAAGTGTATGATGGATTTCATAGAAGAAATAACAAAGAGACTATGATGTTACCAACAGACTGCAAGCAGTCATTGTCCTTATTATGGAGCCTATAATATCATATCAAAGGGGAACAAAAATCAGCATTTTTTTATGTCATCATCACAACCAATGAGATCTGGAGCCAATAAATATTTCTGGCAGCTAAGAACGCTTTTGAAACTGAAATGAAGGTTTAGGCCCCTTCCCACTGAGGAAAAGAGCCAGATGGAAATGGATGTGTTGCCTTTTTGTTCTGTGTCAAAGGCACGCTAGGTCCAAAATATCTTTCTGATCTGCATTGCATTGCAGAACTGGAAAGATCCCTTGCTGCACCTTTTTGACATTTTGTCAAGTTACAACCACAAACTGCCAGGTATTTTTACACAACGTAGTGCATAGCTCTGAATATGAAGGAAAATCTGTAAATTTGGTGTGCATTTGCATTCTGTCTCTCTGAGTAATACATTTCTCAATAACCTTTTGCTGAATTTACAGTTGAAAGTCTATGAAAAACAGATATTTTCCTTCCAGTTCACAATTTTGCACTACTTTTTATTGGTTAATCAAATAAAACCACAATAAAACACCTTGGAGTATGTGGTTATAATGTGGCAGAAAATAGAAAGTTTGAGGAGTATGAATTCCCTTTGGCATACTGACTGAATTAACAGCAAATCTATTGGATTAAATGTTTTACACTTTCCTTCCCTTTCTCTTCCTTTAACCCACTGTCTCCACTCAACAAAGGAATATATTATATAAAATAAAAATCCAGTCCAGCCAAATAAATAAAAACATCTTCAGAATGCATCTGTTCTTTAGGGGTTTTGAAATAAACATCACCCTCAAGTGTGCAACAAAATCCTTTAGCTAGGGAGACACTTTGATCAACAGCTATCCGTTGCTCCAAACTGAGCATATATTTGGGGAAACAAAGCACAATCTCAGCTGCTAATCCCCTGAGATTCAGAGCGCATTCCCAAATAAGCCTTTGATCTCTGGAGTGCATCCGGACAGCTGACTTCAGACATACTGCACACTTGCATGCACACGCGAGGAACAGATATACACAAACACAAGCATTCGTCTCAGACTGATAATGTGCCAAAATGCACTTTTATTTGTGGTTGCCACATTTGGTGACAGCTGAAGATTTATTTATTTATTTTCTCAAATTGAGGTACATTAAGTGACTTCTACAGCTAAATCCAACAGCTTCAGGTCTACATTTCTGTACAAGCTGGTATTTGAAATACCTTATCTTGACTGTAGCCTATTCTTAATGCTTTAAATGTATAATTGAAAGATGGCACTTTCTAACAAAATCAAAAATAATGACATATTTTACTTTTTATTTATACTGCTTGAGGTTTTTCACATTTTCAAACTACAAACTTCAATCTATTTTATTAGAAATTTCTGTGGCGAACCAACACAAACCATTGCATATTTGTGAAGTAGATGGAAAATGATTTGAACATGTTTTACTCTTCCAAACCTTAAAACTTTGGTGTATTTGTTTTCAGCCCCCCTGAGGCAGCACTTTGTAGAGGCACCTTTCACTGCAAACACAACTGGCACTCTTTAGGGACTATGTCTTTACCAGCTTTGCACATCTAGAAACTGACATTTTTTTCCAGTCCTCTTTGCAAAATTGCTCAACCCCAGTCACCTGGGATAGATAGACAGCATCTATGAAGAACAATTTTTAAGCTTTACCACAACTTCCCATCTGTGCAGAATCAGTTTTCTATCCAAGACAGTATTTAATTTTGGTCTCATTCGACAAGAACACTCACATGGACTCTATTTACTAACTAGGTGTCTTCTTAGGGCTAATGGCACAGGATTTTATTTTGGGGTATCAAACTAAAAGGGGATAAAAGTAAATGTACATCACACTTTTCAGATTCCTATTTTAAAAAAGATTTGAAAAGTACTTCCACTTCAAATGTATGCAGTACTTCGTGCTGGTCTTTCATGTAAAATCTCATTCCAATACATTAAAGTACTAACTTGCCAGGCATAAAGAATCTAAATACATGGCTCTTAAACATCAGTGAAACATTTAGTGCAACCCAGACAGTTTTATTTTACACTAAACTAATGTCATTGTTTCATAAGATTTTTTTTCAACTGACAGTAATCCGCTCTGCTTTGTCATGAAAGAGAAACTCCTTCAGCTTTCAGTAAACTATGTGACATACAACGCCTGATGTGACATTAAAGCCACCTCCACATCCTCGACCCTCCCAGTCCTCCAGCTAATTTGATGTCAACCCAAGACCTCAGACACATCTTCTCACGATGGGAAAAAAAAAAAATCACATAGCTCCTATGGCCAGGTGTTACCCCTCCTCCCAAAGGCTGGGCTTTTCTTCTCTTTAGAGAGTGGCTCCAAACTTTTCTCCCAGCCTCTTCAAAGAGCAACAACAGGTCCTTGGCCCCTTGGGACCACAGAGGGGGTAGAGCATGGTGGGAGAGGGGTATACGTCACACAGCATGCACAGGAGGCCAGTCGGTGGGAAAAGAAATTGCAATGCACTGGGAGAGGAGAAAAAAAGAGGAGAGGGAGAAGAAGAGGAGTCTGAAACTGAAAGGTGCTTTCAGCTTCTAGACAAGAGCCCCAGCTTTGTGAAAATGACCTGGAAAGAAAAAGCACAACACAAACCTGCCATGTGCTTAAAATCTTTAGGAGCATTTCCAAAAGGTCTTTCTACTTTAAAAAAAATTGCTTCTAAAAAAAAAATCAAAGACAATGCAACCAACTGTGAATCAGGGAAGGTGGGAGCAAGAGCGCCGATGCTATCCGCTTTTGAATTGCATTCTGTTGTCAAATGCACCTTTTGCTCTTTGTCTGAACGGCTCACAAACTTCTGTTGGAAAGGAAAATCTAAGCTTTTGGAACTGCGAGAGCAGCAGGCTGGGAAGCCTCAGTGTGGAGGGTTCTTTTAAACTACACACAGATTGGAGCTTCACAGAGAGGAGGAGCCATCAGTGTCACTACAAACACCTCCCTGCACGGCCCACTTCAAATGCAGCCACATGTCATCAACCGCAACCAACACAGGGCACATGAGAAACGCAACAAACAGATGGAGGATAGGAAGGCAGAGAGGGGAAGAGGGCAGAACCAAAGGGAGTGGGGCAGGGGGAGGTAACAGAATAGTAGAGGGTGGCTTATTAAAACAGAGCCTCTCATGTCAACATCTGACGATTACTCCCAAAGGAAGCAACAAACCGAACCAGCTGAAAAGTTTTCTGAAGTGAAAATACTCAGCTATTTATCCGCCTCTAACGATACACTTCTGCACGCTTCAAATATCAGATTTACGGCTGGGTGTGGATGTGGACACCGTGCCGCATGTCACTGAGGCTCACATGACTCTGATCTTATTGAGCTTCACTGTCCACCTGTTTACACCGCTCACTGCCCAATAAGAGACTTTGGACTTTATGAATGGGAAAGTACTCACACCTCTTTAAGCTTTTCATATTTTGACTGATTGCATCTACAAACTTCCAAACTTACTGGGGTTTTACTGGCATCCCAGCTAGAGGATAATTGCAAAGTGGTTGGAACGTAATAAAAGGTTTTGAACATTTTCTAGAGTTAAAAACGTGAAAAGTGTGGCTTACAATCTCTTATAGTAAACACTTTTTGTTGATTCCGTCTGCCAAGTCCCAATTTTCCAAACCCTGTGAGAGAAAAGCATTTCCACAGCACGATGAAGCCACTACTATGTCCCAACATTAATGGGGTGTAAATACTTTTGTAACAAAGCCAACCTGCTCATGTGAGCCACATCTCTCAGCCCAGACATTCTTTTAAAGTCGGCATTGTTCCTTTTGGGATTATAGTGTGGCAAAGATCGGCTCAGAAGAATTTCAAGCATGGACACCCCGCTGGTGACACCCGACCCACATTCTCCTGAACCCTGGTCCAACTGGGAGAGGAGCTTAAAGAACAGTGGCTATAAATAACTATCCCACCAGGTATTCCATGCAACACCGACAACTTTTAAAGCCAAGAGAGGACTTGCGTTCATTTGGAGCGAGATTTCAACTCATGTTTCTAACAGCGCTTTTAGATCTGACTTTTACACATAAAAAGAAAAAAAAATCCTTCACACATTACAAAATGAAAATAAATAATATTTTTGCTAGATGTTTTGTTGATAACAATCTTTATATATTTTCCCTAATGAATAGATAATAAAATTAAAATCACTTTATTTACAGGTGAACTGATTAAACTTTCCTGGCTGACAGTTTTTCAGAGGTTTTATCTGCCAATTTTAATTTGACTGATTCAGATTTTTTTTTTCTTTAAGGACTTTTACACATAAAAGTACTGCACCTTCAAACTGTCTTTAATCTAAAAGAAACTAAAAATAATAGAAAATTAAGGATTTTGGGTATTTAATGATACATTGGTAGATACCAATCAAAGGCTGATGGATTATTGCATCTAATTTTAATTCATTAATCACTAAAAGTAAGGCTGACCCTGCAAATTATATATTACATAGTAGTGAAATGCAGAAATCAATAACTTTTTAATACATCTGATAGGGAGAAACATAAACTATTACCTGATGTATTACAGATTTAATAACTTTTTAAAAATATCCTAAGTCTATATATTTAGTTTACATCATCTTGTGAATGGGAGGGATCCAGCAGAAAGTTAGATTGGCACAAGAATTTCAGTTTGTAACATGAAAATTAATGAGGAAACTTCTATAGAAAGAAATGCCATGCCAACAAGTTTACAGTCGACGCCCCCTCCACTATTGGCCAAAAGCTTTTACACTGTGGTGTTGCTGGAAATAGAAAGCTGCTGAATATGTTGAGGAAGAAAGGAATGGATGTTTGTTTTTCCGCTCATTATTTATTGTATGTGCTTGGTTTAAAATGTTTAAATTGCCTCAAGTAATTTAAATAATGTGGAATAGTTGTACTGCTGCCAACAAGCTTTTAAAAAGAAAACCCAAAGTTTCTTCAAAATATATCAAAAACTAAGACATAAAACTGAGGTTGGAGATTGATCTTGCTTCAATAACTAATCCCGATTAGTAATGTCAACACCACCAGCAAAAAACTCCTAAAACTATGTACAATTTTACCTCATGATTAAGAACACATGTAATGCTAACGTAGCTTCCAGCACAAAACAAATTAATGATTTTATACTAGAGGTTTTTTTTTTATGTAATGCCCAAAAGAAAAATGCATAATTGTCCCAATTTATTCAAGTTGTGCTTAACTGAGTCATGCATTTTTACTTTAGAACTGACATTTGTTTATAGTTACAAATTATATTTGTTGTCTAGCACATTCTCAATTTTTATGCAGACAATTGCTCACCAAAAATGCCTCGCACAAGTAGCTGTTTTCACTAACGGCAACTTGTTATGTTTTGTATCTTTGTTCTTCAGGTCCATTTTATTGCATTAAATTACCTTAAGCGAAGAAAAGCTGCAAGCATCAGTGGGTTAGGACATAAGTGATGCAAGAGTAAAACAGGGGAAAATAAGATGGTTTACCACATCAAGCAGTAGGTGCTGACATGTTCATGTTTATGGAATGACCCAAAAAATTAAATGATGCTATACAGCATCAAACAATAGTGTAGGGCTGAAACGATTCCTCGAATGATTCGAGTACCTCGATTACTAAAATTCCTCGAGGAAAATTTACCTGCCTCGAAGCTTCGTTAATTTATGTTTTATTAGTTAGCGCACCGTGTTCCGGCCGGGACTTCATTTGCGTTGCGCGGAGCTCTCACTTCCGCCTCTGAGTTGTTGACAAAAGCTAAGTCTCAGAGGCATAAAGTCAAATCTTCAAGATTGGCCCGTGGGGATTTTATTGATTGATGATAATGCCCGACTTTTTATCGTTTTTTGGGGAACCAATAAGCATCCTTAAAATGACTGGGGGAATGCCTGGAGTACGGCAGCATTTCTCCTCCGGGGCTGCTGGTTGAAAGCGAACCGCGGGAAGAGCGCTGAGGTGAGCGGATAGCCTGAACAGGGCGGGCGGCTGAGTATCTGATGCTTACCGTGTAAATGTAGCTTTACCGACGAACAGCACAATAAATTTCATATCCCGGTCTGAAGAAACGGGTGGCGGAGCGCATCGTACATGGCTGGTAGATGAGTTTCTGAGTGACCAGTGAAGGTGTCGTAAATATCCCGTATTGCTTTCCCCCCGTGTTCGTCCCCCGGTCTAACGGTTCGTCAGTCCGCTGGTCTATTTCCTCCCCTCCACCCATCTTACGTTCGTTCATTCGCCCTCTCCTCCCACTCCAGGCGGCATTTCCCGTATTTTCAAACCCAAAGCTTGACAGGTTAGGTGGCAAGGTGAGTTTAATTAATCTATTAAACTCACTGAAGATGAATACATAAACTAAAAGCTGGATTGTAGACATTTTTATAAGCATATTTGTGAGCCTCCCTCTTTGTTATTAAATTCAATATACAGGTGCTGGTCATAAAATTAGAATATTGTGATAAAGTTCATTATTTTCCATAATGTCATGATAAAAATTAAATTGTCATATATTTTAGATTCATTGCACACCAACTGAAATATTTCAGGTCTTTTATTGTTTTAATTTTGATGATTTTGGCAAACAGCTCATGAAAACCCAAAATCCCTGTCTCAAAAAATTAGAATATTATGAAAAGGTTCTCTGAACGAGCAATAAAAATAATCATCTGAATCAACAAAGTAACTCTAAACACCTGAAAAAGATTCCTGAGGCCTTTAAAAACTCCCAGCCTGGTTCATTACTCAAAACCGCAATCATGGGTCAGATTGCTGACCTGACTGCTGTCCAGAAGGCCATCACTGACATCCTCAAGCAAGAGGGTGAGAAACGGAAAGAAATTTCTGAACGAATCGGCTGTTTGCAGAGTGTTATATCAAGGCACCTCAGTGGGAAGTCAGTAGGAAGGAAAAAGTGTGGGAGAAAACGCTGCACAACGAGAAGAGGTGACCGGACCCTGAGGAAGATTGTGGAGAAGGGCCGATTCCAGACCAAATTAAATTTTCATCTCCATAAAACTTTTCAGCAGATGGAAGCATGAAGTGCTCCAAAATCTTCTGATAGCTGCTGCATTGATCCTGCCCTTGATAAAACCCAGTGGACCAACACCAGCAGCTGACATGGCACCCAGACCATCACTGACTGCGGGTACTTGACACTGGACTTCTGGCATTTTGGCATTTCCTTCTCCCCAGTCTTCCTCCAGAGTCTGGCACTTTGATTTCCAAATGACATGCAAAGTTTGCTTTCATCCGAAAAAAGTACTTTGGACCACTGAACAACAGTGGTCCAAAGTGCTGCTTCTCTGTAGCCCAGGTCAGGCGCTTCTGCCGCTGTTTCTGGTTCAAAAGTGGCTTGACCTTTGACCTGGGGAATGCGGCACCTGTAGCCCATTTCCTGCACAAGCCTGTGCACAGTGGCTCTGGATGTTTCTACTCCAGACTCAGTCCACTGCTTCCCCCAAGGTCTGGAATCGGCCCTTCTCCACAATCTTCCTCAGGGTCCGGTCACCTCTTCTCGTTGTGCAGCGTTTTCTGCCACACTTTTTCCTTCCTACTGACTTCCCACTGAGGTGCCTTGATATAACACTCTGCAAACAGCCGATTCGTTCAGAAATTTCTTTCTGTTTCTCACCCTCTTGCTTGAGGATGTCAGTGATGGCCTTCTGGACAGCAGTCAGGTCAGCAGTCTGACCCATGATTGCGGTTTTGAGTAATGAACCAGGCTGGGAGTTTTTAAAGGCCTCAGGAATCTTTTTCAGGTGTTTAGAGTTACTTTGTTGATTCATATGATTATTTTTATTGCTCGTTCAGAGAACCTTTTCATAATATTCTAATTTTTTGAGACAGGGATTTTGGGTTTTCATGAGCTGTTTGCCAAAATCATCAAAATTAAAACAATAAAAGACCTGAAATATTTCAGTTGGTGTGCAATGAATCTAAAATATATGACAATTTAATTTTTATCATGACATTATGGAAAATAATGAACTTTATCACAATATTCTAATTTTATGACCAGCACCTGTAATTTCAGATTTTTCTATAACTTTTCTTCTGGTTAACTTAGAAAGTGAGCTATTATTGTTACAGGTTAGTTTTCTAAACTACAAAAAAGCAACTGTTAGGGATGCTCAAATATGAAAAATTGGACTGATATTGATATCTGATAGTAACACCGGTATTATGCCAGATTTACCAATATTTCATTTTATATTTTTTTTATCCGATTACTCGATTAATCGTAAGAATAATCGATAGATTACTCGATTACTAAAATATTCGTTTACAACAGCCCTACAATAGTGTGTCATCTATTTAGAATGCAACAGATCTGGGATTTGGCTCTATGTTTAATAAACTAACAGATTTATGATGAAAATGTCTGGATCCTGGGTGGGCGAACTCATTTCCCATTTTTCTACTTAACAGGTCTCAATTCCTGAAACATGCCTGCCTTTGAGGAAGGCATCTCTAACCAAAGAGGCTTAAAAGCTCCTCTGAAGCAATTCCAAAGGATCTCCCTTCTTGACAACAGCGGCACAGTGTTTACCACACTGCCAAAATACAAAACAAGCATGACCTCCAACATTTCTCCCCAGCCTTTACAATCCACACTTGTCACTGGACTGTCACACAGCAATGCTTTCAACTCAGCCTGGGTCTATTGTTAACTAAATTACAAGAGAGAGACTGAGAGAGAGAGTCTCGGATCAGTTAAAGAGGCTGACATCATCAATGTTCCATGCACGAGTAAATGCGAGTTCAAGCAAGCAGTGTAAGCATTCACTGTTGCAGTACAAAACAACTACAGTGCTAAGCAAAAGTATTCACAGCCCCTTAAATTTTTCACATTTTGTCACATTATAGCCACGAACATAAAATGCATTTTGTGGAGATTTTATGTGATGGGCCAACATAAAGTTGCACATAAGAGAAAAAAAACTAATGATCTCAGTTTAACTACAACTGTTCTGTTAAAAACATTAAACAGGTCAAGCTTGGAAAAGCTTAAACATCTCATAGGAAGAGTTCAGAAAAATACAAACCAATCCTCCTAAACTGAGCATTCTAGCAAGAAAAGCATCATTCAGAAAAGTAGTCAAGAAGCCCATGGTAACTCTGGAGGAGCTGCAGAGTTGATATGGGAATCTAAAGACAGGGCAACTATTAGTTCGTAGAGGAAAACCTGTTAGAGGCTGCAAAATACCTGAGAGTGCAGTCACTGTCTATCTTTCCAGCAGATCAAAAACACTAAAATGATTTGGTTTAAATAAATTGATAATGTGTGGCAGGACTTTAAAATTGATGTTCACAGATCTGACTGAGATTGAGGTATTTTCGAAAGAAGAATGGGCAGAAATGTCAGTCTGTAGATGTGCCCAGAGCGCTTAGGTGTTTCTACAAAATACTATCTCTTAGGTGGGCTTCATAAATACAAGCTGCGGTTTTTATTTTACTTTACTTTTATTTATCTAAAGAACATGAAAACCATCCCTAGCAATTATTCGCCTTTTTGTGTTGATCTGTGTTACAAAATTCCGATTAAAAAAAATAAAGTAAATTTAACGTGCAAAATATGTGGAAAACTTATCCGCTTGTGAATACTGTAAGCCGGTGTATGAGCGTAAAAACCAGCCTCGTGCTGAAACGGTGATAAACTCGATCGCAGTTTCAAAAACCTACATAAAACAATTTTCTAAAAAATTTTTACTCAAACATGTTCAAGTGGGAAAATGGGGATACAACTTATTCCGAATTTTCCGAGTAAGTTGGCAGTAAATAAGTGAACGTAGGTGGCCAGGGGAACTCACCCGTGCAGTCAGCCCGCAGTTACTCTGATGGTGACAGTCCTGTTGCTCGAGGCGAGAGCTCGTGCAGTAGTATTTCTGCTTCACGAGCCAGTCGTCGACTCCCTTTTTCGCCAAGCAGGCATTCACAACAAAGCTGTCGCCTGGAACACAAAAAAACACATGTCAGATGCTTAAAAACAATAATTTATTAAGCAGGACTCATTCTACCGAAAAACGGGACTCTCTTCTCTAAGAGACGAACTCTACGTGCAACGTTTCCATTTACAAACTGACAGAAAATATTAAAAGTGTACTGTGAAGGGGAGAAGAAATAAAGTCTGCTTACCTTCTGGACTCTCCCTCGGTTTACAAATAGTGGCTTGAAAGACAGAAAAATGGAAAACAATGAATGTGTTACTAGAAAGTATCAAAGCGCAGTTGGAACAACTACTGCTGTGTTTTTTCCTATCGGGAATAAGAAATCGTACCATGCTTCGAGTGCAGTTTACCCATTTCTATACATCGAGTTGGAGTTGAAAACCATCAGAAGAATATAATCCAGTAAAATAACAACAGGCTGCGATATCCAGTCAGCGGAGCGTCCGTGGAGACCGAGAGCGCACTACATGGAGTGAAGACCGTGTGACCGAGGAGCAGAGTGAGTCTTTGATCCAAAGCGTTGCCGCCAATAGACACAAGCAAGACTATAGGTTGAACAACTTCCGGTCGGCGCGTTCAAAATAAACCCAGTCACGTCACCGAGCGGAAAGTTAAGATTAACCAGATTTAAATAACAGCATTTCACATTTTCATTTTTATTTTTGAAGGCATAAATATTAATCATAAGCCCTGCAACTTTGAAATGTATTTTAAGCTAACCTACTTGACCTTAAAAAAAATGGGGCTCACGCTCAAAATCTCAAAATTGATGGTAACAAATCCAAAAGAGTCCAGATTCCGGAACCAGTTGCGTCTCTCACTGTAACTTGATGCCGCTTGTGCAGCTTCGCCCCGCTTCAGTCTCCGTGAAGCGCTGATGAGGTGATATCAAAACGATTACATTTTTAACTGTGAGAATATAATATCAGCCCCGACTGCGAGCAAATGAGTGTAAACCCGCTGATTATAGTCTTAGTTTTCTCAAAAGGAGGGTCACGTTCCAGGCAGGGGTCACAGTCCTGGGCCCCAATCGGACGTGCAGCCTGTCACGTTTTTTTGTTGTCACAGTTAATTGTAGACTACAATTAGTTAATTGTAGTCTACAGTTGTTCTCCCCTAAAAAAGGGGAGAACAAATTCTAAAAAAATATATAAAAAAAGTATTATGAAGCCCCAAATGCTATTTTTGCCCTGTTATCTTATACCTTGATTAATGAATGTATTCAAAAGTACAAGCAAGGCAAGTCTGAGTTATAAACAAACTTTGCTACAGCAGGGGACTCCCACGTCATGTCTACTCTGTAAGAAAAGATTAGCCTTGGTTGTTTATTTTACCAAAATAGATTATAACAGAATGACAGGACAAAAGGCATGAGTTTTGGCATAATTTATTACAATTTTCAGAAAACAAGTAGGTGATGACTGAGAGATCATGTGAATAAATATAATTTCAAAAAGAAAAGCAAGAGCTATATTTAAAAATATATTATTTTTTTTAGAAAAAAAGGTTTAAGTGCACCAAAATGTACTTCTTATGCACTGACATACTATTATAAAGAGCTATACTCAGCTTAAAGGGGATATAGAAATAGAAGATTATATAGTGAGGCAATTACATAAAAGTAACACTGCAAACATTTTATGAATGTTTGAAATGTTTAATTATATCTTACAGATTAAACAATGACAAGTGACGAAGACATGACTGATTGTTTCTATATGTCTGCAAAATGCTGTTTGTAAACATGGGGTCAATCTTAGCTCCACCTTTCAAACTTTTATGAATCTATTTAAGGTGTGATGCAATAACATTTGATTTTTTTTTTTAAAAAAAAGTCCCTGCATAAAAATATAAAATAGGTCAGTGGCTCTTTGCAGTTTCTGGTGGGTTTAACAAGGACCCACCTTCAGCGTCGGGCCTCATAAAACCTTTCGCTGGCTCTGAGAACAAAGGAGGATAAGGTTGCATGACGATTGAATTGCATTTGAATTTATAACCCTTTTAGAATTAGATAAATCAAGTCAACAATTATGCACCCATTTGGGCCTCTTGAGGTCAGAATCAAATCAGGATTAGTGCACAGCGCTCATCTCTCTGTTTGAGGTCTCTGACATGAGAATAAGAGTCTTATTGGACTGAGGCAGCAGATGAAAGCAAGCTAAGATGCTTTTGATGTCTTCAGATATACAGCATAAAGATAGCAGCTACTGGGCCATTTCATGCCAGGCTGCCAGTCTCTCAGTGTGACAGTAATATTGCACACAGTGGGCCTCACCCTGCCAACCAAAACCATTAAGGTTCCAGATGTTCTCCCAAGAAGTCTTCTGTAAATTGTATCCGCGGAAGATCAAAAATTAAAGTTAATCACACTCAGAAGTTCCGCATTCAAGGATTCCTTTCACCCTTTTCCTCTAAAATACTTTGAATCATAACTCTAAATACAATGCATTTTTCTAATAAAGAAACAGATTACATTAATCCTTCATAGATTAGATTGAATTATATTAAATCAAAGGGACAAGTTACAAAAGAAAAAAATATTTTAAAAGTAAAAACAGCACATTTTTGTATCCGATCAATTAGATAAGAATATATTACTTTTAATTACTTATTTAACTTTGCATGAATTACTCTACTTTTACCAAAACTGATGCTAAAGGGAATACATTAATAGGAATAGAATAATTTATTGTACTTATTTAAGAATCCTTTACAAAAGCATATTCAGCAAACAGGAAGCACCTTGGAGAAATGTATCTTAAGCCCGTTGGATTTGTTTAATCCTTAATTTTACATCTTCAAAGAAAAAGCAAAACTTAGGCAGATCTAAATGAGCCAGTGTTTTATTTGCTCATTTAGGAAAATTAACTATTCTCCATTCATAATTACACTGGGCTCCCAGGAGTTTTTTTATTAAGACACTGAAATACATGAAATGATCTGTTATCACATCTTAGCATGTTTTATGTTATAAAGCATAGCTTGTCAGACAAGATAAGTGAGTTGAGCGATCAGAATAAGTCATTAGATGGAATTGGATATGTGTTCAGCATTACTTATGAGTTTGAAAGAACCAAATAATTTAGTTTCACACAAAACAGTTTCAGACCTCTCTGTTCATGCTTAATTTTGAGCAGTACAATGAGACAGTTGTTCATGTCTCAAGTAGGCTTGATGAAGCAGAGACCCATAGAGTTGGGTCAACACTGCACATTTTTTTTGTCCAATTTACCCCAAATTTTTAGTCAGTCAGTCTGCTCTAGTTGTGGTCAGTAAGCAAAGCTAATCAGCACAAAAAACTGGTCTGACTGAGCAAATATTCCTCAAGAGGTTATCCAGGGACAGGGCATATTAACCCTTGTGCGTGCGAGGACTGAGGCAAACGTAGAGGACTGTGGCAAATGATACAAGTTTTACGTGTGTGGGGTCAGTTGGACCCCATTTCTAGACACAAGGGTTAAGACAGTTTTACCAAGGTTTACACCAAGTGGAAAGGGAGTCTGGCTAAATAGAGACACAGAAAGTTTGACCTAACTACTAAGTTGTCACACTTCTCAGTCTGCAGTGAAAAGTTTACTCTAGGGCCAGTGCCCTGCAATTTTTAGAAGTGACAACCCAACACCCCTCAATCAAATGGCTGAATTATCCCCTCAGTATGCAGTCAAGTCCTCTGCAGACCTACTAATGACCTCTACTTGACTCAGGTGTGTTGAAGTAGAAAGACATCTAAAAGTTGCAAGACACTGGTCCTCAGTGTCTGGATTTGAGGACTGCTGCTCTTGGCTGTTAAAATGAGGCTGTAAAGTTTTTTAGGATCAGCATTTCAAGGCATAGCAATGAAGAGGAGAGTGTATCTGTTAGGGAACCATAGGGTCTTATCATTGCTTTATGAAGATTTCGAAGAGCTCTGTCAGCTAAATGGATTTGGGGATTCATCTGCAGTAACGCAGACTCTGCTCCAGTTAGGGAGAGTAGAGAAGCAGGGGTAACACTTTATTTGAAGGGGGTTGAATAAGACTGACATGACACTGTCATAAACACCTGTCATGAACATGAATAAGCCTTCATGAATATTTATGACTGTTGTCATAAAGTGTCATTCGGTAAATTATGACACTTTTAATACAAAGTTGACATTATTCAAAATGCTGTTGTTATGACAACTTGACATTAACCAAGAAATCATTACTGATATAAATTTTGTTATAAAAGTATCATTGATTGCACTTTAAAAATTAGGTAACTTTATGTTATTAAAGGTAAAGTTTAAACAGTAATGATTTCTTGGTTAAAGTCAAGTTGTCATAAAGACTTTTTCAATAATGTTAACTTTGTATTAAAAGTGTCATAATTTACCGAATGACGCTTTATGACAACAGTCATAAATATTCATGAAGGCTTATTCATGTTCATGACAGGTGTTATGTCATGTTTATGAAAGTGTCATGACTGTCTTATTCACCCCCCTTCAAATAAAGTGTTACCGAAGCAGGTTATCCATATGTATGGATCAGAAAGAATAATATTCTGGACATGATAGCTGAAATTATCATCCTCTGTAAGAGCTTTAACGTTTATTGGGGATTCAAAGTAAAGTTGTTGCTCCACCACATCAGAATAAGATAAACTTCTTGGGGCATTCTGGGCCCCAAGAAGTTTGGGGCCCAAGAACCTCCTTCAGAGGTTTTCTGGGCCTTCCCTGCACAAAGGAGACCCTGGAACAAACCCAGAACAAGCAGAAGAGATTATATTTGTCTTTGGGAATGGCTAGGAAGTTCCAATGATGAGCTAGAGAGGATATTTGATGTTACTTCCAGATAAAGAACTTCAAAACCAGGCTCACTTAGCTTTATTTGATTATGCAGATTAAATAAATAAACAAATAAATACAGACTCCTCACCTCCCATGAGCTCCCATAGATGACTAGGTGTTGTATGAGTTAGATAAACAGGCTTCTTAGAAAATACATCTAAATAGATGAAGAGCCAGTTCATGGAAAATATAAGTTTCAACTACAGTAAATGAGAGCTGGATGGATTTTTAGTAAAGTTACATTGAAAACTTTATCATGCCTTGTTCACCATAACATCTTTTGTAAAAGTTAGTAAAACTTTAGGAAAGGTGAAAGGTACAATATAAATACAGAAGCTTAATATCTAAGTCTATTCACCGGAAGCTTGTTCATAAATCATCCTTCTATGCTTACGACTCAGTAGTAGTCCTAACTTCATCATCACATGTTGTACCAAGAGGAATCTAGCCCTCCTTTGAACTGGACTGCCACAGACACACAGATGAGCTTGTTATTATAGCAACTTGCCCAAATTTGCTGGGAAAGAAGGCCTGTCCCTCTGACACACTTCCTGTCCTTTGAAGAGGCCAACGGAGAGATGGCTTTGCGAGCCCTACTTCCAAGCTCTTGCCTTTGATGCTTGTGAAAGCGGAGGTGGCAAGGGTTTAAAGCCATCCCAAGGATATGAAGATACCCTGGCCCCCACCCCCAGCCTACAATCAATCCCTGTTATCATGGGTTGGAGTTATTTTATACTGGCCCTTTATCAAATTGGAGAACAAATATCTGAGGTTTATTGAGTCATTTATCAAACCCAGAGAAGAGACAAGTTTTTAATTCCTTTGTGTTCCCTTGTCTCCATAGAAAAAACCTAAACACTGGGGGCAGCTGCTTGTTGATGTAGGTGGCCTTGATTGATTAACGTAGATCGCCCTTAGGGAAACTCCTCAGTAGCCAATGCTGACTCATTCCATCATATAATTTGTCATACTCTTTTGAAAAAATAAATGGTGGCAGTCAGGCTCGAGTCAGGGGGGAATCTAATGATTTTTGGTTGTTCCTTCTAACAATTTTAGGGACCTGATGCCTGCTGAGGCCACTGGAGAGAGTGTTTCCTGAAGGTGAAGAAGAGGGTGTGAATCGGAGAGAGAGAGGGAGAGAGAAGAGCAGCTGCCGGTTGCAAAAAAAGTCAGACATGTGACTGTTGCCTTTATGTGGGGGAACAAAAGGGCATGAGCCTTGCAAAGGGCAGAAGACAATTGTGACTGAAGTAAAGTGATGATTCCTGCCATGGTAGTGACTCGGCCTATTATGGTGGCCCAGCGTGTGATGTGTCAGGCCTTTAAGAAGAGGAAAAACAGCCTGCTTGTTGGTGATTGCTTTTCTGCATGCTGTGTTTTGCCCAATATCTAGCACTAGTATTTCTCAAATCTTAACATTTTTTTTTTTTAGATTTTTGGAAAAGTTCATATAGACTCATAAAATTGGTGAAGCAACATATACACACATAAGCTAATTTTTCTTTTAGCATTTCTTGATGAAAGATATCTCAACCAGACTGCTGATTCGTGATTTTGCATTATTTGTTTGTAGTGTAAAGTAGGGGAATCCATTCCGTCCCGCTTATAAATTCCTTTTTATCTTTACAGCGGCATATAAAACACCTCTAACAGAGCCTGAAGCCCACTGACACGTCCTATTTTTTAAAATATGCCCACAGTAAAATCAAGCTCTCCGGTGGTGTGTAGATAAATGTCCGCATTCCGACTTTTAGGTCTTCTGCTAAATGTCTGGTAATTTTTACAACAAAGGTTCCTCCAAAATTAGGCCTGTATAATCAATGATTTCTGCTTCTGTACTCTTCTTTACTATCTCCCGTCAGCACTGGCTGCTTTTTTGAAGCAATGGGGGTGTAGCCCCATCCAGAACGAGGACACAATTAGTGTATTGAGCCGAAAACAGTGGGGTTCTCCTTTGATGTGGGGATCAAATGAAAGAGCTGTGTGTTTTTGTCCAAAATGACAGGCTTGCCAGGTTTACTAATGGGTAGCTAATAGAAAGAGAGGTTTATGATGCTCATTAATTACACAGTCTGTCATGTGTTGGAAGGGCAGAATACAGGAGATATAGGGGGGAAAGAAAAATAATGTGGGGTGCAACTGAGAAAGCAATAGAAGGCTGGGTGGGGGTGGGGGTGGGGTGGGGGTGGGGGTGGCGGTGGCAAGACGGTAAAGGAGAAATTGGAAAAGAGTGGAAAGAAATGGGAAGGGCAATGAGATGATCTCCACAGAGGTCTTTGGACCAGATCTGAGATTTTGGAGAGCAAGAAAGGGAAGAGGAACAAAAAGAAAGAAACAGGAGGAGATAAAATAATCCCTTCCCAAAGATAAGAGCAGCCACCAAGACAGGAGCTTCAAAGAGCAGGAGACACTCTCATGGGAGCGTGCCATAAACCGTTTCCTCATCTTCAGAGGAAAATTCAGTCCCTGATCCAAACAAGCCCCTGCTCTCAACACCCACCACCCTGCAGGCGTCCAACACCCGGCGACTCCCGGGGTGCCGTGAACACTTCCAAGCAACTCTCCCTTTGAACTGGTCGGATTCACGTTGAGTGGCGATGGTGATCCGCGCATTAGGTGCTAATGTAAATAGCTAATGAAGAGAGGAGAAAAAAAATTGCAGCCTGTCACTCCCACTGCAGGGAAGGCCAGTGACCTCTGCTATCAGCTTGGGCCAGCACAACTCCTATGGACCTTCTGTTTGTCATTTCAAGCTGAGCCACTGACAATACAGTCTTACCGTAGCCTGTTCTTTGTGAAGCAGCCAAGGTGTGACTGAAGAGATGCTGCTAGTGGATATTTGGGCATGTTTATGTTAAATGAGACTAATTAACATTGGACTGAGACCTCTGAGAGATGCATGCTACTAAAGTTGTAGAGTTGGGACTTCTCAGTTGGACAAGCTTTAGCTGCCAAGCCTACATGCATCTTTCTCAAAGCTATTTTTTTGATAATACTTTAAAGACAAGTATCTTTAAGCTAGGATGAGCTTTTGGTGCCTGATTGTCCTATATTGTATTGGTGTTCAAGATCTATCTCTATAACCAGAATTACATGCTTCCTAACAATGTTCCTCATGTTTACCTGTGTTTTCAGAGATTCTCCACAAGCTATGGCACAAGCCTTTAAGCTGCTGTCATTTTAAACCTATCATCCCCACTGGAAGGTATTCAGATGTTTCTGATTATCTACTCATCTTCCACTACTGTCCAAAGAAGATCCTCTATTCTGGTCATAGCAACAGTCGGTTGTTAATGCTTACAAATCCCATAGCCAACTGGTTGGAAAAACAGATGTCATCACTACATCTAAAAATCAGGCTGTGAAACAACTCTGTTCTTTTATATGTTGAACACTACAGCATAGTTACTACCTTGCTTAGGAGCTCAGAGTAAAAATACAATGTTTTGAATTCATTCATACGATCATTTCCCCTTAAACCAAACAGACGTCTCAGCCTTTTGTGAAAGGAGATTGTACCACATGAAACCTTTTAGTTCTGTTTAATTTTATTATTTTGAATCTTAACACCTTTGGTTTTCAGTCAGACAGTCTTATTTTTGGCCAGCACTAGCAAAATAGCATTATTATTTATTTTGATCTGCAGGCTGCAGATTTCATCACACAGATAAAGCACAATGGCAGCTGTTTTGGGACTAACATAAAATATTACTGCCAGACAGTTTTGTAAAAATCCCTCATGAGAAATTCCAATCTATTTAAGTTGCTTTCTTAGAAGAGGTACATTTTATGTCAATAAGTGCATGAATACACAGCATGATTGCAGAACAAATTGATCTTTTTTCGTTTGCAGGGGGTTTTCTCTGTATTCTTTTTATGTTTATTTTAAAAACATGTTATGTTAAAACAAGTCTAAAATTGCAGCTCGCTGTCAGTGAAAACAGGCATGCCAGAAGCACTGTTGTAAAGCAACTGCTTTTAATTTTTTTTTTTTTCCACTACAACAAAACAATTTTGAGCTGGCTCACAACCAGAGCCACAGAACAATGTCTGTATCTGCTCAACTGCAGAACAGCAGTGGCATTTCCAAAGTAAAGCAACAAATTTAATTCTAATTCTTTACAGGGTGGTTTCTACCACACAATCCACAAATAAAACTGGCTGATATCTCTTTAATGCAAACCACAATGTTCAAATAAGACAAGTCAAACTTCTGTAGACCTTTCTCTCGTTCAAGACATTTTGTATGATATTGTAACTCATAGGACAGGGTATGAGAAAAGTAATCTAGAACTGCATCTCATTATTCAATATCTGAACTGGACTGTGCAATGTAAATTATCATAGTCTTGCCAACTTCTGTCCATTAATCAAAAGAAGTTGTTCATGCAGGGTGTGAGTCCATCACAAAGACAAACCACGATTTTCATCCATATTTCAAAACAAAAAAGGACCCGCATATTTGTGAAGCACCTAAAGATAAACTATTTGGGAAGATACAACAATACAAAAGATTTTACATTTTGTGTACATCTAATAGTACTACACCAGATTAAAAGGAGCTACTGATATCATGCTCTGGTATGCACTAAACTTTAGAAAACCAGTCCACCTGATTTTATGTGCTACTAATAAGCTGATGATTGCATCTTTACAGCAAGGCTGAAACTGATGGTGGAGAGTAAGAATATTCTTGAAAATGTTAGGAAATTGTGCAGAGTGTGTGAATTGCCTATGTGTTATGGCGGTAACACATAGCAAGGTAAGCAGCAACTGACAATTAAGTCATATTAGAGTCATTACTGCTACACTGAAGTTGGGCTGTAATATAATCACATTTGAATAGTCATGGAGTTCCAAGAGATTTTGTGGTGGTCTTAATCTGATGAGATGGGGGCCTCAGCAATGTCACGCTCAGCAGTTGAGTCCAAGTTTCTGAGATATCCAGGGTTACGGCCTAGCAAGTAAATCTTGTAATTAAACCATTTCTATTTACAAAGAGAAGGAAACATCTGCTTCCTATTTGAACATGAGAAAATGCCCTCTGAACCCATCCAAACCATGTCTACTTACTCAGTATTTTTGTATGACTGCTGACTTTTTTTGTTTTCAAAGCTTTGATTTTTACAAACAATTGGTACTGCTGGGTGGATACAACAGAACAAAAATAGAAACTTTCCAAACACATCACTCTAAAACTCAAAAAAGGTGTCAATTCAACCAGTTAAAGACAAAGAACATAAAAGACACTTTTTGACTTACTTTGTGTTCGTCTGTTGGATTAAAACCCTCAATAAAATTCATTGATCTTTGTTGTTGTGAAATGGAAATAAGGTTGAGGTGTATAAACACTGCCACAGGGAAGTGTAATGACATTGCTACAGATTGATATCTCCATCATATAAACCTGAAGATAAACTGAACACAATTTTGTTTCAACCGAAGAAAACAGAAAATGTCCTTAGCTCTTTATTACAGGGATTGTAAAACTTTAGGTTTCAGATTCTAAGCAGGAAAATCTACCTGCATGGCCACAGATTAGCTGAGTAGTCACAATAGTTCATATAAACATCAACTTGCATCAATTTGTGGTTGTGAGACGGTCCTGTACATGCAATGCTTTTCCAAACAGTGAGTGTGTGATGAGTGGGTGATATGACCCCTGAAGCCGGGTCACGGCATGATGGCCCAGTGTCCATGTTGCAAGGCACCACCCTCTCCTGCACGAGGGGGCAACAGGGTCTTCACAATAAGGCAATTCTTCTCTGTAATGAATTCTTGTTCCCAGGCAGAGAAAGGCTGGCCAGTTGGAGGCCTGCTGGTTCAACACTGACTCTAAAGTTGGGGGTTGGGGTGAAGGGACAGAGGGGTGAGGGTACGTGGTGGTCAGTCACAACGCTCTGCTGAAGGTTTTGCTTTTTGTTCCCTGATGAACAAGGAATAAGACAAAGTAGAGCAAGTGACTGTCACATCGAGGTTACGGACTAAAAATAAATTTTTAATGATGCGTTTCATTTGGCGCTTACTTTGTTTTCCCCATATAAACAGCAGAACTAGTTTATATTGTTTATCATTCAGTTGTTGAGAGGGAAAACTAGCGGTTGGAGAGAAGAGGAACCATCCCCCATTCCTGAGGCCCAGCTGTCTTTCCAGCTCCTTGTGATTTCAACAATCTCGTGTGCTGTATATTTTTGAATGCATCTGACTTCGTAAAGTGGTTTTTGCCTCACTTCGCTTTGTTTTGTCATCGTAGCTCTGAAATACAGGTAAAACTTTTATACTTGCAAAGATTTATTAATCATGGCCTTTTGCAGAGATATTCACACCCTCTTATTCACCTCCTGTCTATGTCTGACTCTCATTGTGTGTTGGGTAACATCTGGAGAGCATCTGGGTCACAACAACCTCTGATGCTCTGTGAGTGTCACCATCATCTGCTAAAACTTGAGTCCCTGCTCATTACCACAGTGAGCTTTAACTTTAAAACTTACAAACTGCTGCAGAGGTCAATAAGTTTTCAGTGTTTTTGTACAAAGGGGAGTTCAAATAGCATGTGGCTTAGCAAACAGTTCTAAAGATATTTACATACTGATAGGTTTATTATTATTGCTGTTTGCATCAGTGGCTGATTGAACCAGGTGAGACCAATCAGCTGAATGAAGAGTACCCGAGTAAGAGATTAAACTTAGGTAAGAATGTAAAAGAAAGTGACCAAAACACATAAAGAGCTAAGGATACCAAAACAAAAACCAAATGTGGAGACAGTGGATGGCAAAAACTGAAAACCAGAAATTATCCAAAGACAAAAACCAAGGTGAGAACCAAAACTCAAGACCCACAGTTGATAACATGTATGTTATAACTGAACTCTCCCAAAAACGAGTCGATTCCACAATTTAATGACTAAAACTGGCATTACATTCAAGCACATAATGTACTCTTCAACTTGGATATGTATAATTTTATATTTGATCATTTCAAACAGACTTTCGAAGTTAAAATAATAGCACAGTGTACATCAAGTTTAGACACGGCTTTTTATTAAGTACAAATCAACTTCCATCTAACAAAGCTGGAAGGCTTTTGAAAAACAAAAAACACATCTGTCCATGTTAAGCCCAAAATAGCAGGTTTTAATGACACTTTTAATTAATTTTTGGGTTCCTTCCAAAATTAGTGAAACAGGATTGAAGCATTTTTATGATTTAATGACATCTTTGCTTGGTCATCAGAAGATCTTACATTTACATATCCTCATCGCTGCCTCACATAAAGGACTGCTGCTCATGCTCTAACTTGATTATCATACACAAATCTTCACCTTGTCACACACACTGCTGGCAAACTTTGTCGCCAGCTTGTTTTGTCAAGGTCTCAGGTTGCTTCTCTTAGCATCATAGCAGTTTGAGGTTGTTTCCGCTGAGGAGTTTGCAGGGCTTTAATTGAGAGCAGATGAAGAGGCCCCTGCGTGCCTCCATAGTGATGTCAGCGCAGGCTGAGGGAAAAGGGATCATGGGATAGGGGGCGGGGTGGGTTTTGGAGTGGGGAGGGGGAGGCTAGGAGTCTGATAAATGGCCGAAGCTCAGTGGGCATTCAGGTGGACAACAAATGTGGAAATATTTTGTTGATAAAAAAGTGGTGGACCTCAGCGAAAGCTGCAGAAAATGGGCCGGTATCTTTCAGCGTCCTCCCACCAGCAATGATCTAATCAAGAAGATGCTAATGAAGCCTGTCTTTCCAACTTAAAGCATCAGTATTGCTTCTTTTTGTCGTTCTGTGCTTGTTGACATTCTCTGATCTGAAATGTAAATCCGTTAACCGCTTTGCTCTTATCCCAGCACACACAAGCCGTGCCCACCTAGTGCTGCCCTGACCCACTTCCCCGCATGCTGGACATTTGCATGAAAGGAACGAAACTCGATGCCAAAACAAACATCAATTAAAGCTGTCAAACACCACCAAAAACAGCTGCAGCTTTGAACAGCTCGACCAGCAGGCTTCAAAAGAGAGCCGTCTTTAAAGGGCTGCCTCGAGTGTACCAAAGGCCAGGCTGGAATTAGCACAGCCCTGGTAAAAGCAGAAATTGCCTCCGTTTATGAGCTGAGACAAAACACTATTGAAGTAAATGCTCTTTGGAAATAAATGTTTTTATCTCATTTAAAGCTATTTAAATAGGTAAAGTGGTCAGTGAAACAATACCTTGGTTTTCTTCTGACTCTAGCCCTTAGAATAAAGCAACAAATGGGCTTTGTTAACGAAAATAACATCAATAGCTCCATCAAAATAGCTTTATTTCTTGAGTATCATCATAGTGATTTGTTCATAAAGGATTTCATCTGAGTTTAATCCATTATGGCTCCTCTTCTCTTGTCCATTTGCTCATACAGGGCTCCCACTGAGTAGCTGCCATGGCTCATTACAGCCATAAGACCAACCATTTTGTGCCCGTACAGACTGGCTGAAATTGTAGCCAAAATCTCACTCCTGTTCCTCCGACCCCAGTAACAGGTGTTGACTGCTCTTAAACATTGGGGGGAAAAAAGTGAAAAGCTGAGAGCGATAAACATTTAAATCTGACTTTAAGCTTAATATGGAAAAGATCAAACTGATTTCCCTCTTAACCCACTGGTAACACTTAAAGCTGTTTATCATTTCCATGTCATTCCCAGTAAATCCTTCTAAAGTGATTACATTTTCAAAAAGGGATGATGACTGTCATGAAAAATAAGACCTTTTGACATGTCTTTACCATGTTCCATAATGCAGCTGCAGATGAGGTCACTGCTGCAACTGCCTTCATGTTTTTAGCCTTGAATCAATCCTCTGAGATTGCATGTCCCTTTGTTTTTAGAACAGTGCTAATAACACACATTGCTTTGTCTTCTTAAAATATATTCATATTTCTCCATGTTAGAGTTGCAACATCACATTGCAACAATACATGTTATTACAGTAAAACTACATTTAACAACACATATTGTTACTGAACCACCACAGTTTTTCACCACTCGCATCTAAAAATGATGCTCACTTGTCTTTTCATTCAATTTGGTGTTAATCTGATCTGATTTAAGGTATTGGATTACTGTCTCGACCACTGCATTTTCAAATGATCAGTACTAGACTCACCTCCTGGTAACTGGTTGTAAGTAAACTTCCTGTCATTTTATGCCAGCTGCACTCCCAGCTGCTTTCTTTTACATGGCATGCAAAACTGATTTACAAGTTTAATCTGGGGTTTCTGATAATAACTGTAAGAGACACAGAGAGCCTGAAGTGACTCCCTGTCTGTTTTTCTGTATCATGTAACCTGCTATGCTTACTGCGCTCACAAATAGCTCTTGGTGCATCTGGCAGGTAAGAGAGTTTCTAAAAAAAACAACATTTTGGCCTTGCACAATTAGCTGTAACCACATGAGCCAAATTGATTAATGAACAGATAGGAAATAATGTAAGTACCAAAGGGCACAGGCGATAATGAAAACGCCACATCAGCAAAAGTGTGACTTGGTATTGACCATTGCCTATTCTTAAATATTGGCCAGGATTTACCTGAATACTGCTGATAAAAATCCTAGTTGAGACATTCCTGGTTTTCTCTCTTTTGTTGTGTGCCACAAAAGAAAATGTGCAGATAAAGACAATACCAAAACACTCCACACCAAAGCAATGCAAGACTGACTGAAGATGTTACAACTCAGAAGATTAAAGACTCCATGCTTGTCTTTACCCAGAAGAGGAAAACAAAGCTCTTGGTTTCCAAAGATCTGTGACAGCAGTGGAGACTAAATGGTTTCTGTGTGTGTGTGCAGATTGATTAGTAGTTTAAATATTCCAGAAGGGATAAATAAGAATTAAATTGTTTTTTTAAAACAAAAAAGAAGAAGAAAAGAAAATATCACAGTGGTGAATGTTGCTTAATGCTATGTCATGGTTTAATTTTAAGTGAAAGCAATGACTGAAATATTTTTATAACAAGATAGAAATCTTTCCATTTCTTTATTTATTCACACATGTGAATTAAGTAGTTTTGATTTTAATTATCTAAAATGCTTTTTTAAATTCAAATCTTTATCAAACCACTAACCTTCAAAGCCAGTAAACATGATTCATGTGTACCATTCATTTTATCAAAAAGATAACAGATTGTTTCAAATGTTGTGGATTTGTAGATGTGTCCACATTTAATAGACATTTACTGAATTCTGTTTTACTTCCGTCTCACCCAATGACTCCTGGAGATTGTAAAGACAATGCCAACTGAAACCAGATTGTGTTGCAGCCATTACTAATTTCTGCTTGAAGCTATGTGGAACATTTCACATTGCAGGTGCTATTTAACAAAATAGTCATCCTAAAAACCAAAGTAGAAATTATTTATTTCAACATTTTGCACATAAAAGCACCTTAGGAACCTAGAAATCTTTCAAAACACTTAAAGGAGGTTAAAACATTTTGCTCTGCTACATGCGATTTACTAAATGAACAAAGTCGACATAACTTTGGAAGAGGATAAATAAAAGCCGTGCTCTGCTTTGATCTCGGGTCTTTGAGAAGAATCTTCTTTGCAAAATGTTAATCTACTTCTACATTGCAGATTACCCCCACCCCTCCTCAAAATGTGACTGTTCTCTGATGGTCAAGGTAGTATTGACCCACTTAGGCATCTTTGATCCACAGCTTCTTCTAACAGATCCTCTACACGCGAGTTCAAACTGATTTTGTCACTGCCGACCACTTCTACTTTGCTGAGATTCCCAGTCAAAGTCAAAAGCTCTGCGTAGCTGCCAGAGTTGCTGACAGCAAGCAGACTTGAAAGCACTTTCTTATGCTGATGTTCACTGCAAGTGACTTGCTGCTAATGGGTTGCAATCTCATTTTACTCCTTTCTTCGTCTTCTTTTTTGGGATGTTTACGTGTTGAGGGTTCGGAGGAAACAGACTGATGGAGACACAAATAGTTCTTTTTTTTTTCCCAAGCAAATAATGAAAATTAACATGTTTTCAAGAATTCCACGTTTTATGACAACGACAGTTTTATTTTTATTTATTTTTTTGTTGTTTTTCTCACTAAGAGTCAAACCACTCTGATCTGATGGGTGAATTGCATCTGTACTCTGCCGCAGCAGCAAATCACTGCCATGGCAGCATCAACAAAGAAACATAAAGGTGATTAAACAATCAGATAATGGGAGAGAAACATAAGAGAGTGCTGAAAGACATGTTGATGGACTCCTCCGAGGTAATCTGACAACCTCTTTACTTGGACATCCGTTCCCTGTCAGCACCACTCTCCTGTTTTCAGGAATGTGTGAGCAGCACTCCAAGTTTACTCAACTCAGACACTAAAAGCCAAAAGCTTTACACCTAAACTTCACACTGTAGTTGACTTAAATTCTCATTCCTCGTTGATGGACTGGTCACTTTTTCCTGCTTTGCTGATAACACAGTGGCTCACGTTGCAGTTTGTAGACCCATTTCATTTGCTGTGGAAACATATTTGACAGTGAAGTATTACTTTGCTATCAGGATAGAAACTTTGACACACACTGAGAGCAGGATGGGTCAGAAACCCTGCTTAGATCAGTAGTGCTCAAACTTTTGCACCATGAGCCAAACAAATGGTCAAATCAAAATGATGCTTTATCAATAAAAAGTAACAATAAAAAGTAACAAAGGACACAATACATATCACAAAAAATCTGTCCTGATTATTCTTATCTGCTTACAATAACACGAACCACATCACAGTACAGGTCCAAAACCTAAAAAGTTTTTTTTATGTTTCCATATGAGAAGAAGGCATCCAGAGTGTAAATTCGTTTGGGCTCAAATTTTCAAAAAGGATTGGGATCAAAGATCTGGAGAAGCTCAGTGTTAGATTGCTTTATCCAGTCAACAAACTGTTTTAATGTGTTTGTGACTATTGTTCTCAGATGTGTAAGGCTCATCTGTGTGCAAACATTAACTTTTTACTTGCTGATTTATTGTTAAGTTTAACAATTTGGAGGTAGTTTTCCTGTTTCAGTATTCTTCCCACATTGCGCAATGCATCAGTACCACTGACAGAGAAACAACCCCACAGCATGACGCTCCCACCACCGTGGATGACATTTGGTGCAATGTGGTGTTTGAATCTCTCATCTTGACTTCCTCCCAACATTCTTCTTGCTATTTTGTAAAAAAATAAAATAAACATTAAACTTTGTTAACTGACTCTTTAATCCCCAACATCAGCTCTTTTGAGGACGTGTGCACTTTCCTTAAAAGCAGAAGATATACCAGCAGGCCAACCAGTCTGAATAAGCTCCATTATTTCTAACACTAAAAATAGACAGACATTCATAACTTTGCCACAAATTTGTTGAAGGCTACAGAAAGTGTGTGGTGTCTCTGCAACTTATTAATGGACATTTCGTGAAGTATTAGTTGGGATTTTTCTGTATATATTTGAGCCTAGATAGATATTGCTGGAAACCTATTGTTTCAGAAAATTTTATTCATAGACACTGAAACATATATTATGACATACATAGAGAAACTATTGAATATTGAATGTTTATTCAGTTCCAACTGAAAAAGAAGATCCCATCAAGATTACAGCTTGGTTTCTCTGACATCATCGCCCCAGAGTGAACACTGTCCCAGCTCTCAATGAGGTGAACGAATGAGCCTTTTAACTTGCACACACAAATGCAAGAAATCTGTAAAGAATGCATTTTGCTCCTCTGGGAAATATCTTCGCATTTATGGCTAATAAAAAGCCATTTGCTCTCTGTTTCACTGTATTTGAGCCCTAACGGTAATTAATTAGTTCCTATAGCTCTCATCTCAGTGGCAATTATCCAGTTCTTGGAAGAAATGAAAAAGACTGCCAACATATTTTGCATTAAAAGCATAACCTTCATTTGGACTGTGTTATCAGGCCCTTTGACTTCTAATCAGCAAAATGAAAAAAATAGAAAAATAAAAGCACTGAGTTGCTATGAGGAGCGTTTCTTCCTGTCGTGTTTTCACATGTTCAGTCAACAAAGTGGACACAAAAACTTAGTTTACTGACCTTGCACAATATTGAAACTCAAAAGCAGGCTATTCTGGTGTAAATAGGTGTCCATTAAAAAAAAGTCTTTCATTCTAAGAGAAAAAAAAACTTTAAAAGCTGGTTTATGCTAATGTCAAGCTTAATTGGCATTAGAAAAATTGCTCTGGCAGACAGAGGGGCTCCAAGATTAGCCAGAAGAGAAAGAACAAGATAAAGCCTTCAAAAGGCCTATTTCAGAGGAATTATAGCATCCTTTGAACATCATCCAAGTTTTAAATACATTAAAAGCCTGTTGGCAAACATGTAAATTGAGCAGTACCAAAGAATTCATGGTGAATCAAACCGAGGGGTGCAAGGATAAAATGCCGGGGAAATGTGTCCCAGAGAGAGACCAGGAGGAACCCTGCCATGTCCCACAAGCCTCTCTGTTTGTCCTTTCTTCTCCATGTCCATTCTGCTGCAGGCCAAGTGGCTTAACTTGGATGAAAAGAACAACAGCCTGAAGCTCCCTTGGCAGCAAACTCTCACGCTGTCCAACGTGCCAGCGGTGAAGTATTGTGTACAGCACATACAAAAGCCCGTTTCGTGGCACTGTGCACAGAGGACCCCATAGGTCCTTTATTCCATGAACTTCCTGGCATCGCTTGCTCATGATATGTGTAGGTGCAGGAATGTTTGGTCCTCACTGTCCGGTTCATCAGTCTTAGCTAATTATTGGTCACACTGTCATGCAAAAGTATTAAGACCCAATTTTCATATTTCACACATTTTACAACCAGAAATTTCAATATGTTATACTGGGACCAGAACTGGGTAACAACTAGCCTGGCTATTGCCTTCCTGTTGAATTCCTCTTGGAAAAAATTCTCACTTCCAGTACAGTCTGGGCTTTCTCCTTTTGACTAGAATCGTCTCTGGTTGATTTTTGACTGGGCCAATCAGCGAACAGAAGGAGAAGTTATGAACGATGACATCAATTTTCTGCGTTTGAAAGCAAATGGTTTAGAATAAGAGGCTGGTTTTTCAAAGGCTACATAAAAGATAGATACATTTACCTGAGAAACTTATTGGGAAAAAATAATTTTGACTAATTTTACCACACTGTACTCTTTACTTTTACTTCAGTTATTGCATTATGAAGTATTGTTATTCTTACGTCAGCAAAATTTATGAATGCTTTGCTCACTGAGTGACTTCTTCACTGAACAAAAATCAACAACAAGCTTGTTTTAACCAAAAATTCAGACACATGCCTGCAGTTTTTGTATAAGTTTCAGAAGTTTTATACTGAAAGAAACTGATTTGGATATTTTTTTTCTTTTATCTAATTTTGTTAATTTGTAATTATGTTATTTATATTACATATTTTCACTTTGGTCCTTAAAATGCAAAATTTTCACATAACTTTGTATTTTGGTTCACTTGATGATGTCATTTTTAAATATTAAATGATTAATGTTTTGATCAGTTACTCTGTACTTTAGTAGCATTATTACTAAATACTCTCTTACTTGAGTAATTTCTTGGCTACTTTTTGCCAAGAAAGTAGCCACAACATGTTCAAATAGTGCAACTCTTCCCTGAGTACATCTTTTGGGGTGCTCTACTCACTCTACTTAACTGTGAAGTGGATGTAAAAAAAAAAAAAAAATCTAAGTTTTTAACACTGTTCCTGTTTTTTTTCCATCATCATGACGGCAACGTCATGATGTGGGTACAACTTTCCTCAGTAGATACAGGAAAACTAAGTATATTGAAGACAACTGGGTTGATGCTACCAAGAACTTGACACTTGAATATTCATCAGCAATCATATATAATGTTTCAATTAAAATTCTCCAAAAGTAGAAATTGAATCCATATTTCGACTAACCCTCGAAATATGGAATCTCAAAATCTATCAAACAAATGAAAAAAAATCTTTAAATCAACTCATCAAAAATGTTGTATCACTTTTTTATTCAAACTGTCAGTGTTGTGTTCAAGACCACCTAACCCGAGACCAAGACAAGACCAAGACCAGAGTGTATCGAGACCGAGACAAGACCAAGACTTTTAGGGTCCGAGACCAAGTCAAGACCAAGACCGATGAAAGTCGAGACCGAGTCAAGACCAAGACCAGCGGTCCACGCTACATGATACAATAAAATGTAAAATATGATCGAAATTGCTTCTCAAAATAATCTGAAAGATCCATATTCCCATAAAAAACACCTAGATATTAAATACTTAATACATTTTACCAATATTAAATATTCCATTTCTGTGCTAAAATGTGTGATGGTCTCGTGCCATCCCTAAAAACATAACACCCTGGGCATTTGCCCATATTGCTCATGTAAGAAACCACCACTCTCTGCACCATTAAACATAGCAATTGAGGCAATGCCCTGACGGTAAATAACGCTCAACTACCAACACTGACCAAGGAGCAACAAGCAAGAAGTAACCAAACAGAAGGCGCTCATCGTGTCTGTTTTCACTCTCTATCCCAGTACATGAAGCCAGGCAGTCTGACACCATGGCAGACATTACAGCTGCCACTTTGAACAAAAACAATCAAAGAGTGCATGCCCTTTCTTTCTTGTGTTTTAGTTATTTGTTAATTTAAATATCAACGTACATAATTAAATAAAATAATGATGCAGTGCACACAGAGCATTACAAGAACAAAGAACGGGTGTTCTGTCAGGTCAGATCGTCATATGCTTAGCACAAACTCACGGTGTTCTGTCGGATCAGCATACGTTGTCAGATAGTCGTACGTTTAGCTCAGACATGCATACGCTGTCATTACCATATGATTTTATTTAATCAGCAACATAGAATCATGACGTAGATCATTATTAACAGTTATTAACAGTTGTATGGCATCCAGCTGCAGCCAGACCTGCTTTAAATACACTTTGAAACCATGAGAACGCATGTATATCTATCTAGTTATCATATTATGTCATATTATAAACAATTTAATGACTTATTTTCGTCATAACTTGTTGCTGACAGTGGAGTTGTCAGCAACTGACAACTCCACTGACGGTCGAACTTCTTAAGGCGCATGCGTTGGCATGGTACTCACTGCATGTATGCTAGCAACATAGAATCATGACGTAGATCGTCATACACTTTGTTATTAACAGTTGAATGGCGTCCTGATTTAGCGGTTAAGTGAGTTTTACACGGGCGTGTGTTGTAGCTTACTTCAGCTGCAGCCAGACCTGCTTAAATACACTTTGAAACCATGACAACACATGTATATCTATATAGTTATCATTGAAAACAATTTAATGACTTATTTTCGTCATAACTTGTTGCATGTGGTGAACTGACAACTCCTCTGACGGTCGGACTTCTTAATGCGCATGCGCAGGCATGGTACTCACTGCATGTATGCTATTCTGACAGTGTATGGTAATCTGATAGAACAACGGCTCTCAGTGAGTGACACTCCAGTCCTATCTATAAGTAAAGAGCCGTGGAGAAGAATCGACTGTTTCTGAATGTCACATCACTATATTGCAGACTTTTGGACATAGCGTTGTCCTATATATGCGACAAGACAGTCAACATCTCCGCACAATAACTCAGACAGTGAGTGACTTTTTTTCATTACAATACTTATGTGTCTCTGCAGCTAGCTTTGCTAACATCACGTTAACGGAGCTTACCTTCTTTGAGCTACTTTTCTAAGTGACGAAAATAGTTAGACGTTGTCCCCATCGTCTGTGAAAGCGAAGCGCTGCTGAGTTAGCTGTGGCCATCGGATTTCTTACTATTTATGCAGCGCTATTATATTACTGACGATTAGACAAACATTTTCTGCCGCTGAGAGAAAACCACTGCGCATGTCCTGGAGCGCCGCGTGCGAGTGAAAGGTGGGGAGGGGGAGGAGGGAGGAGGGAGTAGCGCCGCGCGCGAGTGAAAGGTGGGGAGGGGAGCAGGAGGGGGGAGTAACAGAAACATGTAGTTGCTTGGATTTTAATCGGTGCATTTGCATCAGCTGAAAACAAAGATGTTAACAAATAAACTGGACAGTATGCTGCACGTTTAGTGATATTTTCACAGTTGCGGTCTCGACTGGTCTTGAAATAAAATGCCGAGTCACCAGCGCCCGAGACCGAGACAAGACCGAGACCAAATGCGGTCGAGTCCGAGACGAGACCGAGACCATCAGAAAACGGTCTTAAGACCGGACTCGAGACCAAGACCGATCTCGAGTACCACAACACTGCAAACTGTCCCACTGTTGCCTCTTCTCAGTGCATACTTCCACTTGTTGTAATCAAAATAAATTTTCTTTAACCTTTTTAATCAGAGAAAGCCTGGATGTCCACACTTAAGCTCTGACCGCGCTTGAACAACATGGTCAAGTCGTCACATCTCCAAGAGGATTTACATCTTAAGACGAACAGTGACATGAAAACTCTGACTCACCAAGAGGGCGAAGCACTTCATTTAAAGTTAAGAAGATTTAGATCAAAAGGTTGGAGACGAAAAAAGGACAACCCGCTGAGAAAAAAAGAAAAAAAAGCCATGGCCCTCATCGTGCTAAGCTGTACAAGTTCACAGAAATGGCAGGACACAGTCCTTTCGTGCGCACCCTCAAAGAGATGAAAGGGAAGATTGTCCACTCGCTTTGATACAGACTTGGCCAAATAAAGTGTAAGAATGCTTGGAAAAGTTTGTGTTCTGACAGATGAAGTTTTTCAGCACTTCCAACCTTTCTTCTCCTGAGTACAACGACCATTCTAATTTATGTTACTGTAGTTTGTATTGAGCTTAATCCAAGCTTTTTCAGACCTAGGAGATTGTTTCAATTGAACAAATTGCTGGTGAATTCTCTGAAAACTAAATGAAGATGGACAAGTTGGTAACAAATTTTTAAAAAATCTGGTTGTATCTAAAATTTGAGACACATGTCTAAATGGATCCAAGATGTGCTCTCCAGTTAAATATCCAATAAATTCCAAATCAAAGATGAACTGTGATGTTGCATAAAAACGTAAGGAGACCAGCAGAAGCAATCCCAAATATACTTGTGGACTCTGGAAAGAAGATGTCTAAAAGGCCAACACGTGTCTGGCCGAAAGTTTGTGGAAAGTTTGAGCTCAGTCTGGTTTGATGATGGCTCTGAAGAGAATTGCGCATTTCTAAAATTCCAAAGCTTTAGATCAGTCTGACAAGAGAATCTGTTTGAAATAAATCTCTCAAATAACTTTCCACGGGAAAGCCTCAAAAAAACCAAAAGCATTTGATTTCAAGCTTTCCCTCTGATGTGCGCCTCAAAGTGATTTAGTGTGGAAGACTCTCTGAATTAACTTCAGAGAAATTCTCAAGTAAACAATAATAGGAAACAATATTTAATCACATGCATTTGCTTGTATTCATGCCTGCACATCAGAGGAACTGCTCTCTCTGTAGTGGTGGGTGACGCGAGCTTCAAATGTGGATTACTTTAATTGACACAGCGCTTCATCTTCAAACTGTCATTGACAATCCACAATTCATGAGGATAATAATTACACAAATAACACATATGAAAGCCCATGCGAGCCTGCAGAGGGTCTGAAACAGCATTATCAGAGAGTACACAACTCGCTGTGATCAGAGTCCCTCTCGGCTTGGACCGTTTCATGGAGATATGAAGAAAAAGATTGCAGCACAATGGTTTTAGGCAGCCTGCAGCTCTCCGCTGCGCATTTCTCCAAACATATTTCAGTGCTTTAATTAAGCAGAAAATCAGTCGTACGACTTCAGCTGCGGAAAAAGGTGATATTTCAATCTTGCTGCCACTGTCAAGGGACTTCAGTACCACCATCAAGCCACTGAGAGAGCTCCGATTGTTACTTTACTGCTCGCATCCCACATGTGTTTTTGTCTTTGCTGCAAAATAAAAACAGAACATTCAAAAAGTGAGAGAAGCCAGGTGAGATGAGATGAAAATGTTGATTTATATGCACTTGTGTGTGTGTGCGTGTGTGTGAGAGAGAGAGAGCAAGAGAGAGAGAGAGAGAGAGGGAACACTCTTCACCCCACTTTCTGCCAAAAAAGGATGTGCTGAAAATGTGGGAGTATTTTACAGATGTATGTAAGGATTGGGTGTGTCCTGTGGAATTTAACAGCAGAAAACATCCCTCAACTCTTTGGATCAAAACCAAACAAATTATTGCTTTACTTATAGCACCATAAGCAGACAGAAGGCAACCAAAAAAGGAAAAAAAGAAACAAGTGTTCTCTGGATGACAATGGTCAAGATTGCAAGCCAACTAAATACACTTTACTCTGAAATGAGGGTTTTTAAAAAGAAAAGCTCAATCTTTCTGACATGTTTGTGTTTTTAGAGCTAAAGCTCAGAGGAACAAGCAGCACTCTGGCCTAAAGGTTCAAAGTGACATGGGAAAGAAATGAGGCAACTCGGCATCACAAATCTGCTGGAAACAACAATATAAAAATGTTTTAGTTAATAACAGCTGTCATTAACTTAACTAGCAATAGCTATTAGCTATCGCACAAACAGTAAGCAGTGATTAAGCTTAAACTTGAAAGGTCGCCACAAACATCCATGCAGCTATTGAGAATTTAAAATCTGATTTCCAAGAAAATGAAACGTAGAAGTGACACAAAACATGTCACATCTGCTGAAACATAATTTGAAAATAGAGTTTTAAAGATAGCTGAAACAGAAGTTAATGTGTAGCTGGAAAACACTCATTGAGTTGTAAAATCAATTCCTCTCACCTGCAACAATCAGTACCATTGATGGTATCTAAGGTTTTCCCGCTGGTACGCATGCACTTACCACAGTGGCTCCCACTCTGTATGAATCTGTGCAGGGCCGCCAAGGCCACATAAAGAGAATAGTAACTTGTTTTGCATTTTCTATATTCTTGTTTGAAATCCACAAAAACAGCCATACAAAACAGGATAAAAGCACGTTTAAGCCCTTTTGAAATATGCTAATTAGTGACTGTTGTGTGTTTATACTTTTGTCCTAATGCAAACTGTCCCCCTTTCAATAGTTTCTGGCATACTGCCCTCTCTGGGTAAAACGCCGACATTTTAATGACTGTTTTTGCTATAGCTGTGCAGGTTGCTGACAGATTTGCAAATGGATTTCCTCTGCACAGCCATGTTGGTATTCCACGGCGGAGTTGTGCCGAAGCCTGAGGGCTATAAACAACACCCCACTAAGTGATCTACAACAAATAATGTTCACTGGAGGTCACTATTGACGGGCTTTCCTCCTTTGCATGAGTAACGTGATTTAAGCCATAGCAGGTGCCTGAGAGTGTAAAGAGCTGCTGCGCAAAAGCGCCGCTGCACAAAGAGCGCTGCTGTCCGGCCTTTGTAGACAGGATATCCACAGATGTGGAGCCAGACCAGATGGCGTGTATATCTCAGACAGAGGGAAAAGCTGGAGACAGAGGGATAAAGACAAACGGGGTCTGAGGGGTACAAGGACAACAGCCAGACACAGGCCTGCATTAAGACATGTGAGCGTGGTTACATGCGTCTGACATTTTGCTGGCCCCTGACTCGCCATTGGCTCAGTCTGCAATGCTACAAACATGCCTGCAGGCCACAGAGGACAATGCCTGCCTTTTCCTGAGGCCATCATCAAACGCAGCGAGGGGAACCAGCCACACGATAGGACACCCATCACTGGTGGCAAAACAGAAATACTGTGTGTGGCTACAGCTCCGTGGCACGCCTTATCCTGAACTCCAGCCTTTAAACAAGCTGGCCTTGTTCCGTGTTATCAACACGACATCTTCTGTAGCCACTGTCACTTCTCAAGAGTAGCAGAGATTAGATTCTCTGTAGGAAAAAAGGAAAGTTGAGTGAGAAGAAATAAATGTGTTTTATCATAAAACTCTTCCCTTTGTGCTCTTTGTGTCTTTTCCATCTGAGCGCACAACAATGAGACAAAGAGAATATAAGATGAAAGAATTAGAAAGATTTAAATAACTTTGTCAGCTTGTGAAATAGAGAGGGGAAGTTACAGGGAGAGACAGAGCAACCGGGAATGAGTGTTACCCATTAAAGGTTCAGCACAGCCTCTGGGAGAGGCGCACAGAAACTATTACTCAGCTGTAGTTTCAAAGCCAGCACAGAGGGCTTTAATCTGTAAAAATGATTAGATGACCTGCTTTGCCCCTGCAAGTGTTAATAGGTCAACATTTATTTATGAATCTTTGGAAATAAAATGGTTGAAAATCATCTCATTAGATGAGATTTAAGTTTACGTAACAAAAAGCCTTTTAGGATTGTGATTTGTGAACTCTCTTTGGTTTTATTTGGCTTAGTTTTTATTACTGAGCTGCAAACTTTACTGGTGTCAGTGTGTACTTTAAGCTTTAGGGAATTAGAATTCATACATATAATATAACAGTATTAAACGGCAATGGGACAGCGATGTAGTGATGATTAATATGAGAATCTTTTAGGACAGTTGATTTCAAACAACCAGGCCATTAAAAATCAACGTTCAGGGAAAAAACAACTAAATCTTGTGATTAACCACCAAACAATTTACACTGCACTAAAGAAAAAAATGTTATAAATTGTTGTAATCTAGTCAACAGCTGCCAAAGGAAAATTTTGTTGACTTTATCCATCGTACAATGAAATAAATACTATATTAAGTGTAAAACTCTCATAACGAATTCAAAATGTAAAGGGGTTGAATATTGATGAGCTTTTAGTTTGGACTTTTTTTTTGCAAAATCATTAAAACCTGGTTTATTGAACCAGATATTTGATCATGTCTGATTTAATAAATACAATATGGAGATTGATCAAAACTGAACTGGATAATTTTACATGGGACAGAGATTCTTTGAAACACCGTTTGAGATTTATTTTCCAACTTCTCTTCAGTTTTTATTTTGGAAACCAACCTGGAATTAGACAAGCATAAAACATACAACACCTTTTGTTTATTCAAAAGTAATATGCTCCTAATATTACGGAATGAATCGTTGCCTTGATGCGCTGTTCATAAGAGGACTCCTTTTGTTCAGTCTAGTTAGAGGATTTGGTGACGCTGAACGAGGACAAACAGACGCTCAGATCCGTGGGCGAACGACTGACGAGACTCAATTCTGGTTTTGCATTTACGTAAATCGTGCAATTCAGCGTTAGTGGCAGCGTTGGCTAAATAAAGAAATAAGCAGATGAGAGCTCAAAGACAGCGTCAAACAGCTTAGACAGATATTCTGAAGGATGGGAGAAAAACAAGGCCACGCTCCCGCAGTGTTTAATAGTGCTGTTAATGTGACTGGCCATCGCTCCCTTGACTTTAAACTGAGTTCTATTGAAAGGAAGATCCATTAAACATGGAATTTCAGTCCAATTTGTCTTCAAAAGGGGTAAAACAGCTCATTATGTGGGCTCTGCTCTTTCTTGACTATTAGAAGGAGACGTTAGTCATGCCTGCTTATCTCACAACCTTATGAGCACAGGATTAAAAGATCAAAGGCTGACTTAGGTTCAGTTTTATAGAAAATGTAAGCTCCTCTTTCAGATGTGCCTTGGACTGTGCCTTTTATCCCTTCTCAATGCTGAGATCAAAATACTGAAAATTCATATTCATTTCAACCACTGTCCTATGCAGAAATTTGTGTCCACACCTCTTACACCCAGGGATGTAAGTGAGCACTGATCTATTTCATACTGGGCTCTCTAAGACCTTCAAGTCAGTTCTTTGTTGATTACACGGGCTTCAAGACTGACAGAAATAAAAACAGGGCAAAATTTCAAGAGAACTTTGAAGTTGCCTAAGCCGAGAACAGAGAGAAGCGGCTCGTCATGGCTGGACAGCAGCTTCTGGCTTAATGAAAATATTCTGTAACCACTCCATTACTCAACTGAAGGTTTAATGTTAGAGAGTGATGCAAATACAATGGATGAAAACAAGCGAAGTTGGAAACTTTCTGCTCCCAGTAGCTGTGGACCAGGATAACGAGGATGTGCATTTCTGGCACAAACTTCAGAGGGTGGAAAACAGCTTTGCTGTCTGATCGCCTCACGCTCATTATTCCCAGAGGAGAGCAGGCTCAACAACAAAAAGAGGATCTGACTTGCAGCAGACAGTTCACTGAAAACAACGGCCAATGCAAACAGTTGTTTTTCCTTCTTTTTTTTTTACTGATTTAAACTGACACCACTCTTAAAGTAAGTGAAAATTCAACACATTTTCTGATTTCTATTGCAGGGTGTTAGTGTTTACCGACACCATTTGTGAATATTTTCTCTGTAGGCTTCAAACAAGACACAGTACTGAGGCAGTGGCTTAAACTCATGACACTTTATTAATGTGAACAAATTAATGTTCTCTGACACGCAAACAACATTCTGCCTGAGGTTTCCATCCCCATGGTTGTCTTCATGGTTTTGTGGATGAATTTTATTTGTCAGCTGAAAGCAGCTGATTCTCTTACAAAAGTAGAAAAACCACACAGGAACCTTGCAGCAGTGTAAAGCTGTCTGTAACGGGGTGTCTGTGTGCCCAATTCGCTCATAGAAAGTGATTATGTCTTTTAATTACCTGTGGAAATACTAATTAAAGGCATAGGAAATCATCAATAAAAATAAAGTTACTGATTTGTTCCTATTTTTGTCTTTCTGCCAACCACCACAGTTGCTTTTAGTCTATTTTCAGGTTCAGTTCTTATTTTTTTTTACTGCAAACTTTCAAATTTGAAAAAGGCTGCATGTGTAAAACTTCTTCTTTATTTATATTCTGGATGTACCAATCAGAAAATTTGAGCCAATATCAATTTTAGACAATATTTCTGCTATGGCTGATATTATATTATTTCTGTAATCTGTTGACAATGTGGGAAAAGTGACTATACCACTGTTAATGGTCATATACTGGGCATTTTTTCACTGATCTCCTTGCCCTGCTGCTGCAGATTATAATTGCAACATTTGTTTTTAGTGCTTTGGTACAAACAGTTTTTATTATTATTATTATTATTATTATTTTTTTACTGAACATTTTGGCCTCTTTCAGCTTATTATGACTTGGCATACTGTAACTTTCCTGCTTCAGTTCATTATTTTCATAATGCTCATAATCATTTGATCAGAGTGAGTGGCTTTGTCATTTTAACAATCTGCAGACTAATAATGTGCAGGCATTTTTTCCCTTATTAATGTAGCTTGCATAAGCATTGATATTTCTTGATATCAAACATCAGTGTATTATATTTGAACACGTATTTAACAAATGAATGCCAAAAGATTGCATTCACTATAGCTTTAAAGTAAAGCTATAGTTTATATCAAATTATGGCCCAGTCAAAGTCTTTCAAATGCTCTTCACACTTTTTACAGTTTTATTTGGAAAACATTTTAATAGTTATGTATCCTTATACGTCAATGTGACATTAATGCACTAGTTTTTGTTTTTTGTTTTTTTCCACATAAAAATTACACAAGGTGACAAAAAGTAAAAAGGTTCTTAGGGTATAAATTCTAAGGTAAGGTAATGTATACACCGACACTTATTAATTTGGTATAACTGACATGAATTATTTTCTTCAGTTTGGAGTTGTGAGGATATTTTATGATGTATTTTGGAAAACGAAACGTCTTTACTTTAAAGGTTCACAACCAGAATTTGACTTTCATCATTGATGATTTAGATAACTGAAGAATTATGTGCTTTTACAGCAAATTATGGCTATTATAAAACTTTTTCATGTTCTAAGATCAAAAATAAAACCTGTTACATCTCCAGCCAGCAGATACTTTATGTAACAGTGAAATTGCTCTGGTTTGGGCTTAATTTCTTTCCATTGGTAAATGGCCAACAACAGTTTGAAGCTTCATGCATTTATAGCTGTCCTTCTGCTCTCTTTGTCATTATGTGGGAGCACAGTGATTTTTCCTCTTCTATTACCTCACTGATCTATTTGAATCCATCAAGATAAGAGGCAGGTCAAAACATATTAGCAAATAGCTTCATCCCTTCAGTGCCTCGCATATGTTTTTCTGTGTGGATCTCATGGCAACAGAAGTCTGTATAAGAAAAACGGGTCATGGAGATTGTATCGCATTCAACATTAATTTTCTGACTTCTCTTCCACGGATTCTACTATAAAGTTCTGTCCATCCAGTTTCTGTCTGATCTTTGACTGGATCTAACTGAGCAGAAAATAAATCAGGAGCACACTGGGTTCAGTAGAGCTGTCCAAAGGCAAGCCTGTTTTGCAGGTCTAGTTGTGCATCAGTGGGGGAAAACAGGAGAGACAGGCCTAGCTGGAGATCATTACAGTTTGTTAGTGTCCCTACCGCCTGGGGCCTAAAGAGGGGAATCTTCATGTGGGGAATCTATCCTCTGATCCCACTGAATGGTGGAGCTGCATGCGCTGAGAACACAGGGTTACAGGACCATAGAGGCTCACGGTGCCAGGAGACGCTGCCACTTATAGTACGATCAAAATATGGAGACATCTCCGCAGATCTGCAGGTTTAACTTTCATCTGTCTCATCCCCAAGGCCATTAGGCAGTTTAGCTGGGAAACGGCTGCTGAAATATACATCTGTCTTGTCAGCACATACCAGCTCTCCTCTGTCTGCGTGCCGCCGCGAGTCAATTCAATATTTAAATCATCAGTCTGAGTAAGCGTTTGATGTCAGTGCCTAACGAGCTCTGTCTCTAACACTGACAGGCCTGTGGACGGAGCGGCTGTTTACTGTCAGCGATGGAAAACGCTGCCTTCCGCTCTTTCGTCATACGTCGATAAGATCCAATGAGACTACTTTGTTTGAATAAGTGCATAAAGGCCTCGAAGCTGCAAGTCGACATCATTCTTCAGCAATTCTGATGACACTTTTGCCAATGCTGGATTTCTGTCAGAATCAAAGGCTAAGTGTCGCATATGTGAGTTGATGCAAATCCGCAGGAGGCTCTCAGATTATATCACACTGCAGATATTCAGTGTGTTTAAGCAGAGAGGACTGGCGGTGAAACACAGTTCAGCTTTAAGTGCACACATGCAGTTTCACAGTGTGCACAGTATGTTGTAGATAACAGTAGAGGGAAGCTAATATCTGAGATTTCTGTCAGTCCTGTCAGCTTGCAAATGTCTCAGATTTGACCTTTTCACACAGCAGAACTGCTTTTCACCAAATCACTTCAAAATGTTACCAACAACATCCTGTCCTTCGGGTGCTGTCCAAGAATGCTTAAAATATCAGTGTAAAATAATTTATTCATTTATTTTTTGTACCTTTACAATTGTTGCCCCTAGAAATATGCCTAAGAATATGTTTTGTTTAGCCAAAAATTCTGCATTATTTCTAAAAATTTTTTAACTCAGGCTCAGGTACAATCCCAAATTGAAAGACATTGGAAAATCTGTGGCTCCCTACAGCTATTTAATAAAGATAAATAATCAAAACTGGTAAGATCCAAAAGGCAGGTCAGCAGTCTTAAAAAGGGGTTGACTGCTTTATTACTGATTAAGATAGTTTTATTTCAATTGTAAATTGTAAATGTATGTAAAAACCGAGGCTTTATTTTAAATTGATGCTTCTTTCATGATTTGATGGTCTTTTTAGAGAAAATGTTCTCATTTCCTATGAAAAACAAACCTTGGGTGAGAACTGGCGTAAACTTTGGGAAAGTTGCCGGTCCAACAGATTCTGAAAGTGATTTATTGACATGTTACGGCCTTGCATGTTTTCATTTCTTTTCCTTTTCTGTATGTCTGCAGCTTTCTAATGAAACTGACTCCACTGGGACCTGGATGCAGCCCTCATCCTCCTGTGCCACTCCCTGAGGCCTACAGCAGAGCTGATTGGCTCACCAATTGTCAGCTCCACCAATCTGTGATGAGGCCTCCCTTTTTAAACCCAAGACTTCCTGGGAGAAGGTGCGGCTGATTTTTTGTTGAGACAGCTAGCCACTTTGATGGGTGTTTGTTGACTGCTGTATGCAGCATTGTCTTTCTGTGAGCTTGTGTAAATCCTTGTTAACTTTGACAATCCCTGTGGGGCTTTTGTATGTAAGCTTATAGTAGCCTACTAGAGTTTTGTTGTTTTTTGTTTAACCTTAGGTTTTTGGTCCAGTTTTGCTTGGTTAAGTTCTTTGGTTTACAACTCTGATTGTTTTGTGGATTTTGTTTTATTTAGTACTTTTTTTTTTTGCTAAGCTCCTATCTTTTGATTATTGTTGATTTTTACCTTTTTATTTTGTTAAACCCAAATAATAAACCTCAAACTGTTAAACCTTTAACATATTGGTTTCTTTAATGTTACTTCTCCTTCCCCCCTGGCTGAGCTGGGTCATAACATGAAGTTTAGTTTAATGTAGCATATCAACAATACACATATAAATAAATATTATTGTGCTTCATATATAATCAACCTGTTGTTAACTGAGAAACAGCTTTTCTACACATACAGGTGCTGGTCATAAAATTAGAATATTGTGATAAAGTTCATTATTTTCCATAATGTCATGATAAAAATTAAATTGTCATATATTTTAGATTCATTGCACACCAACTGAAATATTTCAGGTCTTTTATTGTTTTAATTTTGATGATTTTGGCAAACAGCTCATGAAAACCCAAAATCCCTGTCTCAAAAAATTAGAATATTATGAAAAGGTTCTCTGAACGAGCAATAAAAATAATCATATGAATCAACAAAGTAACTCTAAACACCTGAAAAAGATTCCTGAGGCCTTTAAAAACTCCCAGCCTGGTTCATTACTCAAAACCGCAATCATGGGTCAGACTGCTGACCTGACTGCTGTCCAGAAGGCCATCACTGACATCCTCAAGCAAGAGGGTGAGAAACAGAAAGAAATTTCTGAACGAATCGGCTGTTTGCAGAGTGTTATATCAAGGCACCTCAGTGGGAAGTCAGTAGGAAGGAAAAAGTGTGGCAGAAAACGCTGCACAACGAGAAGAGGTGACCGGACCCTGAGGAAGATTGTGGAGAAGGGCCGATTCCAGACCTTGGGGGAAGCAGTGGACTGAGTCTGGAGTAGAAACATCCAGAGCCACTGTGCACAGGCGTGTGCAGGAAATGGGCTACAGGTGCCGCATTCCCCAGGTCAAAGGTCAAGCCACTTTTGAACCAGAAACAGCGGCAGAAGCGCCTGACCTGGGCTACAGAGAAGCAGCACTTTGGACCACTGTTGTTCAGTGGTCCAAAGTACTTTTTTCGGATGAAAGCAAACTTTGCATGTCATTCGGAAATCAAAGTGCCAGACTCTGGAGGAAGACTGGGGAGAAGGAAATGCCAAAATGCCAGAAGTCCAGTGTCAAGTACCCGCAGTCAGTGATGGTCTGGGTGCCATGTCAGCTGCTGGTGTTGGTCCACTGGGTTTTATCAAGGGCAGGATCAATGCAGCAGCTATCAGAAGATTTTGGAGCACTTCATGCTTCCATCTGCTGAAAAGTTTTATGGAGATGAAAATTTAATTTGGTCTGGAATCGGCCCTTCTCCACAATCTTCCTCAGGGTCCGGTCACCTCTTCTCGTTGTGCAGCGTTTTCTCCCACACTTTTTCCTTCCTACTGACTTCCCACTGAGGTGCCTTGATATAACACTCTGCAAACAGCCGATTCGTTCAGAAATTTCTTTCCGTTTCTCACCCTCTTGCTTGAGGATGTCAGTGATGGCCTTCTGGACAGCAGTCAGGTCAGCAATCTGACCCATGATTGCGGTTTTGAGTAATGAACCAGGCTGGGAGTTTTTAAAGGCCTCAGGAATCTTTTTCAGGTGTTTAGAGTTACTTTGTTGATTCAGATGATTATTTTTATTGCTCGTTCAGAGAACCTTTTCATAATATTCTAATTTTTTGAGACAGGGATTTTGGGTTTTCATGAGCTGTTTGCCAAAATCATCAAAATTAAAACAATAAAAGACCTGAAATATTTCAGTTGGTGTGCAATGAATCTAAAATATATGACAATTTAATTTTTATCATGACATTATGGAAAATAATGAACTTTATCACAATATTCTAATTTTATGACCAGCACCTGTATAAACCTGTTTCTTATAGTACAGTGTTCTTGCTTTCAGAACAACTTCTGCTCCTCTGCCACCTGAACATTTAACATGCTTCCTGCAAAAACCTTTGACCTGACCTGAAGTAAACCTTGAGAAAATGTCACTGCCATGTCAAATGTGTTAACAGAGGGTTCTTATCTACAAGTGCATACCGTTTTTATAAGTTGCAACCTTCATTTGACTTTTATCAAGACAGCTGCTGTCTAAGGTATCATGCCTCATGTGGTGATCTTCTTAATCTTAGCTGCTGTACAGTCTGAGTGCAGAAATGTTCTCTTAAAGTTCCCAGCTGCCACCTGCGGTGTGGGCGCTACATATACATTTCTAGATGGGTCTTCAGTCAAAACACCAGAAACAAAGAGACCAAAGCTGGAATATTTGATGCAGACTTTCAAAATTCCCCTGAGGATGAACTCCTTCCTCTCCCTGGGATGTGATCTGATTTTCGTGGTTTTATTTTTTTAAGACAGTTCTTTGATTTGTTATTCTATGGAAACAGATTTACTTACAAACTGAAAAAGAGACAGGGTTGTGTTTACCACTCTTTTGCATCATCTTTTCTCTTTAAACCACTCTATAAGTATTGTGGGTGAGACGAAGACTCGCGTAGCTTTTTTAGACAGAGCTCTTTGATTCAAAGCTCCAACTTTTTCCAGTTGATTGAAGATGCGGAGAAGGTTCACTTGGGCATTGACTCTTTTCAACAGTCATCTTTTTATCTTTAACCATTAAAATTAGAGATAAAAATCATTTGCCACAAATACTTTATAAAGTCAAGTAACTCTGCCAGATTTAGAGTAAAAATGCATTTTCATCTGCCTGTCCATGGCAGTTATAAAGCATTAAAGTTAAGGCACTGAAGCCCAGTCCAGCAAATTACTGTCGGAAATTTTACCATTTATTAGATGCTTTTAAGAAAATATAGAATTTAAAAAAAAACTTTGTATTTTTTATTTATTAATTTTTTTTAATAATGTGTGAATATATCCAACAGTATTTAACTGATACAACTGGAGTTTTTCTGGAAAGTATTGCCCTTCTTTCTTGAACTTCTCCACAGATCTTAAACATGTTTTTAAATCAGGTTGCTAATCTAATATTAAAACTCAACACAAGCTGAGGTGGCAGTGATAACCTCTGGATTGAGATCTGTAATTCTACATCCTGCAAAAAGCTTGCTCAGAGTTTTATGATGTAAACATGAGTTGCATATCAAGTCAGAAATCTTGACTTGCTTGATTCATCTTCATGATGGGTCTGATTGCACTTCAATGCCAGTAGCAGATGCTCTCTACTTGCTCATATTAGTTTGTATCAGTCATGTACAATGATGGTTCGCTAGTTTAGAAACAGTGTTAATCCTAAAGTCAAACATGCTAACAGGGTTTTCAAACGTGAACGAGTTGCTGCCAATGAAGATCTCCTCTTACAGGTGGTTATTTCTAAGGAAAAGCCACATACTTTTATAAAAAGAAACAACAAATGTCTAAACAATGAACAATCTAAAATTGTTGCAATAGAAGAAACCCTCTGGAAACATAAACCATGTTTGTGTAGGCTGAAGACTGTGGTTATGAAACCGTGTGTTTGCTGATGAGACCCAGAGGCCTGGTCTTAAACTCCTCAGAAAAACAAAGAAATGTGGACTTCAGGAGGTACAGACAGACCTACCAGTGCCCACCTGTACATCAAGAGGAAGCCCGGCAAAGAGAGAACAAAACATTTCCGTCATAAACTAGCAAAGATAAGCCGCCTCCGAGCTCCTTCGGCCATTCATAAATCCCAAGTGGAAGCAATAAAGAGTTTGGCATGAGAGTCTGCACCACACATAAAATCTTCCTATCCTGTTAGAGGAAATTTTTATCATTCAAATGGGAAATCGCACATTCCTACAGTTTGACTCAACATTAACCATAACCTTCTATTTCTGCATTTTATTACACCTGTTAACTATTTATTTATCTTTTCTGTTCATGTACAAAGCTGTTTTTATATTACATAGCTATAATGTTCATTCAAGCTTTATTTTTGTTTGTTTTTTTCTATTCTGGTGGTGACCTTTTTGAATGCCAGGATGCATTTTATTGCTTTGACAATAAACACTGAAGCCTTTCATTTGTTTTACCAGTGAATTATACCTAATAAGCAAATTAAAACAGAAAAAATTGAGGGGTTTTGAGAATAAAGTATCTTTGAAACAATTCACTAACCTGATACCCAGAATCCTCCCCTGCTTTGAACCCATAATTTGCATACCAACCTTTTAAGTATGCCCCTCATCCTGTGTGTGATTACTGCACCACTGCTTCCTTTTCAGGACCCAAAAAGAAGACGGAAATGGTCCCGAGAGAAGAGCATCGGCCTGCCCCCAAGCAGGATCTCTCCTTTTCTGTGGGCCTCCCCTGGATGAAGGAGAAGATTAAAACAAACGGGACTTTAATCAGTGGGCTCCGCTTCTCTCTGCTCAGCTGCTGACAGAAGGAGCCCTCTCCAGGAAGGCTGCCTCAAATCAAAGCTTCCTGCTCGCCACTTGCTGCTTCGCCGATCCGTATCACAACAACAAAACCAGCAGAAACAATTATTTATTCCTTTTGATGTGGGTTTTGAAGTTACCCCACCTCTTCCAGTATGCCACCCCCTCCCTTCTTCCTCCATCCCTCCTCTTCCTCGCCCAGCCCCTGCAGCTCTCTGTATCTTTTACTCCCAAAGAAACAGGGTCACAGCAGCTTTTCTCTAAGGGAGGCTGCTTTGAAGAGGCAGAAGCTCCAAAAAAAAGCATTTTCCTCTTGTTTTACACTAAAAAACTGTGTCATTGTTGAAAAAGTTCTGAATTTCTCCCAGCTTTGTGAGTCTAACTGGTTCTATATACTGGATGGATGGATGGATGGATGGATGGATGGATGGATGGATGGATGGATGGATGGATGGATGGATGGATGGATGGATGGATGGATGGATGGATGGATGGATGGATGGATGGATGCATGGATAAAATGGTGTAAATGTATAAACATAAAAAAATAAAAAGCTAGACTCCACATGTAATATATTTACAAAAACCTACATTTCACAACTTTATCTCATTTCATTTTAATTCAATTCAGTAATACTTTATATATTCCAAATTGTCATCCGACTATCTTCAAAGAGAGGAGCTCCAGTAGCGGTCAGTCTTGCAATACATCTGAAGAGGCCTCTGACTGAAGACTGTTGCTGCATGATAATCTAATAGCTGTCATTCAGGACTGTCATGATGTGCTAGCAGCCCAATGGGACAGAGTTGACATTCCACAGTACCATGTTCTTGATGACACCATCAGTTGTTGGCAAACACTGCTAATCCACTTCATTTGCTTCTGCCTCTGCACAGCATCCAAAACAGGAAGAAATATTTGTCTTGTCCAAACTGACTACAAAGAAAAGTAACAGTAGCTACCCTAACATGGTTAAGCCATGAGTGGTGCAATTTTACAGAAAAATTTTTGTTTTTTTAATACTTTTAATGGTTTGTCAGTGGTTGTAACTGTGTGGAGTCATACTGGTCATTTTACTTTGGCACATGTGACCCAGTAAAACAGGGATTGTGACACCTTCGTTCAACATCTAACGTCAAATTACTTTGCTCACTTTCAAAGCATGCTGAGACGTTTCACACTTCTTCAGCCAGTCACTCTCCTAAATTAAACACTTTGCCAATTATGTCACTTGAAAAAAAAAATGTTCTCAAATATAACATGCAAAATTTCTTCCATTATCATATTTGACATTTAAAGACGCATCAATGCAAATTACATCGTAAAGATACTGGCGTTACTGGTGGTGGTCCAGTTAATCCTTCAACATGTAACCTCTTCCTCTCGTGCCATGTGAGTACAGTCTTTGCATGCTTGTGTGTGTTATTTGAAGCATGGGTGTGGTGGTTGCAAAAGCTATGCAAAGGCTTTTTCTGAGGGCAATAAACAAGGTGACCGTAACTGATCTGAGGGGTGCTGCTGCGCCTGCTTCTGATCTGTGCTGGCCTTTTCTTAGATTCAAAGTGTGCCAGTTAAAAGCCATCAGTCAATAGCCCCCAAATGTCTGAGAGCTGCTTTTTAGTGTTCTTTCCACCACAACATCTGCTAGAACTGTTGCATAAGGTTGCCCCCCCCCCCCCCCCCGAATGGTTTGGCAGAGAAAGAGCTCATCAAACGGGCAGATGGTAATCGTGTTTTTATAATTTGCTGGAAGTTGTGATTCTCTAAAATCATTTATTTGAAAAAAAAAAACATAAAAATGGAAAAAATGGTAAGTTATTACATGTAATAAATCTCCATGGTTAATTCTGACAGGTCAAGGATATATTTCGAAAAACATTTAAGAGAAATGTGTATGATTTAATTTTAGCTGTCAGCTTGGGCCAAGTTTTCATGGTTTGAGGGGCTAATTCCCACATTTTCACCAGTTTTTAATGAGCTGAAAGATCCCTGGTCTGTAGCTGAGTGAAAGTGGCCTAGAGCTCTGCACACACTGCACCTAGCTAGCAAGCATGCTAACTGAAAACTAGGTGCAATGTAGAGTGGGCAGATGACCTGTGTGAAGAAACTTAAGTACCAAAAACCTTTGTAAGTCTGGGGAAAACTGGCAAACTCCTCATAAAGAGATAATCTGGGTTAAACATAAATATATTATTAAAAATAGAGACTTGCTATTATTTGCATATCATTTTTTAAAAATGTTATTTTCTCATCAAAATCATACCCAGAGTGCTGCTTTGATTCTTTCATGTATGTTTAAGGAATCATTGAATCTTTTCCTGCCATTCAGGGTACCTAAACACTTACTCATGCGAAGCTCTGTCTTGTTGCACCTCCTTGGAGCTTCAGTCTCCACCCGACAGAGCACTCCACCAATCATCTCCTATTCAGCTCCTCCAGACTAGCGGCAGCAGCAAACAGCAAACAGCTGGAGGAACTGCTGAGCTTCTCACACAAACTACTTCTCAGCCCAGTGCTCTTAAGAAAGTTGTTAAAGGCTTAACAACTTTAACAAAAAAGCAGTAGTTTCTTAAAGAGACACAGGCCAATTTCTAAGTCTAAAATTGCAAAGTCAAATTTCTTTTAAGCTACATTTTTGTATGCAGCATTTTTATAACAACTAAAGGCAACACAGTTACTTGATTAAGTAATAAAATCATGCTGGAAAATACATAATAGCTCCCATTTAACATATTTTAGATGTTATCAATTTTATCAAATTAAATAGCACAATACACGCAAGTAAGAACAGACGAGAAGAGACGAGTTTCTTGATTTTAAAATGAGTTGATTAAATATATGAGGCAATACATAGCCAGCATTTTCTGCAAGCCTAATTATATAAAAGCCTTAGGGCTTGATGCACTGGAAAATCCTTGATAGAACATATTTCAATTAAAGCCTCACAGCCTTGAAGTAACTGCAACACTGAACCCACCAAATTATAACTGGGCTCGCAGTGTGGGTTTGCCGTGTAAATTAGGTCCCTGAATGGTGGTGCAGAGCTTGTTAAGCATTTCATTTTCTGTTTTACAAGTGTCTTTAATTTGCCTTTTTGTCTGCTCTTTTTTCATATTGGCCTTTAATTAAACTCCAGTCAATTACACAACTCCTGAATGACTTTTCAATCCCTGAGCTGGGTGTGGAGAGCAAAACAGTCTGGCAGGGCTAAACGCGTAGCAGCAGCTGACACCCAGACTTTTCCTCTGTTGCTCTCGCATAAAACCAAACCTTTATAGACACATCTTTTATTTGCGCTGGTGTTGCACGAGCGTTCAATTGGGAGTTTAATTATTTTTTTCAGTCTTTTTTAATTGTTTCAGTCATCATTTGGTACTTTTTCTTCACAAACGTAACATATGAGGCTGCTAGTTACGGCACCTTATGGCAGCTGAAGGACACAGTAACATAAACAAACAGCAACGATATCTGCTCTTTTATTAAGAGCAGATGTCTTCTGTTCAAAAGACTGACACCTGACTTTAGTTTTTTGCTCTGAGTGTATATTAAAACACTCAAACCCTAAAACTCATGGAGGGTATGCTTTCTTTTTACTATGACTGAACAGTGCAGTGTAACATTTATTTCTACACTTTGAACTTGCCCAAATTTTCATCAATTAAAAAAAATTATAATTATGACACATAAGGGAATTGTACATGATTTTAAAGAAGAAGAAGAAAGATGACTTTTTACCATTGAACAACATTTCAGTTTTTCTTCTCCTTGATCAAGGTACAAGACTTCTGGTGCGTCTTTGGTTCAGTGTCGGAGTCATTTGACGCAAATAATGCAACATTTATAGACCGTATGTAGGATTCACAGTTTGCTCCTTACTTTACTCCAAATTCTTGAATGGTTTTCCTATGCAATCCTGTTGCTGGTGTATCTTTTCCTTCCACTTAACTTTCCAGGAATATGTTAGAACTTTTTTACAATATTGCAATATTGAATTTTCTAGCAATTTCTGTAAAACTAAAAGACGTGAAAATGTTTCCCTCCATGTATTATGAATAAATCTAAAAATATATGAGTATACCTTTCTGAAACTAGTGACAAACATTTTTCATGCCTTTCTAATTGTTTGAGCTGTGATTGCATCGGTCATGCATTCTATATATCTGATATTTTTTTGAAGAATGGTAGAAAAAAAAACTCTTGTAAAAAGAAAATTCTAAAAACTTCCGTTTCCACTTCGTACGTGACCCAGCAAACATGCGGAAGTGCTCTGGTCAAATTTGATCAAAATTCCACTTTAGGCTTAAAGGGAAAACAAATGCGGTGGAAAACTAATGCGAAACATAAACCTGGACAAAGCTTCCCCACATTAAAAACTGTGGTGGCAGCATCATGCTGTGGAAATGCTGTTTTTTTTGTTTTTGTTTTAAAGTAATTGAAACTGAGTTGGAACTCCAAGATCCTGCAGAATATTAATCCTAAACAATGAGTGATGGCCCAGTCAAAGACCAGACCTAAAACCATCACATTTGTCACTTTATGGAAACAACATATTAAATAAAGAGTATAAATAAGCATAAATGAGAGTTTGAACAAAAATGGCATCCCCTGTCATTTAAATGTAGGCAGCAGGAGCATCTGGAAAATGTTATTTGACAGCACTGGCAATCGTGCTGTATCCATATCAGTCACAGTTATACTAATTGCAGCAGATGTCACAAAGAAATCTGTCACCTGTTTAGATATAGTGAAGCATTGCTTTTTTTTTTTGTCTAGTTTTAGCATTTACTAAAAATAAAAAAGCCACAATCTAAGCTCCCTTTTTTCTGTGAGGTAATATGTACATTTCACCTGCATATATAATTTTGATTAAATTCAACCTCTCACTCATAGTTGTACATTGATCCACAATGTAAGACGATAAAATGCATCATTAAAATCTCAAGATTAGAATGGTATGTCAATAATGAGTGCATGCAAACATCTGACCAACACTATATGGTTAAATTGAGCAGCATGAATCTCTTTTTCCTCTGAGATGACATAAAAAACCAATAAATGATGAGGTCAGTTTAGCTTCCAATTAATGTATCGTCACTGTTGGTTAGATTTTGCTCTACCAAGCCTAACTGAAATGCCAGCTGCACAAACTAGAATGTTCCTTTAGATAACGACTAAGAATAAACTTTATTCTTCCTCATCACCACTCTGTGCTGACCATTTAGACTGAATTGAGTCATACCCAGAGGGTGGGGGGGGCATTGAAATTAGGTCTTTATCTGCACAAATACAAAAGAACTGACAGCCATTTATCTGTAGATTCTCTAGAAGAAAGAGACGAGCCAACTGAGGTGATCTGTTCCTCTTTTTTATTTATTTTCCTTAACTTAGCGAGGCACTGTCTAAGCCGGCGATTCCTTTATCTGCCTTTCATTAGCGCCTCGCTTGCCCTTTTAGTAGGCAGTGTGTCTGGGAGACAGTCACTTTTTTGCAGCCTGTGATGTTTCTGCAGATTACAGAGGGCCTTTGAAGCCACCACACTCCTCACTGCCAGGGCCTCAGACAGGCCCATGCCATCTGTCAGATTGACGGCAAAGCAAAGGAATGAGGCTGAGACACCCTCTGTTGATCCGCACTTTTGTCTTTCATGTGCCACATTTGGATGTGGCGCTGTGGCCACACCTTTGTAAGCTGCTGCTGAGATCCGCTTGAAAGGCTGGCCGCCGGAGCACACAAACACACACCCACACCCACAGAGAGCGGAGAATAATGGTCCTTCCTAATAACTCTCACCTGTAGGCATCAGTCTCCAAAATAAGACCATTGTTGTCATTCTCCTCATAGTGATTTCTGTTTCTTTAACTTTTTCAAGGTCCTGGAAACTTCTGTCATGTGGACTTTTATGCCAGTGGAAAGGGTGTGATTGTTCAGGATAATAAAAGTTTTTGCCTTAAAGACAAAACTGCCAACTAGTCTACTCTGTCTCATAATAGGGATGTTTTTCAGCAGGTTGTCACTTATTCAGCAACATAATTTTTGTAACTCTCAAGTAATTCATTTAGTTCCAATTTTCTATAAGTAATAATTTAAGAACTTCTGTTGATATGAAAGGTTTTTGATTGATAAAACTTTGTAACAGTTTTTGTAGGTTTACTTTTATGTTTCAATGCTCAGCCTATCACTGTACTCGCACAGCTTTGATCAAGTACTGTCCAGATATGTCAAAAATGATTTCCCTTACACTCTGAAAACTCCTACACTAAAGAGAGACAAAAAGAGAGAACATTAAAGCCTTCATGTCTGGTTCAAATGGCTAGAAGCATTTACAGAGGTAAAAGCATCAGAAAAGATCAGTGCCCTGACACAAAAGGAGGTTATGTGATGGACCAATTCAAAGTAGTGCATAAGTACAATGAAAAGATAAGTGTTCGTTTCTTAAAAATACTAATCTTATGTAAACTGCGGAATATGTACTCGGCACTCTTTACTCTAATACCTCTAAATAAAATTCAGTCTGACCAGTTGCCTTCAAAAGTTATTGTGGTTAATTTAACCTCAGTGTAAATGCAGCTCACCTGTGGAGGCCTTTGATGTTTGTAAGAAAATATTATTGAACAAACAGCATCATGAAGACCAAGGAACAATAATAAAGTCAATCACACAAGTAGAATACCACCTTCAGATATGCTTTTTGTAGAGCAAAGCAGCCCTGGCACACGCAGGCAACCATCTTTTTGATACGGTGTGACCGGCCACCTGTTCAGGCTGTACCCCGCCTCTCACCCTCTAGGCTCCTGCCCCTCCATCATCCTCCATTCATGAAGTCGGTAAAGAAAATGGAGGCTGCAGGCTGCAGCTGATGTGTAAAAAAAGTGACACAGATTACTCCTGACTTCAGGATACCTCCTTTTCTTAAGCATAGAACTTGCATAAAATCACCATATAGTCCATGCAGCATAGAAAACAACAGAATTAGAATAGCTTTATATTCATTTTCCAGTTTTATAATGTTTGGTTAGATATCCAGTGTGAAGTGTTTATATTTCGTTAAATGCCTAATGGTGTATTAAGTCATTAGTCTGCTCAGTTGCTATGTTTCAGTGGCGCTTTAAGGCACAATAAAAACACATGTTCTGAGATGCCTTATTTATAAGAACCATGCTGGTCTATCCATCTCCTTTGAGGAGGTACAGGTCCCTGATAAAGCTCTGAAGTAGAATGAGATTACAGGCAGCGTGTTTCCACCTCAAACAGTGCCTCTCCCTGTGTCGAGACGATAAACTCTCTTTGGGTTTGCAAAGACCATTTCCCAGCCGCTGTCTTTTGGTTTATATGAACTTTTCAAACGGCTTAGGATCTGACAGAGGATCATCACCAAGCTCGCAAGCTTTGAACGCACCTCCCCTGCGTACTTTTTGCACCCCAGGACCACTGTCTTCAGAGGCTTGCAGAGAATAAAGACTCAGATCGAAATAAGGCCCCCTACCCCAACCTCTACCTACTTTTCTTGCCACCTTGCTTGTCCTGTTTTATGCTGTCATGCATGCACACTGTGGATTTTAGGGCACGTGTAAGCATTTTTCGGGTATATGCCCCGTTAAACATAGAGAAAGTCAACTTCCTGCAATCGTCCCCAGAAGAGTTACACATCAAAACAGCTTTCTTTAAAAAAGAAAAAAAAATCCCCATTACAATGAAGTTTTCAAAGCAGAATAATACATCAAGCACTCCAAAGCAGAGAGTCACATTAAACTACAAAAACATTAAGAAAGCTCAGTGAAATATACATTAGAGCAACTGGATCAGAGAACACTGCGGATAAAATTGGAAAAGGCACATGCTAATAGGAACGCACTGAGGAACTTCAAATAGCTAAAGTTGGGTTGGGCCGCGTCTGTCGTGCTGATTTGAGATCTTTCCGTCTTCTGCTATATTTATTTGTCCACAGGGGTCCAGTTTAGGGTATTTTGGGGTATAACAACCAACAACCGTTTTTGCAGGCATTGCAGCTCAGCATGGATGGTTGCTGCCGCCCAAAAATCATACCAGACCTTCAGTGGCGTACCTTCATTGGTTATCAGAGGACCGGACCGCCACGCTGCAGAGTCAGCGGCGAGCTGTGGAAAAAAAAAACGACGATCCAGCCCAGCGACATGAAACGTTTCTGATTGCAGATAAAAATAGAGTCGTCACGCACGCCCAGAGCTTTGACGGGGATGAGTGAGTGATGCTCAAAGATGTTGGCATGACAGAATGGCAGGCGGGAGAAAAACACTGAGGCAGAATGATTGGCTTCTCCTCTTTGATGTTGCTGTCTGGCTTACTCGTGACGGCTGGTTACATCTTCAAACCCCTTCTGTGCTGACAGTTGTAATGACCCCAAACATTTCATCTGTCACATCTGAGCGGCGCTCTGACAATTTCAGCTGCAGAGAATCTTCTTCTGTGGCTAGACTCCATGCCACGTTCTCACATCGATTTAAAAGGACAGAAGTTATTAATGTCCATTTGTCACGGACTGGTGTAATTATCCAGCAGAGTAGCTTTTTACTTTAAAAAGGCTGAAAAGATACGCAAAGAACTGTGACAATGTCCAAACTACAAAGTGAAAGAGAAGACACGGACAGACGAGATTTATAATAAGTTAGTGTGAGGTCAATACAGTTCCTTGGAAAAGTATCGTTTTAGCAAAAGTCTGAAACATTTTGGTCTACAGCCCTAAATAAAAATAACTCGTACGTAATCACTTGGGTCTTATCAGTATAAATACATCCATTCTGTTAAGGCCTCATTGGTTTAATAGAGACTATTAGTGAACAAACACCATCATGAAGACCAAGGAATACAGCAGACGGGTCAGTGAGAACGTTATGAAGATGCATAAAGTAGAGTTAGGTTATCAAACAATATCCTAAACTTAGAACATGTCAGAGTACAGCTTTATACATCATATGAAAATGAATAGAGTATGGCACAGCTGTAAACCTAACAAGACACAAGCATCCACCTAAACTGACAGGTCAAATGAGGAGCATTAATCTCTCATGATGCGTACTGGTTTCTCAATTGGTGACTGTATGATGTTTTTATGATGTAAAGCACTTTGAACTGCCTTATTGCTGAAATGTGCTGCAGAGATAAATTTGATTGATAATCTGAGAATCATAAGGGTCATAGTTACTTTGGAGGAGTTGCAGAGATCCTCAGGCAGGAGAATCTGCTATTAGGCATGAACTCCACAAATCTGGCCTTACTGACAGAGTGGCAGTATTGTTGGATTTCTGAAACTTAGTGACTGTAATTTTCCTCTACAACTTACAACAAGTCAGATAGGGGACACAGCAAACATGTTAAAGGAGGCGCTCTGATCAAGAGAGACTAAAATAAGCATTTTGCCTAAAGGAGATGAATACAGAGTGGTGGCACTATCATCATGCTCTGGGGATGAAATGGTTTACCTAGGAGCCTAAAGCTTTAACTTAAATATAACTAACAATTCTAATTTTGAACAAAAGATATTTCCCAATACACATCCACCACAATTTTGTTTGTTTGGTTCACACAGTCCATGTGTGGAGCAGATAAACTCTTTAAAGCCAGCCTTTGTTATGCCTATTTGTAATTTAGTTGTGTTGCATGTTCAAAGGCTAAACCATCCCAGCTCCAATCCCATCTGCAGAGTGGGACGCCATTTCTCATGGTTCTGTTGGGACATGGCTTTCATGTGGAAATGGTCTTCTGGTCCCCGCCGCTCCTCTGTTGTGACAGAGGATAATGAATTTCACAACATCTGCCATTTGTTAACCCTGTTTGGTGTAACTGAGCCCTTTTTAATCCAAGGGCTTCCAAGACTTGTGCAGCTTCGTGACTGGACCGGAGCAGTTGGCTCTCATGACCTCCTTGGAGCTGCAGAGCGGATGGATACTGGATGATAGGTTGCTATAATCAGACTGATAAACTGCTGCGGTTTTACAGTGTTGAAGGACAGATTCTTTAAAATGACTTTCCTCCACCTCAAATCCATACGATGTGGTTAATTATTAGAATAATCTTAAACGTCCATGATCAAATGTTACTTGAATAACATTTTCAAAAATTAAAGATGAACACACCACTACAACACAGAAAAAAATATATTAAATAACAGCAAAGGTGCCACTCGTGATTTTGTCTAATATATATATATGTTTTTTACATTTATTCATAAAATCCCATGTAATCAGAATAAAATATTTCTACTTTTTTTTTTACATATTTCAGTTTGAGGTTACGCTGCCACTGCAGTGCAATACACTGCAAGGTGACGAAACTATACAATTCTGACTTTTACTGAAAATTATACTGGGATCAAAATAAATTTGTAAAACTGGAGTTAATGTTGAAATAATTTATTTATTTTACTGTATGCAACAGCAGTAAATTGATGCTTTATTTTGTTTTCTTGTGTTTGACTCCATTGAAACTTGTTCCATCTGTCTGTGGTTGGACTAATACATATTTAGTAAAAATGGTCCAAAACGGCTTGTAACCAAATATGTTATCTTTAGCGTAGAAAAATTGTCATTTTCTGAAAAGTTTGATTGTTGAAGAGAGCAATTGTTGCTTTTGAAATAATGCAATATTGTACAACAGATCTATGTATTATTGATTCGATATTGTGCATTTTGTTCCACACCTCAATTATAGAAAAGACACATTTAAACATTGACTAAAAATATGTAATCTTTCCATTGGATGACTATGCTGAATCCTAAACCATGTTATTTATTTCATTTAGTTTGTTTTTAATCGTCAATTCATTGTGTCAGACTTCCCAAAATTAAGGTAAAATCAAAATATTTCACACGGCACAAAGTTTTTCTTCTAAATGCTTTCATAAGTTCTCCACACTGCAATAAAAATTGTTTGAGCCGGAGCTAACGATCCCTCCACTCCAGCAGTCTGGTTCTGCAGATGAAGGATTGACACTCTGCTGTTGCAGTAACAGAGAAATCGTTTCATCCAAAGTTCTTTAGTTCTCTTTGCATGGAAAACTTTAACTTCCCAAAACACTGAACTTCCTCTCGATAGCAACAATTACCTTTACAGGGAGTACACATACAACTTCTGTTTCTCAATGCAAAAACATATGAATTCTAGGTTTTTACACGTTTTAAGGCAGAACAGAGGTAAAGCTGAGGTGATACAGATGCTAAATATTCAGGCCTAGCAGCTCTGCTAAACTCAATTAATACATTTTAATACATGCTGTATTAAACAAAAAATAACTAGGATAATAAATAATGTAATCAGTCCAGTTATAGAAATCATTTACCAACAATCACAGCATTCTACTGAGTTTACTCTATGATGGGTTTTTTCCATGATGCTCTGCACATCCACTTTTACTTGCTGTAACTGTCAGCTGCTATTTGAATGTGGTGTGAAACTGTTTGTAGGTTCTTCTACTTTGTCTGCAAGCTAAAGTGCCTTGTAATAGTTTGATACATTCCAGTCAAAAACCTCACTATGTTTTATTTTGACTGTATTTCACAAATAATTGTGCAGTTGTGAAGTAAAAACAAACAGAATACACCCGTTTTCTCTCTTTTTTTATAAATTAAAATCTAAACCAGCATGTGATAGGAAGGTGGTGGTTGACTCATGCTGTGGGATGCTTTGTTGGTCAGAACTAATCGGAACATGGAGAAAGTCATGAGCAGGGCAAAACTGAAAGAAAATCTGTTAGAAGTTGTAAAAGAGTTGAGACTGGGGCAGAGGCTCATCTTTCTGCAGGAAAACGACCAAAAAGATGCAGCCAGAGGTGCGATGAAATGGTTTAGTTCAAAATATATTAATGTTTTACAATAGCCCAGTCAAAATCCAGATATTAATCCAGTTAAGAATCTGTGAAAAGACTTAAAATTGAATGCTGTCCAAGCTATTCAGATTACTTTTCTTTGTAAAAAAAAAAATGCATTTGTTTCCTTGAAATTTTGCACTAGTTACTGCTTGTCTCTCTGTTGAAAGGTCAATATAGCACATTGAAGTTTGTGGTTGTAAGGTGGCAAAACAAAGCAAGAAAAAGTTCAAGGGGTAAGAAATGCATTGCACTGTATTTGTTCTTCCAGTGTTTGTTTCATCAGAGCACCAGTCAGATGTCCCAGCTGAGCGTAAGGAATGCGGTCTGAAACATTCTTCGAGACACAGATCAAGACATAATTTGCTGGGGATGGGTTTGCCCAGATACGAGACTGAAGCATCAACAGACTGTCAGAATCACCTTTTCATCTGCAGGCAGGAATGGCTGAAATGGTGAATTCAGGCAGTCTTCTTTCCTTTCAAACCGTCTGCCCCCATCCTGTACCCTCGTCGTGAAACCTGGAATGTGCTTCAAAGAATGTACACTATCTTTCCTCCATGAATAAAACATCTGTCATTCATCAGCCAGTACAATATGTGCCGATTTAACAGAGCATAACAGCTCGGCAAGGCAGGCAGACAGGCAGGGAAGCTCCAGACTCTACAGAGTCCTGCGAAACACAAATCCAACAGAGTGTCATTTGTCTGCCATTGGAGATTACACTGGCTAATTTAAACATGATCCACTGAATGTATTTACAACTAAAAGCTATAAAAAAAAAGGCCACCAATACAAACGCATGTTTGCTTTCATACCAGGAATATTAGAGAAAGGCTACCTAAAGACAATTTCACACCTGTGCTGCAGCCCTGAAATTTTCATGACACTTCCTAGAGCTTGGAGGGTGCAGGAACGCAGATGCTCACATCGAAACGAGGGGAGTTTATGAGGCTTTTACACCTTGTTTTATATTAAGAAATATGGAAATGATGAGCTCATTTCCATGACTGTGAACTGAGAAGTTCTCTGGAAAGTTCCTTTGATTATTATTGTTTCTTTCTGCTTCTTGAATTTTCTTGCTTGTACTAAAATTCCTTCAGTGTTTTCCAAATCCATGGGTTATTTATTAATGCAAAAATAGTCTTTGTTATTGAAAAGTTGTCAGCCTTTATGCACCGTATCCCCTTCCCACACAGACAGAAAAAAACAGAACCATCTAAAACACTTTCATGGGTTTCATCTGGGACATCTCTTGTCCTTCTTTCTGTCCCTTTAATGTGGGTAAAACTGTGCCAGAAATCTTATCACTACCTCTACTGCTTTAGGTTACTCATCTAGGGCACTAAGAAATTCATTTTATTCTCTTCTAACGGTTTATTTCTTCTACTGGATTTCTTTTGTTTCCTTTTGAAACAAAAGCTTTTCTAGAATTTGGAGTTCAGATAAAATAAAACAAAAATATGCATGAAAAATTGACTTTACAATGACCCGCACAAAAAATATAAATAACTGATAAAACAGTTGCATTTAATCTCTTTATAATTGGTTATTTTCTTTTTACTCCCAGCTTATTTCATTTAGAGACTGAAATTTTTGTCTTTTTTAATGTAAAATGGCAAAAGCTCAGCCCATTCGAATGGAGAACACTTGTGAACAGCAATTTTCCTCACTATTAATTCTTGATTGGACATGTATTGAATGCATCCATACAATTCTCTCTTGTTTCCAACATTATCAATTCAAAATTAACTACCTATAAATGCTGAATAGTCATTTCCTATAAACTAATTGAGCTGCTTGAGTCATCACATACAAAAAGGCTGACCAGTTGTCAAAACCTGTGAATTTCATGCAGTTTTTTTGTCATTCTTTCCTGAAGATATTTTGCAAATTGAACAATTTCTTCCAAGTGAACTTCAGCTTTCACTGATTAGAAGACGTGTGGGGATTATTAGTTGTGAGAAATGCATCAAAGCGACTGAGAACAAGTCTAAGATTTTAATTTTTTTTTTGCCGTTCTTCTTTAAAAGATGGATTTGTGGAGTGCTTGGCCAATAGCTGTCTGAAAAATACTTTTGCAAGGTCCTGCACATGTGCAATATAGTTGTCTATCCTTGTTCAAAATCTCCTGTAGGTTTACACAAATCCCAGATTTTAAATTAAAGCGGGATTAGGTGAGGAGTGAAGCCTATCGACATTAATACCAAGCCTGAAGCGCCCTCTCCTGGCTGCTATAGTGTACAAACCGGCGTGTGATCTCCGCCTTGCCGCCAGGTGGCGCTGCAGTCCGCTGTCTCTCACCATAATGCTTCCGCTAACACGGTCTTCTGAGAAGAGTTAGCAGCCGGTGGCTAATATACAAACAATGGGCAAGAAGCACAAAAAGCACAAGTCCGAAAAACATGCATATGAAGGTATTTTAGTTCATATCTTTGGTTGTGTTATTTATATAGTATTTGTATAGCTTTTTTGTTGAAAAATATGTAGAATTAATTGTCTTCCCGCTATGATAGCAACATAATAGCGTTAGCTCGGAAACTATTTATCAGCTACGTTAATTTATGGGACTATTTCCTGAATGTGTCTGTGTTTATAAACAGTGTTAGCGATATGTTGGTTGAATAGGAGTTGCAACATGCCTTACCTGTCTGATAGCTGTTCATTTCATCCCCTGAGCTGTCAGGACGAACAGACATTGTTGATTCTTTGAGACGCATTGACCCACTGACTCTTATTGATTTGATGCTCCCAGAATACGGAGACAGACCGCTGAAGCTGGTGTTAAAGGTGTCCGGGAACGAAGTCACGACCGGAAGTTCCAGTCTGGACACTTTTTATGAGGAGCAACCCGCGGACAGCGACAAACCCAAAGACAAGAAGAAGAAAAAGAAGAAAGATAAAGACAGGAGCTTCGGCTCTCCAGAGGAAGACAGAGGGAAGAAAAAGGTAAACAGCACACACACACACGTGTGTATATATATATATATATATATATATATATATATATATATATATATATATATATATATATATATATATATAAACACACTAAAGAAAGAGTACAGAACAGAACAAAGGAAACAGAAATCTTGTTTTTCACAAACTTTGAAAGTTTACTTTTATACTATATCAGCATCATGATTCGAAGAGCACATTTTAAGTATCTTCCAATCCTGGATAAGCATGGAGAAAAAATAGAATAGGTCAAATATTTGTATTTCTGTAACTAATCCTTTGCGTTATGACTTAAAGATTATAGCCATTAATCTGTCCATCTCAATGCATCCAGTCATTTCTTTTTCCAAGGATTGATAACTGAAAATCTGAACCTGGGCAGGTAGGAAATTTTGTCTTGAAAATGTGCAGAAATCATGGCGTATGTAGGTTAATAATTCAGAAAACAACAGTGTTTTGAAAGGCCAAATTTTGGTGTTATACATGTCATTCAGTTTACATTTGAAACTGTGAAAAGTGGGGATCCAAAATGATAATAAAAAAATGATTAATTTAAACTTTTCTGACCATGAAACCTTCAAGCAATGTTGTAGTTTGTGAAAAACAAAACTGTTAGTTTCAAATCTTTTGGCCACGACCGTAGGAGATGATTATCCTTGCAAATGGACTTGCTGCTATGAAGGCGAATATTGTCTCTGTTCATGTTAGACGACTAAAAAGAAGAAGGGACATGATGCAGATGGGGAAGAAGACAAAGAGCAGAGCAGAACTCCTATTCGTTCAGAGCTGGATAAACTGGAAGGTAGTTTCAAAATGTCTATACTTTATTCCAACTTTCTTTCTCAAAGCTTATAAGTATTTTTTTAATATCCATCTGACGTCCGTGTTTGCAGAAAAAGAGCAGACACCTCTGCAGGAAGCTTTGAATCAGCTCATCAGGCAGCTTCAAAGGTGCAGCACATGGTTCTAAGTGTTCTTTAATTAATTATTGCAAACTCCCCTCACAGAGCTGAGAACCCCAGTCATCGCCCTTTCTGTCTGCATGTATCTGTTTTTGTCTATGCTTTGGTTCATATGTGAATGAAATGTGTTTACACTGCAGGAAAGACCCCAATGCATTCTTTGCATTTCCGGTGACCGACCTCATTGCACCTGGTTACTCTTCAATTATTAAACGCCCGATGGACTTCAGTACAATGAAGGACAAAGTCAAGAAAGAGTTCTATCAGTCATTAGACGAACTCAAAGTAAGTGCGTAGGTAAACCAGAGATCAGACGTACAACTCCACTGTCAGAAAAGATTCTTAACTCTTTAAATTTTCCAAGTATCTTTTATTTTATGAATGAAATACACAATTCTTGCAAGGTGCTGAACCTGTTGCTTAAATTTTTTTTTTCATATCTTGTCTAATGCTTGGTGCTGGATTTGTTGTTGATGTAGGCAGACTTCAGAATTATGTGTGAGAATGCCATGATTTACAACAAACCAGAGACAATCTACCATAAGGCAGCTCGAAAACTGTTATACTCTGGAATGAAGATCCTGAGCCAGGTACGAGTCTCCTCATAGAAATGTGTCTGTATTTTCCTTTTCCCCGTGGATTTCAGTCCAAAATTGTACAGCCAGAATAAGTACATCCTCTAACATCAGCTCATGTTAGAAAACCAGGGTTTGTTTTGTGATAAGAGTCTTCAGATGAACACGACAGAGACTTGCAAGACTATTTAGAGTAGAAAAACTTTTATTTAAATTCTCTTTCAACAGATTAACCTGGTAGGAAAATTATCCGAAGTGAAGTAGATGGTGAGGAACACAGCTTTATAATATATCCAATAATAGCTGTGTGTTTCCTTTAGAGACAAAAGGGAGTTGAGTAAGTAAGACTTGATATTGCATTGATCCAACACATGAGGGCACTAGAGAACGTCATCTGAACTTTTCATACTGCAGTGGTGTTGTTTCTGGAAAGGCCCGCTACAGATTCAACACACCATCATCAATTTAATAGTTAATTAACAGACCTGTGCAGAGCTTGATGACATGTTGGAGCGGTAAATCAACTAGAGTCAGCTGTGTCGAAGTGAGCACACAGCTAAAACTTTCAGGACACCAGAACTGGACTTTTCTACCATACAGTAAAGGGAATTATTTTTCTTTACCCATTTGCTTTTCTTCTCTAGGCCACTAAGTGTTTTTTGTTGTTGTTCCTCCAATAGGAAAGGCTGGACAGTCTAAAGCAGAGCATAGATTTTATGTCTGGCCTTGACGGCTTTGCCAAACAACCGGTGAAGTCAGAGGACCAAGGAGTCACCAGCTCAGACCAGAGCAAGGAGGGAGCCATGGCTGCAGGGAGCAGCGAGCGCTCCCAGACGCCCAGCACTCCAAGGTGCTTCAACTTGCCAACGTCACACCTTCCACTGATAACCTGCAACTCGGCACATTAGACCTTTAAATATCTGTGTAAAAGATGCATAAGCTTTCAGTGAAGGGAGAAATATTGTGAGGTTTCTAAGAAGACTAATCAGGAACAGCATGTTGTGTGTTTATGAGAGCATTCCCACTCAGTCACTGCGTAAAGTTTGTTTTTTTTTACTGCAGAGCTGGATAATGAGAATGTGAGGAATGCCCGATGGCAAGCTAGGACGTGTCTACTCCTGCTGCTGTACATATTTTTCATGAATTTAGCTTCTTTCTTTTTGCTGCATGAAGACTCACCATGTCCACAACAATCTTTACGAGCCTGTTGCATCTTGATGACATTTGTTGACGTCAGGGAATCGAATCAAATGGATGAAGAGTGGAACAAAAGCAGCGTTTAAATACGCAGACTTCCTTCCTGCATTATTGTTTGTCGCCGTTTGCTGCTGCTACAAAAATATCGACTCATTGTCAAATTGTCTCATCCTCACCTCTTCAATTTGAAATTCCTTTGCAGACAAGACAAAGACTCCAAGGACGAGGCGGCAAAGGCCGAGAAAGAGCTGGAGGAAATCCGCAAGGTCATTGAGGAGTCTGGAGGAAAGCTGTCGAACAGAGTGGTGCAGTGCGATGTAAGAAGCAAGAATTCGCAAGAAAGCTTTTTTATTTCAGCTAATTTGTCTTCCTTTAAAAACATTCATTTCTTCAGCTGGCAGTGTGACAAGAAAAGATGCTGCAGATCATTCAAAAGTCATCAGTTCAGCAATAATCCATAATATTAACCTTGTGAAGACACATATTTTTGTTAAATTATTGTATTTTGGAAAATGTGTATTACTATTTATGTTTTTGTTTTGTTTTTTTATGAGACAGTGATAATTTATTTGTCTTACAGTTGGAGTTTGCAAGGCGGAAGTCCGATGGCTCCACGACTCTCGCCGTCCTCAACCCAGCCGATCCGTCACCTGGGGGTACAAACAATGTCAATCTGTCACAGAAAGTTTGGTCCTTGTTTATTGGCAAACCTAGTAAAGATGTGACGAAAAAAACCCATCTTAAAATAACTTGTTCTTTTATTGCAGTATAACAATCTTTGAAAAATGTAACCTTTTAAGGAAAGTGGGGAACAAACTGTATCAAATTAAGAAATAACAATTTGAAGCAGAAATATTTAAAGTGGTATCTGTAACAGTCTGTTTAAAAGAAATGTAACCGAGGCCAATTTTTAAGAAACTTTGACTCTGTTTCTCTGAGATATAACTCCCAGTGAGAAAATGGAGTACGGTCAGTAAAACAAATCTTTAAAGCTCACTGTTGGAGAACCACACGAAAGAAGGCTGTCGTCTGGTCTCCATAGCAACCATGAGATGCTTTGTACTTTCTCTAAATAGGTGTTATTTTCAGAAAAAAAGAGCTTTGTCTGTCCTACCATCACAAATGTATGTCTGTGGAGTAGGACAATAACTAGAGTTATCTGAATTGGTCAGATGAGACTCGGACTGCACTCGTACACAGCAAACACTCCAGGTGGGTGTGGAGTTGCACGAAGAAAGAATGTGTGGAAAAAGCACACTTAAGTACAGTAAAATCTCTGCAATGCCCAGGGACCATTTTGCTCCCTACAGTATTCCAATCAAAGTGCATTTCTTTTTTATCATCAAGTTTTCCCAGGTTTTAATTTGGTGAGAGATTATGCTTCTGCATTGACATTTTAAGGATTTATATAATTTTTTACTAATATTTACCAGGGGAACCAATAAATGTTAGACTGCCAGTGCAAAAACAATCATTGTGTAAGACATTTAATATTTATACCGTCTTGCTTTTGGAACACATTAATGCAGATCTTCTAATAATAAAAGCAACGGTTAAATGTCATCTGCTCAGACGTTGGCTACTGTCCAGTGAAACTGGTCATGATGTCCAATCGGCTGCAGAACGGCGTGAACAGCCTGCAGAGCTTCAGGGAGGACAAAAGGAACAGAGTTACTCCAGGTAAACGAGCTGCTTCAAGCTCATCTCGCCTCGTATCGTCTGAGCAGCTGACAGAGAGATTTCTGATGCGTTACAAACTCTTCACAGTGTCCTACTTGAGCTACGGCCCGTTCACATCCTACGCACCGGCGTACGACTCCAGCTTCGCCAACGTCAGCAAGGACGACTCAGACCTCATCTACTCGTTCTACGGAGAAGAGTCCAGTCTGCAGGGCTCAGACAGGTATGCTGCAGCGCGACCACAGGCGCAGTGGGATTTACTGGCAACGTCATTATAGGCATTCCTCACTGACTCCTGGCCAGATGTTCCCCCTTTTTTTTTTTTTTTTGACTTTATCCAGACTAGCGGAGATTAGCCAACAGCTGCAGACACAACCTGACCCTCAGGTCTCACAGTACAGCTCAGGTTTAATACAATACATGAATGGGACCTTCTGTTGTTGGTTTGTTTTATAAAAAAAAGGTTAGCAAAGTTCCAAAGTTCAGAGTCTGCTCAAAGGAGAACTACTTTGTGCCAAAGGGAAGATGGTAATCATTTGTAATTAAGTCTTCATGTATTCATCTAATTTCCGAAATGGACACTTAATGTCTCGTGTTTCAATCTCTGTAGCATAACCAGTGAGAATCAGCAGATGCCACAATGTCCCATTCAAGTCACTTCTAATAGGAAATTGCAGCCCAGATGTTTCTGTCTTTTTGAGCAAACACTGTCATCACCATAGGCTGACTCTTAAACCCAAATGCATCATGGGAACTGGTGGTCCTATCCCTTCCTTTTACCAGATTGCTAATAGTCTAATTACGTAAGGCTTGTTAGCTCGCTTTCAGCTTACAGGGCACGACTCGCGTCCCAACAAAAGATGTTCACACGTTTTTCTTTGTCTGATGTCAGGGAACAGAGCAAATACTGACTGCTTAGTGACCCAGAAATCCCACCTCATATTAACTCGGCAGGTCAGCTGATCGGTTAAAGCAGGCCGGGTGTTTCAGCAGGGGGGATTAAGGCGCGAGGAGACTGTTGTTTTTTTTCATCAGACAAAATATAGGCTGCAACCACTATAATAGATAACATGCTTTTTCTTTTGACATTAAAAAAGTATGAAGGTTTAATATAATGGTGTCCTATAGTTATATTGCCCTGCCAAAACCAGTTTTTTCACACTTAATTAATTTATTTTATTGATTTTTTTTGTAGTAGCAGAAAGCTTTTATTGCTCTCAATCCAGCTACCAAAAACTTTACATTTTTGTTAAGACTTTGTAAAAATACAGCTTAATTTTATTATAAAAATACATTTCCTGAGAGTTTTGTGGTCATTTTTAAAGAGCTGCCATGTTGTATCTGTTTTTAAGTTTTAAAACTAAAAAAGAACATTACACAAAGAGGACTGATACATTTCCTTCTACTTGTGGGAAATATTTGAAACAAAAACAGTTTCCAATGATACTTGTGTCATTCTGTTGTGGAAATTTAATGCAGGATTTATGTAATGGAAAAAATGAAAAAGGACTGCTAAATCTGCTTTTGTATTTCTATTTTTTTTTTATGTTGGTTCTGCACTTTCTGAATCCAAATTATTAAGAGCCACTTGCGGATTGCAGACCTCTGGCCTATACAGTCAGTAAATGATAATATGCGTCCCGATGTGTCTCGTTTGTCAGATTAAAAGTGCCCTTTGAAAATAAGAACCTTTAAGCAGACATTAAACATGCTTTTCATTAAGTCTACAGTTCTGTTTTTTATTGGTCTGATGTAACAGTAAGTGCAAAGCCATCTGCGTCTGTTTCGCTTAACGATAAAGTTCCTATACTAAATGGGTTTGTCAATAATATTCTAGTTTATTGAATGGGTCTGTATACTGGTTACTGGTAAGAAGGGAATGAATACAGATTCATGTCTCAGGTTTTTTCAATCCACATTTGTCTTTCACTTGCTCTTACGAGAATGCACTTCTCTGTGTTCTGTTACACAAAATCTCATTAAAATACCTCAATGTTTGAGAACAAGGCAATGAAATGAGTAAAATACGGTCTGTTTGTTTAAGTTATCCAATGTGGGAGGTTAACTGAGATACATTATCATCCATCATGTGTGGTTTTGGCTTCACGTAGCTTTATGTGCTCAGATGTTAATGTCTGCATATTCACTTTCTGACTTTGTCCAGCGGTTTGTCTGGGTCTGTCACTTTCCAGGGAAGGTGTTGTTCTTTCCCCGGAAAAGTGAATGAATTGAAAATGTGTGACTAGTTAGCAACATGTCCTCACTTGTCCACGAAATCCTGCCTGGAGGATTCATTTTTATGGGAAGTTTAAGTCGTTTTGAAATCAACTTCTCAGCAGGTTTTATCAGCAAATTGTTAACAAACTAGTTAGCAGTTGTGAAGTTTACAAACTGTTGTTGAGAAGATTGTTTTTGTGTTTCTGGCAGCTTGTCGGAGTTCGTAGCCAAGTCTGATGAGTACGTGTACAAAATGGGTGACAGTCTTCTGGATGCGATGACCAATGGAGAGCATTCAAGATGTCTAAAGGAAACCGAGCCTGTAAGCAGCCATTATTATCACATCCTATTACCAGCTCCCTAACCCACAGAACTGAGGGCAATGTTGCTTTTCTGTTGTTCGTATTTGTCCAGCAGCCAGAGGAGCCAGGAAGCAGACAGGAGAAGAAGAGTGGCGTGGAGGTGAGAGTCTGTCTTTAATCTGGAGCTGCTTCTGTGCACTGTGTTTTTAACACAGCAGGAGAAATGGAAATGGACATTAAGTGTAGAATGACACGAATGTAACACAAAACCGGAACCACTCAGCCTCATCTGCTCCTGCTGGGCTGCTGCTCGGCGGAAAGCCCGTCACGTGTGTCTGCATTACACCCCATATGAGGAGCCTTCATTTGATTTGTGTTATAGATGGCCTCCGCTGATGGTTTCTGCACCAACCAGCTGTGTCAACACAGCAGGGGCCCGCCGTTAACTGCCATCCATCCACACATGGAAAGAACATTTCCCTTCAAGAGCTCCTCGCTCGCAGTCCGCAGTTAGAGAAATCGGAGGGGGTTGTGTTTTCCTTCAGCACATTCGGCCCCGCTGGCTGCAGAGCTCAATCGCTCCTAAGAGCAGCAGAGGAAACCGAAGCTCTGGCCCCAGCGTCAGACACAGAGCCACTCTCTGTACTGTCTGTTTGCTGTTCTTGGCTGCTCTCCAGGTTACACTCATCCCCTTCTCGGTCGTTGTAGCTTTTGATTAGGTTTGATTTTTATTGGATCAGAGAAGCAGCATCTCCATTAAAAAAAAAAACAACAGAGACTTTAAAAAGCCTTGATGTTCCCTTGGCACATCACCTGTCCAGGGAGGAATGCATTTTCTAATCTGACTAAGCGTCTTTTTCCCCCTCCGTCTCTCCCAGGTAGCCGAGGACAACTCATCCGCCAAGCTGGACGTCCCTCGTTCTGCTGAAAGCCTGGATGTGGCTGAGGAACTCTCTGGGGGTAAAGTCCTCAGTTCTTTGTTTATAGAAGCAACAGAATACATTTGGAACAAGAAAATTAACTCCTGGTACAGCAAAGTATAACTGTGGTAGGGAAGCGAACAATCGACTTACGATTCATTGTTGGTTAATGGTTTATTAGATTAAAATGACCTCCAATCGATTAACTATTAATTCCTCTTAGACTGCTGTTGTAGTTTGGCCTCCAACCAGAAGAGGACGCCACTGGTTGTCCTTAGGCAGAGCCAGTTGATACAGAAAACAAAGATGGCAGCTTTTCCCAAAACGGGAAAGAGAAGTAGTTCAGTCTGGTGTGTGATGCAAAATACACTTTATAGCAGTTCTATTTTGAAATATATACACTTGGCAAGTTCCTTAAGTTTTCATCTTAATGGGGCTCAGTCTGTTGAGCTGCATAACCGAGCAGTGTCAACTTCTCAATAAAAAATTACCTTGTGCCCTATGAAGGCAAGATATGATGACAGAAAAGCGTAGGGCGAAAGAGAAAAATAAAAAAAAACATGATTCCAATCAGCATGGTTGATTTTGAGGGCAGTCAACACGATGAACTCATGTTGATCATAATATTTGAAACTGGATGTATCCTTTTATTTCATAATAATCTGCTACTTAGTGTATGCCTACCGCATACAATCCTAATAATATACACTGAAAATTGTGGTTTTGAATTGAGAAATTGTTTGTAGAGTAAGAAAACTTTTGCCAGACGCTGTATATTTCTCATAAAAACCAAAAGGCCACTCAAAAAGTGCAGCTTCAACTTAATGCAAATAACACTGATACAATTACTGTAAATGAATTATAATGAATAAATGTGGCACCAATAGACTTTTCTTCACTCTGTCATACATTTACTTCTATCTCAGACTGTTAGTTTTTGACTGGGATGCTGTCAGGATTCAGAATGAAAGGATTCATTGTGTTATGTAAATGTAACCCGTTTCTGCGGGGGTTACCCAAACGTAACAGAAGGAGCCGAGAGGAAGTGCTAACAGAGTGTCCGCGCTGACCCTCCCCTATCTGTTACAGACGCCCTGCACTTCCAGCAGAAGTTGGACGAAACTACAAAGTTGCTGCGTAACTTGCAGGAAGTACAGAGGGAGCGCCTAAGTGCCAAGCAGCCGCCTAACATGATCTGCCTGCTGGCCCCGACTGCCAAGGAGCTGGAGCTGGGTAAGAGCCCCTCGCTGCATGGGCCCCTTTGTTCCCGCATTCGGGTCTCACCACCAGCTGTAGACCTCCAACAACCCTCCATTTACCTCGTCAGTATTCATCCAACACAGGTGTGGTTAGACAGTGGTCTGATTCAAGTCACTGGGGCTCCCAGGGATATGAGGCATTTTCCTTTGATGTGCTGCTTTCTGTGTGAGCGAATAATGTGACCTTTTTATTAGAAATCATTTATAACTAAAAATCCCTTGGCTTTAGGTTTAAATAACTTCAAAATAAACAGTATGAATTCCCTTTATTTCCTCTGCTTTGTGATTGGCTCATAATCTCCTACTGTCTTACTTCTTATGCTTCCCACACAGCTGAGAAAGTTACAGGAAACCTGACGGAGCTGACAGGTCAAGTGGCCCCATGTGACGTCAGCAGCATCTACGGCATCAGGAAGGCCATGGGCATCACCGTCCCCCCAGAGCTGCCTGAACCCCTCATAGACCTCACAACAGGTAAACTGTCTTAACTCACCCGAACCGTAGCCGAGGTTTATCCTACAGCCTGGAACTGGAGGGAATGTGCTTCAGTGTGAAGAAAAAAAAAAAGTAAATAGGTCTTGGAAAAGTATGTTTATTTCACTTCATTTCTATTTTCTAAAAGTTGTGTTGTTTCTTTCTTGTGTACTTTTGTTTTTTTTAGGTTCTTTTATTTTCTCATTTCTCTCTTGGCATTCCTTTGTGTCCTTCCTTTTAATTTTCCTTTTCCTCACTGTTCTGCTTTTATTAGTTTGAACGCTGCAGCCATTAACACTTGAGTTCCTCCCCTTTTTGCCACTTTACATCTGCATACTTTGCTATTTCACTCATTCAACTTTTACCATATCCTGCTCATTCAGAACATTACAGCTGTCTTTTGGTATTGACATCTCCTACGTTTTATGGAATATTCAGCTTTTTGCAGTCATGTTGGGCCCCATTGAAGTGAATGGAACATCTTATAATTTCTGAAAAACTGCTAAAACCTTGGGGCTCTTACTGACTGCTTCCATGTGATTTTCACATAAAAAATTGTAGACAGATCGTTTATGGTGCATTATGTCCTATATTAAAGAAAAACTACACATAATTTTCTTTCTGCTTTCAGTTCATGAGACGAGTGAACCGATGGAGACCTCATCCACCTGCCCAGACATGGGCCACTTTGTCGCAGTGAAATGACATTCCAGCCAGCCTCGTTAAGTTTATTAACCTAAGTTTTGTACAAACGGTGCTTTTTTTTTTTTGTCTGACTATTGTGTGCATTTTAATTAATAAACCTTTTTTTTTTCCTTATTTAAACCTTGTCTAAAATTTTTCCAATTCTAAATGTCAAAAAACAGACTTACGAAAACATTTATTACATTCTGTAACTGTACAAAAAGTCAATGTCACATTTGTTCACAGAAAGGCCAGCACAACATTATGCAACAGCAATTACAGACGAGATGTTGGTCTCAGATGACAAGGCCACGAGACGGATTCAGAGGAGCCGACAGTGTTATGGTTGCCAAGAAAAAAAAAAAAATCAGCAGGAAGGTTGTTAAATCACACAGCTGAGGACATGCATAACATTTCCCACCTGTCGCAGCACACATATAAATCAAAAGGCAGCAGAATAGTTTTTTCTTTTCCTTTATCAAAGTGGAATAAACAAAAGTGATGGAATACATTCAGCACAGTTCTTGTTGAATCTGTAAATTGCTGGAGTGGTCAAACTGCACATCTGGAACCAAGGAATGTGAGCATAAGGAGTTCTACCTGAACGTACAGAGCGTTGTGTCTTCTGTCTGTAACGGGGTGAAGATGTAGGTTTTTACCAGGCAGGAAAGCTGCCATTACCTGAATATGCAAGAAACGGTTTTCATTTCGAACAGCTCAACCTGAATACCTAACATCTGTCATGTCTATCATGTAGAATAATCAATCACTTTTTAAGTAGGTGAATTTCAGAGTTTTAATTTCTTGACTTGGATTTTTAATTTCTGCAAATTCTCAACAAAAGTTATTTTGGGGCACAAATGTGACCCTAATTAGATAATAAACCTAATTATCTCCAATAAAGCATAATTTTATATCATGCTTTTTTATTAAAGTCAACATTTAAAAGATCTGCAAGAATAAAATAGAAATAATACATAACTTCATTTTCATCACATTAGGTTAGAAACAAACAAAAAAAAAATTACATGACATCACTGTGTTTTATTTGAAAATAGAAAAAGATGGCGGCCGTTGTCGGCAGCCGACTCCGTCGTCTTCTAACTCTTAACTAAATGGTCCCACGTGTGTCTTCCACACAACGAAGCAGTGACGTTTTCTTTCTTCCTTTCAACGGCATCACAGGAACGCACATTACAGCCAGACTGACACCTGTGATGTGCAGGAGTCCGTAAACTCTGTAACACAAGTCCGTATCCAGTTCTGCTGGCTGCGACGGCCCGGCCTCAACTCAGCCCGATGCCTAGCTGTTTGCTCGTGTCAGTGCACACAAAGAAGGTTTTCAGCTCCCCTTTCCCCTTGACGTTGATGAATCCTCGACACTCACAAGAGTAACCCAGCTTCCTCAGCACTTGAGAGGATTCTTCTGTTACCTAAAAGGAGCAAAAAGTCACAGCTGAAGCTGAGAGAGGCATTTGTATGCAGACCAAATGTTCGATTAGTCATGATTCCAATTTAAATCTACGTTCATTTAAAAACGTTCACACAACCACAGTCTTTAGTGTGTTGGTTTTTCTTCATGTGTTATTTAAAAGACCACAATTTTATTTCTATTTTTGCATAAACAATACATACATTTTCTTCTATAGGGAGTTTACATTACCACAGTTTCCAACTCAGTGACAAATAAATTTGACGTATTTTTAGTCTCATTCTGTTGTGGAAATTCTATGCAATTACTAAAACCAGCATTTTTTCTACATGTAAAAACATTAGTTGTAGTTAAGCCAAAGTTATTTAGAGTCATACTGGAAGGTCCAGAGCCACAGACTTCAGACCCCTTAACGTGGTTGTTGAACAATATGCCAGGTTTTAAAAAATAAACTGGACATGAAGTTAAAATAAAGACTAGGAGAGCATTAACCAGAGAAGCAACCATGAGAGCCATGTCAACTCTGGAGGAACTGAAAAGACCCAGAGCTGATGTGGGAGAATCTGTTTACCGGGAAGTTACTAGTTGGTCGCTCCGGGAATCTGACCTTTATGAAAGAGGCATGAAAACACGAATGAACACAAAAACGAGCAAAGCCACACTGAAACCAACCTGGATCTTCCCCATGTCTCCAGTGCTCTCCATTCTGCTGGCTACATTCACTGTGTTGCCCCAGATGTCATACTGAGGTTTCCTCGCCCCGATCACTCCAGCAATCACTGGGCCATGATTAATTCCTTAGAGAGGGGAAAAAAATAAAAGATTAGTTTTATTTCCGTATCTTATCACATTACAAGTAGGAAAAGAAAGTCACAAGGGAAGAATGCAACCACAAAATTGTTCCTTCATTACCAGAGGTGTGTTGTGCTGCAGGTTTGTTTTTAATCGTGATAATAAACTACAAAGATTTCCTGATTGTGTCCCTTCATCAGAACAAATTGATCTAGTGCAGTCTTTTATTCAGATACTATCTTTTGAGGAGTGTGTAGCTCCCAGCAGCTAACCCAGGCAAACTGCTGTTTAAAAACTATGCATGCATGAATCTGCATTTATATACATAGCTTGAAACAGGACTGATATAATAAGATAATAAAAAAGAATGAAAACTGACTAATGTAGCAGAAAATACTTTTATGACTTACAGACATAATTTTCCACAGAAATTAAATTAACCCATTTTGGATATTAGATTCACTATATAATTTAAAGCCCTCTAAAATAATTTAGAGCTACTCCAACGTAATCATGAAGCAGTCACAGGTGGTGGGTTTTTATTTTTGGCGAATTCTTTGAGGCCTGGTCTAACAAACAGGCCACGTTCCAACTTTCCCCTCTAACAGTTGAAGGATAAGATCTACAGGATGGAGCCTTGGTGTTTACATTTTTCTTTTGTTAATGACTCGTTATTAAAATCCACAATTATAGCAAACTTCACAGAGAAGGTCTTTTTTATCTTTCATCTTTATGGAGCTGTTGTACATGTTCTACAGACCTGGACTCAAGCTCCAGCATTTATCCCAGATTGTTTCTCTCTATCCCATTGTAAGCATGTTTTATTCAACCCACTGGATTTCTGATTCTAAATCCTGATAATTTAGGACATTTAAAAATATTTTAGTTTCATTTTTTCGCCTTTCTCTAATGATTGCCTCATCTTCTGACATATTCCATAATTTCCTCTAGAAAACTTGTATTGGCCTTAAATCCAAAGGCCAATTCTAACAAAAGTCAGAGTTCTGACTCTGGTTTCTAGTTACAAATGTGCATCTATCCTCCTTATCTGTCCTCCCTGAATGGTACCCCTATATTTTCAATTAAGATCTGTACATTAAGAAATGGCACAACAGATGTTTTCCCCACCTTTATTTTACCTGTTAAATAATGTTAATATTTCTATAAACTTAAGACAAATTAATCTGATTAGAGTCATCTCTCTAGACAGTAGAGAGCATGGAGGCGTTAATGTGTCTTTTCTTGCACTTCACCCTTAAAAGCAACATTGCCCAGGTCAGGGCTGATAGTTATCTGTGTGTGAGCTGTGAATCTCTGCAGCTCCTCTAGTGCAACGACGGCCATCTTGGCCCAGACACAGGCTTGCACTTCTGCTTCACTTCTTTCCATTTTTGGGTGATAATTTGAATTGCCAAGCTTGTGATCTTGTGTTCAAGTCAAACTCTGCTTCAAACTTTTCCACAACGCTCTCCCTGACCTGTCCGCTGTGACCCATGACCTTCACGGTGGTGTTGCTCACTGATGTTCTCTATCACACATCTGTGGCAATTCGTGTACGGTACTTTATTTAGGGGTCTCAGAGTAAAGACAGCTGAATACAAATACACGCCGCAATTATTGATTTTGAAATTTTACAAAAAATTTGAAAATCAAGTATGTACTCCCTCCAGTGCGTGATTCAATTTATTGTGTTGGTCTTTCAGATAAAATCCCAGTGGAGTAAATTTGTGATTCATGGCTTTAACATGAAGAAATGTGAAGAGGTTAGTCCCAGTAACACGATGCTGTAAAAGCAGGTCCATTGTGATAAACAGTCTGTAAAATAATAACCTAAAAACCACCACAGTGCTACAGATCAGACTGTAAAAGCAGGACATAAACGCCAATCATGTGTAGAGTAACTAAGGAGACCAGCCAGGTCATGGGGTAGCTGCATACAGTCAATAGAGGTTTCGGCTGCCCAGCTGCTGTGCACACTCACCCACTCGAAGCCTGAAGGTGTTGAAGGAATGTCTGTTGATTACGTCCAACTTGCCAATCATGGCAATGGCGAACTCCACCATGATTCCTATCTGGGCCTGTTGCTTCTCTATGTCCTGAAAACACGCAGGAGGATCAACTCAATACCCACAAAATTTCAAGCACGAGCAGAGCCTGCTTTGAAACAGCTCGTCTGACCCCTGCCTGACCCGGAGCTGAAGCGCTACTCAAGCCCACCTGATGGTTCGGCCCACTAAGCCCCGCCGTCGCCATGTAGGTGCTGCCAATTGTCTTGATCTTCTCCACACCACTGAACTTTGGTTTGGAGAGCAGCTGGAGGATTACAGGAAAACAAGTGAGAAATGTTCACCTTTAATCATGTTTTCGTTTTTCTCCCCCTGCATATATCAAAGGTCTAGATAATTAGCATGTCAAGGAAGATGTGATGGATGGCGATAGTAACAGGAAAGCATGTCTTTTCTATTTTTATCCTCCTGACCTCATCAAAATCGGCGACGATCTCATTGAGCAGCCTGAGGCATTCCAAGCCCTCCTTGTTAATGTCGCACTCGGTGTAAAACTCTTTGAAATTCGGCACAGAGGCAAACATCACGCAGACGCAGTCATAAGACTTGTAGTACAGGTCCTGTTAGAAAAACAAAACAAAAAAAAGAAACGCATGGTTTTATTTTCAGTCTTATCATTTTGCTAAAAAAAAACTTTAGGATAATTCATTGTTATGAGCTAAATTCTATTAATATACAGGTGTGTAATATGAAGCTTATGTCGTAGTGATTTATTACAAACTGTGATGTATTTGACATTAATTCCAGTTAGGGTAGGGTTAGGTTTCATTGTTTCACTAGTTTCATTGATAAAACTCAGAAATAAGCCATCTGTGAAAATTTGACTATCACATATGGCCAACAAAAGGACTTTAACACAGAAATGTCATATTATGGCCAAATATTGTGTTCACAGTTCTCTATTAGACATTTATTAACATCTTCCACAAGGAGGGTAACCGATACAAAAGGTTTTATCCAATCATATTAATGGAAAGTTGAGTGGAAGCAAAAAAGATATGAAAGTAAAGGTTGACAAGTAACAGGGATAGCCACAGCAAATTAACGAGTTAAGCATCTTCTGAAGCAGAAGCAATGGTCAAAGCACCCCAACTCAGTGGTCCAACGTCCTCTTCTCAGACCAAAGTAAACTTTTTATTTAATTAGGAGATAAATTAAGACACAAGAGGCACAACATCCGAGTTGCTTTGGGATGTTGGAGAGACGTTTCCAACCTGTGATGATTTGAGGAGCCGTGTTATCTGCTGATGCATTACCACGTCCAATACCAATACAGATAGATCCCTGGGGTAGATCAAACTTCCCTCTCCTGATGCTGATTTGTTTCCAGTTGGTCTTGGAACCTGCTCACTCTGCCAAAACTATCCATTCCTGCTTTAATGACCATTGTGTCATGGTGATTTACTAGCCAACAAACACGCATGAGCGCCGCACAGAATCTAAGCAGTGTAGTTCAAGAGGAAGAAGAGAGACGCCAGACCCAACGACGGAGCAGAAGCTACTCGGGCTTCAGGCTCAGATTTTCAGAGAAAGCAGCATTAATATCAGCAGTAACGCGAAAATCCCATGAGCTGGAAGAGTAGAGCTGTATGTTTCACTGAGGACATTGAATCGATGAATGTAAAATAGGTTTAATCTGCCTAAAGCCAAACAGGAACTACTGGATTCTTGTCATCTTCAAATATAAAAACACTAAAATACAATCTGCAGAATCAGAAACCTCTGAATTCAGAGTTTCGGCTTAGAAAATGACTCGTATTACGGCGTTTCACTGGTAGTATTTTTCTTCCTCTGCATCAATTATCATCTAGTGCCTAGCAACCAGATGGCTTAACCTGAAGGATTCAGCTGAAATGCCTTGAAAGAAAAATCTCACCTCGTTCTTCTTGTTCTCACCGACAAACAGTGCTGCCACGTGGGCAGGCAGCACGTTTTCCAGCAGCAGACGGTTCAGGTTCTCCCTCGTCTCAATCTCGTCCTGCTCCGTGCGGTTCTTGTACTTGAGCTGGAAGTCCTGCCGAAAGCAGTTGTCGTTCTAGGAGGCAGACCCGCAGTGATGTTACAAAATGCAGCAGTATTGTGGGTGTTAATGTGTTCGGTTTTCTTCTGCCGGAACTGCTGGGGATACAAGAGGAAGGCGACGAAAGCAGAAAAATATCCTACCTGCAGCGATATGATGAGCATGGTGACTAGAAACAGTATGATGTCGATGCCGCTCATAATCTGGAGGTCTTTGACAAAGCCAGTGCAATCCACTGAGTTTGTGTTATTTGTGTTGTTTGTCATCCTGCAGAACAAAAATGAGAAATCTTCATTCAGGAATACATTTTGCTAAATTGTTCAGAATGACATTATGAGCATTTTTTTCAGAACAGTTTAACACAAACTGTAAAATTTACAAGCTTTAATAAAACAAACATGGTTTAAAGCCAGATGAAATGTAATCTTACGAGTCAAAAACTTTGTCCATCTCTCTCTGACAGTCTTACTCCAATAAAATATGCTTCATAATTTTTGACCTACTCGCTGCAGTTAAATCCGCTGTAGTATCGGGAGGAGGTTTGAAACTTCATGAAGCAGTTGTCAAGAAGGCTGAAGATCATGTAGTGGTACAAGATGGATGCAACAAGGAGGAAGAGCACTTTGAGCTCTAAGCTCACTCGCAGAAAGACTCCGCATGCAATGAGCGACAGGCTCCAGCAGCACACAGAGTACTGACGGACAGAGAGGACAAAGGGGACATACATCATACAGGCAATACAAGTCTAACACAAAAAATATCTGTCATGTTTAAATGCAAACAACTAAAACAATTATCTGGAAAATAATTTGCATGTCCAATACAGGAAACTTTCATTTAATCCTGCAAACCTTTATCATAAATAAAGTAATAATTCCAGTGCCTTGCAAAAATACTTAGGACTTTTTGTCTGTTACAACTACAAACTTTAATGTATTTAAGTAGGATTTGACTTGACAGACCAACACAAAGCTGTGAATAATTTGGGATGTGAAGGTAGCATCCCGATCAGCAGGGATGAGGAAACTGGTCAGACTTGATGGATGCAAGTAAACACACGGCAATACTGACAGAAAACCTGTTGGAGGCTGCAAAAGGCTTATTTATACTTCACATCTAATCTTTTTAAGTTTGAGCTATTTGGCAAAAACAAAAAACGAGCAACAAATATGGTCTCTACACACACTCAAATGTCTTGCAGCTGGAGCTGCAGTGAAAGGTTGGTAGAAACAGGGGTCAGAATAAAAATGCACACCACACTTTTCTGTCGAAACCATAGGTCATTTTCTTTTCCCTTCAAGAAATATGAACCACTTTGTGTTGGTCTGTTAAACAAAAACTAGTTGGAAAAGTTCAAGGCGGTTAAACACTTGTGCACGACACTGAATATCTGGGATGAGTTGCGTTTCCCCAAGTTTATGTATCGACACAGTAACACTCCATGGGACTAACTAAAACACAAATTATAGTTAACAAATCCTCCACTCACAGGCAGTGAGAAGTCATCAGTCTCTACGTCATCAGTCTTGATGTCCTTGTGGAAAAGGAAGCACTGCTAAGAGATGAAATAAGAATTTCAATTTGACTGACAAGCCAACCTAATTTGACTCAGAGCCCAAATTGTGAACATTGTCCTACCAGGTTAAACAGCGCCGCGATAATGATGACCGCAGTGGTAATGGTCGCCAGAGGGAGGCGCAGACACGGCCGCTTCACCACCGCCTCCGATACAGCTGGCAGCCACCGGCACCCTGACAGCTTGTGTGGAAACACGCGCTGCAGAGGATAAGGAGAAGTGAGAAGAAAAGATGAGAGGAAAAGGTGGATTCAGACATGTGAAAGGAGCATGTGACTCCTTGCCCAGTCAGCCGTCTCCAGACATCATGTGTCAGTGACTTGCAGATGATTTGATTCAGAAGAAGAATTTGTTTTTGGGGAGAGAAGTGCGATGAACTGACCGTCAGATTTCATCTGCCTTGTCAAAAAGGAAGCTGCATCAATTCAAACATTACTTTGAAGGGCATGTTTAGGTATTAATAGTTCAACTTAAGTTAATTGTAAATACATATATATATGTATAGAACTTCTATTTCACAATCTTTACTGTCTTTAAACTTGCCTGTTTTATAGTTGTTGCTTTGTCTGTGAATTATAACAGGAAGTGGGGGGGTTTTATAGTTAGCCAACACTTCTGCAGTTCAAAAGACAAAAAAAACGAATAACTTCATGTTTTGATCATTTCTATTCAGTTTACATCAAACTATATTAATGCAGTTTTATGAATAGGTAATAAAACATTCAAATTTGATTGAAGATGAACAATTGAACTTTTATCTAAATATTTTGTGTCTGGAGTTCATAGAAATGACTTTATGAATTAAAATTCTGAGTTCTGATTGATAACATTAGTCACATATTTAGAGAAACTGAACAAACAAACAGGCAATCTGCTTATTCACATTGTAAGCTTTAATATTTTTTTTGCAAATATTGGTGACATTTTGCTAAGTTTATGTTTTTTTACTCTTTACCCACATTGTCACCATGTTCAGTGTCACTTGCTAACTTTCTATATACTAAAGAAAGCTGGAGACAGAATGCAAACAGTATGTTATTGTAGATAAAATATTATCTCCAGGCTGAAATTGTTCAAGATTACTAATGTTAATTAACTATGATTAACTGAGGATTATTTAAAAGCATTTAGTAATTTCTGAATTTGTTAAATAATTCATTTAAGAGCAAATTCAACACATTTAAGCAGACCTTCATCTTTCAGCTCTTTGTGTCACAAAAATCAGTAATGAACTAAAAAACGCTTGATCTGGTCAGTCTAACAGGTTTATTGAGGATATTTTTAAGGACATTAGCGAACGCAGTTGAATATGTCCAAATGCACTCGACATAATGTTCTCTTTTCAGTATTGAGCAAGGCTTGTGATTTTAAATTTCATCTGCACTCCGCTTCTGGAAGATAATTGCTAGAAAGCAAAAGAGGGGCGGGGGGGAGGAGAATGCTGACGCAGATGCATTCCCACTAAAATTATTTTTTAATCAAGTCTTCGCTATTACTGTATAAGATTCTCTTGTATGACATTAGCACAAAAACAGAGCAGGAATCTGGAAAAGATTTCACATTAAATTTTCCTTTTACTTTAAAAGGATATCGCGTGGTCAAGAGCAAAACACTTCAGTCATGCACATGTACTGCAGAAATGGGCCAGGTCACAATGAAACAAAACACCCGAATTACATCTCATTACATTATCCATCTAGGTGGTAGCAAGCAATGCACAGGTCTTTTCCATTTTCTTCGAGCCCAGATTCTAACATGGCCTGAAAATGTGTACATTAAAAGATCAGTCATAGTAAAGGTTAATCATACTGACCTGCAAATGACCCACATAACAGATGGTCAAAATCACCACCAGAATAGAAACCAACACTCCAAAGTATGTCCATCCATGCTTCCTTTTGATAGAGACAAAATCAGTTAGAATTTTTTTTTTTTTCATCCAAAGGTTTAATTTGATGGTTTTCTTCAAAACAATAACAACTGACTAAATCGCTGAAAAGCACAAGACAACAAAAGCCTTGTGTTGTTCTTTCAGAGTTTAGCACAATGAGGGTAGAACAGACTTTTAGTGAAAATGGAAATACGGTTTTACTTACTCCTTTGTGACAAGCATTTGAATTACAAAGATACAGAGGAAGATGAAGGTCGCACATCCCACATAGTGCTTGAACATCGGCAAATCCAAGAATCGGTACTAAGGAGAGGAAAAGAGGAAAATGCTGCTCAGTTTTCAGGTTTACATACACATTTGAATGAGGCTTTGGGGTTTTTAACGATGCATTTGGATTCTTTTCATCGGAGGAATGATTATGCACCCTCAGTTTAATGTTTATCCACACCAAAATAAGTTTTGCTGTGTGTTAGAAAACAGAATTATCTCCACATTTTAACTTTCCAGCTGCTGACATGTGGTGAAGTTAATGCATTTGAAAGTAGTCCTCCATCTTCTTCATTCTACCCACTTTGAGCAAAGAACCAGACCAAAAACATGATGCTGTCACCACCGTGCTCGATACCTGGAGTAGTGTGTTAAGATCTGAAACAGTCAAACAGTTCGCTCTTTGTTCTGACAGTAAAAAAAATACAAAATAAAATTCCCCTGAAGTTTTTTATTTGCTTGCGCCTGTGGGCAGATGCAAATTTTACTCTGTGTCATAGTTAAACATCCTTCTCTAGGACAGCAGCATTAGTGTTCCTGTGTCTTCCAGGTTAGGTTGTGCTGGGTTTTCACCGAACATATTAACTATTCACCTTTATCAAAAGAGGAACCGTTTGGGTCAGACAGTTGAGGTCGGATACAGATGGGTGTTTCAAATGAGAAATCATGAGACAGAGACTGAGCAGATTACCTCCAGATTAATCAACTCCTGCAATCACCAGATTAAATTTAACAGAAAGCGAAAGGGTACGTCTAAGTCCGTCTCTTATTTTTGCCTCTTTGTGGATGAGAGAAAATCCCAAAATAAATCCCATTTATTTTGTTTTTTATTTGTCCAAAATAAAGTCAAACCACCATTTATGCTGTTGTATCAAAGCAATTTATGTGCATCCCAAAAAATAATTAATGATTTTAATAACCTAAATCAAACCCACCTGCTTTTCTAATTCTTTTTTTGGAAACCACAAGGCTACCCTTCTGCTCTCTTCAGACTTCGACCACTGCCTGCGAGAAGAGAAGAAAAGCGATCTGATTATTCTTTTGCATTCTAACACGCTTAATTAAACCCCAGAAAAATAAAGGCTGTAGGAACTTGAACTAGTTGATCCAAAAGAGTTTCTTTTAACAGAGATGACCGTGACCATAAACGACTTTCTGCAGCAGTCAGCATTAAAGGAGCCTCTGACTGAAGACGCTCTATTTTTGAATTGCGTTCTTCCTTTGATAAAGCATCTGAAGAACTGACGCTTCCTCAAGAAGTACAGTCTGCTTTGTCTCATTTTTTATGCAGCTTCGCTCACGTTGAGCCTGTTGTCTTGCTGAATACTGAGGTTTTTATAGTCCTCCACTTATTCTCCCATGATGGACATGTTGCAGGTTCTCCTGAAATCTACAATCATCTCTTATTTTGTTCACGCTCAAGATGAGGTGATTGTTCCCACACCATGCCACAAACAAATTACTTGACAAATAGCAGCAATTTTGAAAGAAAGCCACATGATTGCAGATTGTTGCACTTGTAATAGCATGTACTTGGTAAATCGGTAAATTGTTAGTGACCTGACAAAGTGGAAAGTCAACTTTGCATCTTAATTTCTGTTCATCATGCAAGAAAACATTTCAGTAAAATCTACCTTACACCCTAGAAAGATTTATGTCTTTTTAACAACAAAAAAATGGCTCAGATTTCCCATCTGCTAAAAGCTAATTATGCAAAACTTCATAGTTTTTCATCTGCTGCAGATGAGGCTGTGCTCATGGTGACTGGGCCAGGCAGAGCAGTTTTCTCACATTTTATCTCAAACCTGTATTTGCATAAAAAATAAACATCCTCCAAATGTGAAATCATGTCTTCAGCTGAGCTGAACATAGTGGGCCTTCTCTGCAATTTCCATCTTTTTAATTGTGGGCTGTTTTCCACCTTCTGGAGATTTATATTCACCTCACATCAGAAGGCAATTTTCATTGTCACAAAAAGTGATTCATACCTAAAGGATCAGCCAAAGATATACTGCAAAGAACGCCAAGAAAACATCACGTCATGAGGTTGTGTTACTTAATGATCAGCCAACAAAAACGGCATGCGTCATTTCTGAGGAGTGGATCAAAAACCTTTGTCCTTTCATGCCAACAGCACCATGTGTTTCATCTACAGCGTTTGAACACACGTCCTACATGTAACCTACAGGATCAGCACAGAAAATCACCAAGCAATAATTGGAATGTGGAGATCGATCATGTTTAGTGTTTTTCTTATCACTACATGGGTGGATTATTTTTCAGAGCTCTTGATAAATCTTTCTAAATAACACAGCCATCTGTAGATTCTTGCTCCATCTTTCGACTATGTGCAGCTCCGAGCATTTTCTGGTTATTTCATTGCATAACAGGGTTGTGCTGTTTTTGCATGTTATCTGTTATCTAGTTTTGACATCATAAAAATACAACCTGAGTAAATACAAAATAAATGATTATTTCAGTTATTGAGGAAGCGAAGCAGCCAAAACAAAATAAGCTCTGTTAAAAAAAAAAAAAACTACGGTAATTGCCTTGGAAACATAACTGGTTGGCTTGGCAGCACCGACTACCATGAAGCGTTGGCAATAACTAGCAATGACTGATTTAGATCACTGCTGGTGAAATTTGGCCTACTTATCTCAAGTCTTCAAACAAGTTTTCTGACTTGAATTGTGACCTCTGTCCTTAAATGAGATTGGTGATGACTGTAGTGCTTATATCTGTAGTATTTATATTATAGATCTGGCTGTATAGCTACTAAAATTGATGATGTTACAAAGTGGCGGTTATTAGTATTGCACATAGGACCAGGCTGGTTAGGATGCCTCCTTCTCTAATAAAATAAATCATAATTTGAGAACTGCGTTTTGCATTTACTCTAGCTAATAAAACTTATTTCATAATCTGAAATATTTAAATATGACAAAAGAGTAAAAACTGAGAAAGTCTATAAGGAGGAAGATGCTTTATCATAAACATACATATAGTAGAAGGCTATAAACAATTTAGATATAAAATGTGCATCCTTCATGTAAATACAGAATACACTAAACAAATCTTTTGTAAGGTGCACATGTATACTTTTCTCCCTCAGGTAAAAATGTGGCCACTATGTGGCTGCAAAAACAAAATAATAGGAAATCTTTAACCTATATTTATCTCTGAATCAACTCCAGACTCAACACAGTACATTAATAAAGAACCTGATGCACCATAATCAAATTCATGCAGATTCAGAGCAGCTGCTGCTTCACTGCAGGCAAAAGCTTTGTACTGTACATCCTATGGGACACCAGTCAGTTCAGTCTGTGATTTTTGCAAATGTATAATGTCCTAGACTTTAAGGGTTTTTTTTTTTTTTGTTTATTCAATTGCAATCTATAACACCAGGATATTCAAATCTACACATCAACACTGTCAAGCATAAACCTATCGTATGCTAGCATTTCTTAATTAAACCTAAACCAGAACTGCTTAATGAGATACTTTTCATGAAGCGATGCATACATTTACATACATAAATAAATAAACTTTAGAATGAGCGGCCTACTTGCTGCTGAGCTCATCTATTGCAGTGGTCATCTCGTTGTGCAGCTGCTCATCAAACTTAGTCCTCTGGGATTTGATCCTGCACCAGAGAGCACAAGACATAATTAGGAAGCAGCAACCGGACACACTTTGAGGCACGCAGCCACATCCGAACAGGATGAAGGAACACTAAATCTGCATTTAGGTTCATTTTGGACACAGTTTGGTTACTAGGTAGGAACATTAGTGAGAAAAGAGAAATCTAGTTTGTATCTATGAGAGAGCTGGAGGGGGCAGTTCGGGATGCATGACACGGCGTGTTAATCTATCCCAAAGGAACTCTGTGTGTTTCTGCCATATTCCCCAACTAGATCAGGAAGGAAACACTCAGAGAGATCTGCAGACCTTGATACACAAAAAAAAAGCCCAGATAGGTGGTCAGTGTTAATAGCAGCATGTCAGTCCACTACTCTGAGTCTACAGCACTTATGGTTATGTGGTGCCCTGCTAAAAAGAGTTAGAAGTTAGTGAGATGAAGAAAATAACATTTTACTACTCAGTTGGTTAGTGTAGGGAGAGCAAAAATATTTAGAAAACAGTAGTTCTCATCCTGAGGATCAAAACACCACCGCTTTTATAGGTGGTGAGGAGCAGTACCAGGGTAAGGTTAAGTACTTAAAAAATTAAAGGGAAAGCACTAGAAGCTAAAAAAAAAAGTTAATGAAAAAACTAACATCTAAGGGATTTTTTTTTGTTTTGTTTTGTCAGCAATGGTTAAGAGCAAGCCCACATTGTTGTAGGGCGTGGAAAAAGCCTGGAGGCTGAGAACTACTGCACTGATTGGGTTGAGGAGCCTGTGGGTCATAAAAGCCCCACTCACTTATGGTTGCTGAGTTGAGGGGTGGACAAGGAGAATGGCTCTTCAAGCGACTCATCAAAGCTGGTGGGATCCAACAGTAAGACAAAAATACAAATGTATTACAAGAGCGCAGCTAACACACAACGAGCAGGTCTAACCAGGAAAATCTAAGCAGGAAAAATGAATGGATTTCAATCTGTTCCAGGTAAGAAAAAGGGACTCTTACCTCATGTACCTGTTTGTTTGTTTTAATTTTCACACATTGCAATTAAAAACTGGACTGCAAACTAGCTCATGCTCTGTAAAAGTCAACAATTGTCAGGTGAAAGCAAAAATATTCCTAACTGGACTTAGATTTGAACTGTGATTGACCCGATTTTTAGTTGCTCTTACTACACCGTTTATATCTTTGACCTTCTGGAAGGTCAACCTCAGTCCCACATCTCAAATGTTACGCATGTTCTTAACAGGTTTTCTTCCAGTATACCCCTGTATTTAACTTCATCACCTCAGCTCAAAGAAAGCATCCCACAGCATGATTCTACCACCACCTTGTTTCAAGGTTGGAGTGGCATCTATAGAGTAATGTGGATTGTTAGGTCTTCTCCCACACAAACAATAATAAAAACTAGCAGCTAAATTTCTCATAAGTCAGGGCTTAATCTTGTAGCTATGTTGGCCACTCCAAACATTTGATATAATGAGGTGAATGACTCTTCGTTGGTCCAGACAGAGCATCTGAACAACAGGTAACTTCATCATTGGGCCAATGCGACAAAATCTTTGTAGAATATACACAATAATCTATTAGTTAGCGCTGAAGCAGTTGCTTAGTGTTACACACAGCTTTAGTATCCCACTTTATCAGCCAAGTTGCATTTATTGATTAAGACAAATTAATCTGTCAGTTCAATCACTTTTTGTGAAATTTCGATATGGAAAATTCATGAATTCTCATCTCCCCTTTAGTACTTAGCTACCATGCAAAGCTTCAAGGATTTCATTGTGGTAATATTGTTCATATAGTTATGTTGAGTGTATCCACTTCAGTTGTTGCTTACAACAATCAGCAAATTTATAGCTGTAGTTATATTCGTTGTGCTTAGTGTGGGAAGTCCTCAAGACCTTAAGTAGTTGGCCATGAGGTTTACATAAGCAAATAAAATATGGAAGATTTGAGAAGAGATGTGAATTGTGTGTGCAAAACTAAGTAGCAACCCTACATTTTACAGTCTGCTAATCATAAATACATGTGCTTCTCTGTGGTAACATTTGCCTATAACGCACGGATAAATGCAAACCTTAAAACTTTGAAGTGTACTCCTAACGAAACTGCACAAAACAACCTGATATGCCAGAAGATTTAAGCATCATAGATGACCTGATAGAGCAATGCAAGTATGAAAGTAAAGCAGCAACACAGAAGAATGCCAGGCAGTCATCTATTATGTCAAAACAACAGACAACGCATTAACCCACATCAACCTTCAACCCAGCCTGATCTCTTTCAACAATAACATCATTTATACGTGATGCTTGTTTCGTAACTACAGAGAACAAATACATTCCCTTTTAATGTTGTATTTTATTTTCTGTGATAGACTGAATAAATAATGGGGCATAATTGTGTACTGGACAGAAAAATAAGAAATAACTTTCAAATTATTTATGAAAAAAATGAATTTGCAGATTTTATCTCATTTCATCCCTCTTGAGTCAAAACTTTATATTGAGCTGCAGTTGCAGCTATGGGTTTTTTTTTGGTGGGGGTGGGGGTTTCACCTTTGTTGCCTTGCAAAGAATAAAATGTTTTCGCACATATGAATTTTTAGAAAACCTTAAACCACAGAGCAGCACCACAGCACAAACACTATATCACCATAAATGACTATCACACATGCAAGAAAAGTGGCTTCAAAGTGTACACACCACTAATACAGCTCCAACGTCATTTTGCACCTAATCGTTCCCCTCAAAAAAATAATTTTCTCAACAGTGCTGGACAGGATACATGTCGCATTAAGGGTGTAAGAAGCTTAAGGATTATTGATAGAGGCCTCAAAAACCTGCACTTTTGAGAGGCGTTCTTTATATTACAATTTCAAAGAACATGGTGACGACTAGAATACAGATACTTGTGGCACTTTGTGCAGAAATGTGTAATACAGTTACTGAAATATAAAAACACACTAAAAAGACAGGAATGATGAGAATGTTGCTGGTAAGCACGATTCTGATCTGCAGCATCCACATCAAGTACAACTAAAAACCAGGTTGTCATTCTGTTCAGAGGGAATCTGTGGGGAAAGCTCGATTCAGCCATAATTTCTCTTTTCATTGCATTACACATAACAAATTACTCAACAGCATCTGAGCTTTTCCTTACCTATCAGCTTTCTTGGAGTCGGTGAGTGAGGTTCGTAAAGGGATGTCCTGAAGAAGACGGGAACAGAATTAAAATGATAAGGTCACACCATACAAAATTCAAGGATATCAATATTCTGCTTTATGGAATAATTCTACTTCATGAATAAACAGGAATAAATAGGAAAATATCTGTTTAACATAAATGACTTTAACATAAATGTAATGTGATTACATTTTTTCTGAATATTTAAGATAATAAAAAAATATATATATATTTTTTTTACCTCGTTATGTTTTTCCTAATAATGCAAACAATATTCAAAATAAATCTAACCTTGAACCGTCCTTTTGCGGAAACAATGCTTTCAGATATAAAGCCCTCCCGGCTCTGCAGGTGGGCAAACGGTTTGACGGCCCCCCAGGTTTCAAGGTAGCGGGTCATACGGACCGACGCCCTCATCTTCAGTCCATCATTCACCCTGGGTTTAGCAGTGCTCCGGGTGCTCTGCGATGGATCCTTCGACTTCACACACAAACAGAAAGAAAAGTTATTTGGCATTTAATGTATGCATCATATACAACTTTGAAATTCCAGATATTCAATCATTTCTCAGGAAGATTCTCTTTTTACCTCTACAGGAATTACAGATGGAACTTATCGCCAAAGCGTTCAGCTAAAGAAAACAATGATACTGTTTCAAGTGGTTCAAACAGCATCATTCTCACCTTTTATTCTAAAAATCATTGTCACCTTTTGTTCTAAACAAGCTAATATAATAGGCTTTGCTGCACAGGAAACACTAATCACATCTTTAAAGGAAAACAAATTAAAACCAACCCCGTCGATGTTTGAAACAACAGAACAAATGGAATTTAAATGCTTATTTGACATGTTTTTTCCACATTCTGTCACTTTACAACAACAAATGTATTTTCATTACAATTTTAATGTTAATGAACAAAGATCAAAGAACACAGCAGACAGGTCAGGAAGAATGCTTTGTAGAGGTTCAGCCTATATTCACAATGAAAAGCTATTTTCAGAGGCTACTCTGACTTATCTCAAGCTGTTTTGTAAAGAAAGATGGTTCCAAATCTGGAAGAGGCTTACCCCCCCAAAACACTTGTAGTTGGGATTGCAATAAAACGGGACTCTGCAACGGTTAACTCAGGTGCATGAATACAAATTCATGAAACTTCCCCCCCCCAGATTTTCCTTTTCAAAAGTGTGGAAACCACAAAAAAAAATTTCTACTTTGTAGTTAAGCAATTCACATGAAATCACAGTAAAATATGTTGATTTTTGTGTTTTGTGGCAAAATGGGAAGCATTCCAGAGGTCTGAATCCTTGCACTGTTTTGATAAAAGGGTTTTCACTCTCAGTCCTGGAGTTGTTGTATAAATAAGCTTGGCTGAGAACATACCCTCGGATCGATGACTAGGTATGTCTTGACATTGAGTTCATTGAGGTAGGGGTCTCTCAGGTGGCCGTTCCCCTCTTCAACTTCATAGGCCTTGTTCAGGTGCTTCAGAGTCGCCTCTGTGATATGGACACGCCTGAACAGATAAACACAAAACAAAGAAAATATTATGACATTTTTGGGTCACTTAGTTTTATTAATCCTCTTTTAAATCAGTACACAATGTTATGCAGTCTAGAAATAAATCCTTGTCATGAATTTTATTTAAAAAAAAAAAAAAAAAAAAAAACACCAAATAGAAGGGCGTTGGTTAAGTCTCAGTTTATGGGACGGTGGAATCGCATGTATATACAATATTTATATTATGTATGCGTGCATCTAATATTTAGGTCAACATATCTGTATCACTCAGTGCAAATACAAATTAGATTAATATCTTTACTAAATGGGACATTACACAAAACAAGTGAAAATGTTAAGAGCACATGAACTTAAGAGTTTTGTAAAAATAAGAGGATAAAGGCCACAAAACAATGCTGTAATGCAAAAATAGGAAAAATCTTCTATTTTCTTAATTTTTGCTTGGATTTGAAATTATATCCTATATAAAAGCATCTGCAGCTCTTTTTTAATGTGTTATAGTCCTTAGTGTATGAAAAAACTGAAATCAATCAAAGTCTAAATTGACAGCTGAAACCTTAAAGACCAGATACCAACACTCATATTACATAAATCCCCTAAATATGTAATATAAGGCTTTTGTAATATTTCCTAACATTGGGAAATATTACATGTGTCCTAATATGTAATATAACGCAAGTATTAAAATAAGCCAGTGTTGGTTCCTTGAATATGAATAAATATCAGAGCCATTCAACATATGTAGAGCTGAAAGTGTAGCTACTTACCCTGGGAGGCCTCCTGACTCCATGTGATTGGCCAGCGTGACATCATGTGACCACACATCAAACTGCCACTTTCTGAGGCCGATCACACCGCAGAGCACGTTACCCGAGTGAACACCCACTCTCATGTTGATGTCTATCTCAGTGGCGTCCCGGACCTGCCTGGAGGAAATTTCAGTCAAATTAAAGGCTCAGTATGAACATAATATATGTGCATCTGTCCAACAAAGCAACAATAACAAAGCAGCATTGACGTCCCTTCTGTGTGAAACGCCGCTGTCTGACTGACAAGATTATACGTTAACTTACCGATGCATTACTTTTTTAAAAAAATGTCCATGGGAACATGCACAAACTATTTATGGTAAAATAATAAATGGCCTGTACCTACTTGTATAGAGCTTTATCATTAAAATTTTAAAATGTCCATGATTACAGTCTTAAATGTGCGGTATGGCTACGCAGACAATAATTCTCATGTAAATGCTAAAGAATTTGGCAGATAGGAGGTGATGGTTGGTAGACTCACTTAATAGCTTCGCACATGTCCAGGCCCATTTTAACACAGTTCTTAGCATGCATAGGCAGTGACACCGGTAGGCCTGACACACAGTAGTAGCAGTCTCCCAGGATCTTGATTCTCATGCATTCATTTTCCTGCAAACATTAAGAAAAATTCACTCCGAGACTGTTATGCAACCAGGCAACTAAAAAGGGAACAAAATATGCATATAAACAGGACACTGCTCAGCTCAGTGATTTTCTGTGTAAAAAAAAAAAAAAAAATTCTTTTTAGATCCTTCTTACTGTTATGCAGGATGCACAGGTTTCTTTATGACGGTCTAAAACAGAAAATGCCCTGTCCCAAATTAAATTACTGTAACTATTAGATCACAGCAGCTAGAAGCTATAGTTTAAGGCTCAAGCTAAAAATGAATTGTGGCTAAAAAACAAAAAAAAAAAAAATTGCCATTTAATCTAAGAATTTAACTCTTACATGATTGTCTGTTTAGGTCATAAAGGTTAAAATGTCATGTTTTAGCTTACCTTGGCAATTTGGTCAAATTTGCCAAACAGTTCATTGAGCATATGTACAAGCTCTTTAGGAGAACAGTCACTGGCCAAACGAGTGAAGCCAACAATGTCTGCATACAGAATGCTGAAAAGGAAAAAAAAATAAAAAAAAGAGCATTGACAAATGTTTTTCAAACTCTAACTTTGCTCCATTTTAGTCCAGAAGTCTAGAAAAGTGATTATGTAGACCCTTCAACATTTTTACCATTTGTCACACTGAGAAAACATTTTTTCTGTTAGGCACAACAAATGTCTCAGCAACATAATTAAAATATACTCAATATTTATTGGGACCAACCAGATGGATGCGTCCTCACTATAGCAAATCTGGTATCTACAGAAGTGGCAAGAAAAAAAAAATCCCATTTGCAGTTTAATCACAAGATCTTTGGGGAACATAAACGTGGATAAGAAGGTGCTTTCGTCAGAAGAGACCAAAATTAAGGGGTTTGCTCTACATGCAAAACTAAATGTGAGGTAGAAAACACCCAAAACCTTCTTTTCTTAATGTGAAACATAATCATCATATGTGCATGTGTTAGAATTGCCCAGAATCATAAACCAGACCTAAAATGATGTTGACAGATGTTCTCCATCCAATATGAGCTATTTCGCAAAGAATGTGAAAATATTTCAGTCTCAAGGTGTAAAAACCTGATAAAGACAAAACCCAAAAGACTTGCAGCTGTTATTGCAGTGAAAAGCAGCTTCGCAATGAACTTTCCCGATGTGGACAGAAAAGATTTTACACCACAAAGTTTTTTAATTTTTTTATTGTGAAGAAACTTTGAAAACAATGCATCACTTTCCTTGCAATCCATATAGGTGCTTTGTTATATTGATTTGTCCAAAATAATCCCACTAGACACTCCATGAATTCCTTTTAAATTGGTTGAACATAGAAATTGATGTCAATCTCTTTAAAGTTAACAATTAAATGTTTAATAAACTAGACAATATAACCCACAATTGTGGTTTTATTTTATTTTTTTCTGTCCCAGAACTGAGTCAAAAATGGAAGCCTTTCTTTTAATTCCTATAATCAGTATGGCTTGTGACGCAGAGTAAGTAGCTTTAGATACAAAAAGAAAATCACCTGGCTCACTCTACCATTGACCCCCAGTGCACTTGATTAGTGGTTCACTAAAAAGACTGACTGTCTCAGTGCTGAATCACAGATTCAGCACAATGTCAGCTTCCTGTCAGCAAACCTCAGAGGGAAAGTGAAAATATTTTTGACCTTTCAAGAGATCCCAACACCACAAGGGAAACCAACTGGGAATTAATGCAACTGGCCTCAGTGGGATTGTAACAAACTCCAAAAACTGCAGCAGTTACTTCGCTCTTTGCTTTAATTTGACTTCAGTGTGCCATCCATGAAAAAATATATATATAACAAAAGGATATTATTTCAGTATCAAAATTATACCACCAGCCCTAAATGCAATGTATTTTCTGCAATAATGCACAGTGTTGAGTATGTAGGGTGCTGAATGAACTAAACATGCAATAAGGCACGCCCCATGTGGTAGATGATTACAGGTACTCTTGAGTATGGTCTGACTCCAAATGACCCTGTGTTGAAATGCAGAGGCCCACAGATGCTGCACGGTTTTGAATTGTTCTACTACTCGACTAAAAATGGCCAGGTGCTTTATGAGTCTGCCAACACAGCTAATCACAGCCCTGACCGAGGTAATCACAGGGAAAGAGTAAGGTGCACAGTCTGTCAGTCAGCACCCTTTTACTGTAGCCTTAGATGAACATGGAAGAAGAAAAGGTTGCTTTCTCAGGAAAACCATCATAATAATAAACTATGCTCACATTCTTTGTCTTTTTTAATGCCTGATGTGCTTTTTTTTTACTTCTATACTTTGTAAGCCAGATGGAAAGGTGTTTTTTAACATACTTGAGCTTGTCCACACAAAAGCTTTGTTGAAACAAATTAACTGGTAAGCCATCGGTCAAAGCTCACTTTAGCTTGCCCTTATATCTGTCAGCACTTACTAAATTATGAAACCCTCAAACAGAAAAACCTGCATCTGGGTCAGTGCACCAAAAACACACTTATCTCTAGTTTTATAAAAACTTGTTAGTATAAGCTCCTTTTGATGTGCTTCTTCTGGCTTTCGCACGCCACATACTTATAGGATTTATGAAAAGTATGCTCGCAAAAAGTTGCAATGCCTGGTCAGTAACATAAGAGTCTTTACTATTAAAAAATAAATTGTTGAACCAGGAAGTCAGACATTAAACTGACAGGAATGACAGTCAACATAAAACATTTAGTGTTTTGGTCATACCTGACATTCTCATGCCTCTTCACGTAAAGGCTATGAAAGTTGTTATCCTTCACAAGCCGCTGCTGCTCGACTTTATCTTTACAGTCTTGCAACCTCTCCATTATTGCCAGTTTCATCTTCATAGAGATATAAACGGGGAGCACAGACTGCAGCAGGTTCTCCTACAGACACACACACACACACACACACAGATTATCTGTTAAATAACTGTAATCAAGGCAAGTCTGCAAATTATCCCTATTTTTGACTGTCGTGTTCAGATGAAAGGTCCAGCCCAAAAAGGAGGGAAAAGAAACCTACTTCTGTCACACTTTTTGGTTCCAGTTCACTTTCCAATAATATTTTTAGACACAGCACTCTGTATGGAGCTAGCTTCCTTAGCAATGACCTTTTGTGTCCCCATCCATGGAGTTAATAAATTGTCTCCTGGACAAGTGTGAAGTCAGCAGTTTTATCTATAGTGCTCTTACAATTCTACTTTTCTGTGAAGTTGAAACTTTTAGTTGTCTTTAGTGACAGTAGTCAGATAGGAAGATATGCAGCAAAGCCCCAAGATCAGGAAACAAACCCTGGATTGAGGGATATGCTCTCCCTACAGTTAGGAAATTAGCCATCCTACATTTATTATATAAATCCTTAATTTTACAGTCGTAACACTGGAACTCCTTTTGGCAGCTTTTTGTTTTGTTTTATATAAACTGGTTGATAACCCAATAAATCAAGTCTCTTCAGATAATGAGTTTTCCCAAAAGCAAAAACATAAAACAGTATTTGAGTCTGTAAAAATTAATACTAGGGTCATGTTTCCACAGTGGCCAAAGGCCAGAGCAGTGTTCACAGTTCATTAGCTTAATTAACGTAGGATTTAGAGAGACAACTTTTCATGAAATGAGTAATCTCTTCTTATGGCACCAGGAGGGCAGAGGGCTGCATGCTCTGACTACATGAGATGAGCCCAGGCTTGTGCAATTTATTCACAAAATCTTTTCACATGAGCAATGACTGCGAAGACATTTCAAACATTTGGCATCAATTGTAGTGAATGTGAGAGAATGAACCTCACATTCTTCTGATGCACTGCGCTGCTGGACAATTAAAATTTTGTTTCAAAAATTTTAAGATTACAGACTTTGCTGTAATCTTAAAAAGCCACTAATGGTTCTTAAGACACGTTTCTGGCAGTTTTTCAAACTGCCTGTCCCCCCCCATCTGACTTTCCAGTACTTGTACCTAAACATGCCAGCACAGTGAGCAGTTTGGAAGAAAGCAGGAAGTTGGACTTACGGAGGACAAAGGAAGAGCTTTAAGGCGTAGAAAATTACAATTTACAACTAGATTATCAGTATATGGGAAACCTGTGTCTGCATAAAGTGAAAAAATGCAAATATCTAACACAGGACCTGGTGATGGGTCATCCTTCATTTGAGCCTCTAGTACAAAACTACAGCTAACGGATCAAGTTTTTAAAACTAAAACCAAGGAAATGTTTCTTTTCAATAGGCTTAGTGAAAAAACCACAAAGGTCTAAATTGAAATATTTTCTTTCCAGCATTTTCAGTTATGTAAAAGGCATAACTCTGATTTATCCACTGAGCTTAGGGGCCTTTTTAATGTCTGAATGATCCGTCATGCATCAGAGTTGAAAGGAATAATAAACAAAAACACATTTCTTAGAAAAAGTAGGAAATGCTCATGTTTCATATTAAGTGAATCTTCTAGGTAGATTTCTTCAAAACAGTTTTACTTTTTTTTTTCTTACCAGGGATTTCGATTTTACAAACAGATTTTGCACTTTTGTAATTATTCATCAATGTTTTCATTTTTTTTTTATTTCATGATTAATGATTATTGCCTGTAAACACTTCAATAAATTAACTAGATATTCAAGGAGACTAAAAACTAATTTAAGACATTAAAGGGTGTCGTAACTTGCCAGGGATTTGTTTGTGCCAATAAAACCACAGCAAAGTCAACATGAGAACCATCACAGCCTTTTGCTTAGAAATAAATTACTGATTGGCTATTTTCATAATTTCTCAACAGCCCTGGTTTTGGTTCAGTAAGATATTCATTCCATGCAAAAGCAAAGGTTTCGCCGTATACCCACAGAGCTGCTGCAGTGATGTGACCCAGTACATCTCTTTTAGAAAAGAATACAACACAGTTGAATAATTGTTTCTTACATAAGCAAAACTTTCAAGGGCTTTTGAAACATTGCACAGGTATTCTCATGAAATGCCGTCTACTTCCTGGACAAAATGCAGCTATTCAGCCAAGTCTGCAACATAACATGAAAAGCTCTCGGAAGGTCAAGCTTTTTGTTTCCACTAACCTGTTGTCTCTTTTCTATCTCAAGCTTCACCCGCATGCTTAGACACATCAGAGTATCCTGGAAGGTCTGCCTTAGCGTTTTTTCCATCAGAACCTTGTGAAAGGCTCCGACTCCACATCCGCAGAGAAACACCACAGCATTGGACACCAACTGCACAGAGAGACACAGTAGCGCATGGGGTAACAGTTTTAGTGCACAATTTACATACACAAACTACGCATGTCGTATTTAGTTTTTAAATTTGTCCTCTATCAAATCAGCAGTGCCACAGGCTGATTTCCCCCACGTAGTTTTTAATGTAAAAAGAATGCTAATCAAGTATTGGGAGCATAGACTGAAGAGTATATCGAGGTCCTTTTCAGTAGGCTGACATCTTTGTATTAAGATTTTTTGGTTTTACTGAATGTGATATTCAAAATTTCTGAAAAACTTCATTATTGGGTTTCCAGTCCAGGAAAAAACATTTGAAATCTATGATTTTGTTTTAAATGAACTACTAAAATAAATAAAATTAATTGTTCCAAATTACTGAAGTGCATCTTTGTAGATCAAAGCAAAATTGTTAAGCATTGCAAATCTCCATAATTTGTTCTGCATGTGAGATTTGGTCTTGAGAATCTTATATTGCCATAATGACCCTTTTTAACAATTCATAATTGCAGACAGATATGTTAGCTGTGTTTAAAGATTTTAAAAGTTGCAGAATATCTGTTGTCCAGTTGTTTATACCTGCTTAGCAAGGTCATCTTTTGCGATGTTGCCACCTATTAACGCCAGTGTGAGGATCATAATGTGAGACAGCGAGGTGATGACACTCAGCGCCACAGCGTGCCACAGCTGGAATGGCAGCATGGTATACACTGTGAAGATGATGAAGAGGAAGAAAGGCACCTGAAAACAACAAGAAGAAACTTTTATACATCTGAAAATGTATATTTCATCTTGATCACTTGTGCAGGAATTGTAGCTGCTGATGACAACAATCCAAACTTTAGTCTCTCTGAACCCTGGTGAAAAGTGAGGTACCTGGTCCCAAGGAAGGATGACAGCCTTACTGAAGATAAAGGCGAATCCCAGGATTAGATGTGTGGCCCAGATAACCACGCCCAACAAGAACCTCATTCGTTGTGAGAAAAGCTCTGTGCACACCAGTATTAATACAATCACGAACACACACAAGCTGGTGCCCACCACACTCACAAAGGCACGATGCTCCTCTGTTTTCTGCAGTAATAACAGGGAGAGAAAAAACAAAAACATGTTACACCATACCAATCAAATAGCTATATTATGTTTAGTTCCTTAAATGTAGATCTACAGACAGGTTTTCTGTGATTGACCTTTCAAATGTAGTTAAACAAGGAGTCCATTTTATATTGTGACTATTTCTTGTTGGTGAGGTAAAGTACGTTCACTGCAAAAACACGAAACCATCCCAATTATTTTTTGCCTTGTTTCTAGAGTAAATATCTTAGTACATTTCAAATAAGACAAAGTTAACATAGAGGTAACTTTTCAGAAAGATATAGGAACTTATTCTAAGTAAATTATATAATAATATTGATTTTAAAAAGTATTAGTTCCCTGGACAGACTATTTCACTAATAACATGGGAAAATTGTCTTATAAGTTGAATAATCTGCCACTGGAACTAGAACATTTTAACTAATATTTTAAGGAAGTATGGACCTAAAACAAGACCATATGTCTTGCTGAAAAGTTACTTGTAAGTTTGATTTTTCTTTGAAGTGCACTAAGATATTTCCTCTAGAAACTAGACCAAAAATACTTGGTACAATTGTGTTTTTCTGCAGTGTTCTTTCAGGCAGCTCTCTTACTAGAATATGCTAAACTCAAACTTTTTCACATTACAACAACAAACTTCAGTGAAGGTTTTTTTTTTTTGTATTTTACGTGACAGACCAACAAATGTGCTGACTTCTACCTCCAGCGGTCATTAGGCGAGAGGTAGGGTACACCCTGGACAGGTCAGCATTAAAACAAGGGTTAGGTGAACAGAACATCTGCTGATGAATGACTTCTGAATGCAAATGCATCCATGGAAACATTAAGTGTTTCTCCGCCCTCTGTGAAAATGTCTCGGAGTGACTGAAAGCTAAGGTGGGAGTTGAAGTGTGAACAGGAGAGAAAGCAAGGGGTTAAATAAGCGCTCTGCAGAGAGACAAACGCAGATAGTCAGTGTTAATAGATCTCTGAGAGGAGAAGGCCATCCCTGCATTGTATGTTGAGCCTGCTGGTTACCATGGCAGCACTGGAAAAGGACAGTTCTTAACTAAACCCCTTCAGCTCTCTGTGTCTTAATGAAAACCTTTCTTGCCAGAGAAAGAGAAATTATTTTTCTTTTACCAGGAAAATGAAGGAAACTCACAGGAATGCATACAATTCTGTTGCACAAAAAAGAACCAGAAAAAAAGCCATTGCAGTTTTTCCTTCAACATTTCAGTTTCATGTGTTGTTTTTATAGCAACAAGGCAGATAAAAATTATATCTAATTCTACAAACGCATGGGATGAAAAACCGGATAACTGGATAGCACAAACGGTGATTAAAACCAGACCTCAATCAAGCTAAAATCTGAAAACAAGGGCTCAAAATGTACCAACTGATTAGTTTTTCTCCTCAACAAAGCTGTTGGTTCATATCCATGACCAAAACCAGTTTATGGCCATTGACTTTCTACTACTGGCTGCCTACTCTTTTGTATTCAACTTTTACAAGCTCCACTCCAACATTTCTTTCCTAACTTCTCTGTTCCCTTGGAAACAAATACACTGTCTAACTCATGTGGACACAAGAGAGACATTTTAGCTGAAAAAAAAAAAAGTAGCTGCTGAAAAACAGAAGGAAAGCTGACTGATCGAATGTCAGGAGATGGGCCAAGGACCAAGTGAGTCTCCGATGTGTGAATGAATATATGTATGCTGCCTAAATGTCTTAATGAGATGAAAAAGACAAGGCAGAAGGCCAGAAAACTCTGATTGAGTTTGTGTTTGAGCAGGAGATAAAATCACAGCATGTTTATGTCCACGTGTGCAGTGTAAACATGAGGGATGGAGCTATTGTGTGGGACTGAAACAAGAGAAAAAGGGAGTGTGCCACACAGCCTGCAGCAAGACAATAGTAGGAAGGTTAGGTTCATTTTTTTCCCTACACAGGAAAGTAATATAATCTATGCTGACAGAAGATGTCAGTTTAGTACGATGGGCTGGACTCACTAAACTGCTACTTACTTCGTGCCAAAATCAACAGTACGTTCAGACCAGCCGAAGCCAGGAGCATAATTGCCATCTGAACACACCGACAGCAAAATGCTTTAAGTTTTAAATTTCTGTAGTTTTTATGATTGGTTTTGACAGCTGGCTCAAATAGCGCAACATCTGCGAAGGCAGACATTTGAACGTCATGTTGTCTTTTCAAGCTACTCTCGAGTTGTCCACTTCTACAGCCAAACAGAACTGAAATATAAATGTTTCAATGCTGCTCTCCCTTCCTTCCAGTTACATAACACATGCAACGTCACTCACTCACTGCTGAAGAAAAGCTATGATGCATTTATAAGCATGTGTACATATAAAAGCAGTAAATTGTGTCCTAAAAACAGTATTGAAATAAATGCAGTGCCTTGCACAAGAATGCAACCCCTTTAACTTTTCAAAATTTTTATTACATTACAACTACAAACTTCAATCAATTTTTTGACATAATCCATTATTTGGTAGATCAACATAAGTAAATAATTCCTTAATATTGATTTTAAGAAAGGACTAGTTCCACTGGCCGATTTTTTTTCACCGATAACATTGGAAAATGTTTTGCTATAAGTTCCACGCAAGCCATAAAAACTCAATTTGCACATACATTTCTTCCACCAGTTTGCTGCAGTCCCTTAATAACTTGGGCTAAACTGCGAACTTGCAGTTTTCTTTCAACAATGGATTTATTCTTGCTACTGCAGAATATTTAAAACATTTGTATCCAACTATCACTGACTTTGCTAGCTAATGCTAAGTTTTAGCAGCCTTCAGAAAAGTCTGATTTGTCTGTTTAACTTGTTTCCAGCTTGTTCGTTTTATTTGACTTATTTGACTATATAGTCAAAGTTTCCAATTTAATAATAATAATAATAATGAGATTTTGTGAGCCAAACAGCCTGAATTTGTACATAATTAAAAATATAAACAGAGCATATGAACTAACATGCAAATTCCTTCAAACGTCCACATTAATAGCTTAAGTAGGCTCTTACTGATATATTTGTTTACTTAGCCATTTGAAATACTGAAAAAGGTGTAAAACTTGTTGACTTAGCCATGTAAAATATGGAATTCAAGAAAACTAAAGCACGCTTAGAACTAACTAAAGTTATAAGAGGCCTCCTCTGTTCAATATGAATCATCCACTCATCTGTTGTCTTTACTCACTTATGCTTGCTAGGTTTCTGTGGTGGGAATGGAGAGGCTATCTCTAGCAGTAATTGGGCGAGACGGGACAGGTCACAGTTCATTAGAAGGGACACACACAGGACAAACAGGCATGGAGAAGCACTTTCATACTTAATGGGAATTTAGAGACTTAGAGTAACCGGTTAAGCTAATGCACCTGGAGAGAACCTGCACAATCACAAGTAGAAAGACTGGGACTTTTTGCTTCAAGGTAACAGTGATGGCAAAGTATGACAGTGTAACACATCATTAAAAACATTTTCAAATGGTTTGAAAATGGGTTTTAAATACTTTAGATACTAAGAGTGGACAACTTTTGGTGACCATATTAATCATAAATGTAAAAGACAAAAAAATCAGAGTAACAATTTCTTCAGTTAAGGTTAAAAGTACCATTTCTGGCCAAGTTTCTGTGTCTATCAATACAGTCATATTCTAAACTAGGACAAACAGTAAAAATATATAAATTTTTACATTGGCATATTTTTGCACAACAAAAAGCAATTTTCTTCTTCTGTTATTCTGACAGTTTTACCATCCAGACTTTGGATTAACCAGACATTTATCACAAGCTCAGTGAGATGTGTCATGATATCTCATAAGTTTGTTTTTTTTTTTCCAAGAAAATCAGGTCTGTGACAGACTGAATGTCTTTCATTACATTGTGCACATAAAGTAATGAGAGAGTTTGATCTGGAGCAACAAGCGTTGATAAAACCACTATGTTCCCAGAATTTAACAATTGATCACATCTGCTTACCAAGAAAAATATTTAAAAAAATATTTCTGGGACATAGTAATTCCCAAAATTATCTGTTGTACACATACTACATAGAGACAGGGATAACTTTGATTTTTATTACTTAAAAATTAGCGTGATTTCTATACAGTTATACAAACTCAACTGTCTTGTAACCGGAATGAAAACTCACCAGGTTAAGGGCAAAGAAGAGAATGAGGAAAACCAGACAGAAGAATATGGAGAGGCCCAGCAGAGCCAGTGGCTGATACTGGCTGATGCAGGAGAATCTGCGGTACAGTGCCTCATTTTTGAGCTCCTGGTTATTCAGCAGGTACTTTCCCTTGGCTGGCATGGCTAACACTTCCTACAGAGGCAAAGCAGGTGTTAACAAGGAGCTGCAGGACGCAAAAGTGTGTCTCCACTACTTCCTTTGAGTAAGCACAACAAAAGTTTGCTATAAAAGAAAGCAAAAAAAAAAAAAAAAAAAATTACCAACCTTTATTTGGTAAGAGCGTGGTGCTAGCTCATGACAATCAAGTAAAACTTGTGTCTTTCCTTTGTCGTGGCATCCTTATTGTTTTTGTTGTCTGTCACAGCTTTGTTGCAGCTCCCTCCAACACTTGTTCCCTCGTTTCTATCCCTCGTTGTCACTCTTCCCTGTTGCTAGTCTTTTTGTTGTATCTTTTATCCTCTATGTGGTGTTGGCAAGCAAGCCCGCCTCATCCTTTGCCAACTACTGTGCGTTGCTCCCGTCAGCGGGTTTGAGTAATAAAGCCCAGGGCTTGGAGACACAAAAGAGGAGGGAAGATTAAGCGAGAGGAGGGAGGAGGGTATGAAGGAAGAAGAGGGAAGAAAACAGGAGCTGACGAGGAGTGCAACAAAGGTCAGCAGAGCTCCGATGAGGATTAAGGATGTAACGGAGCAGATAGGTAGTCCTTACAGGCACCTGGAAGGAAAAGGCAATAATAAGGACAACAGCATTTTAAAAGATTAAATAGTTTCAAACTTGACACTTCAAAGTTATAGATCAATGTCTATTCTTCTTGTTAAAATGTGGAAATGCAAAGAGGTGTTTTATGTAATCATTTAAATACTGTTTATTTGACTCTTCAGCAGTCTGGTTTAAGAACTACCCACAACATAAAAGAAGCTCTGGCCGGTTATTAGACATTATTTACGTTTCAGAGGCTCTGCTCTGAAACGTAAATGTACTCATTCCTAAAGAAAGTGTTTTAGATTTATTTGGTAATTTTGAATCAGAAAAAAAACAAAAAAAAAAAACAGACTTGATCATAACGATCAACTTGCAGCCACAGGAGCTTCAAAATGGTCTTAGTTTCTGACCGTTTATTAAGTAAAGGCAAAGAGTTGCATTTGAATCAGATGCTGCAAAACCGATCAGAGAAACAATAAGGGGAGAAAACAGAAATAAATTGCAGAGACCAATTACAGCTCAAAACAAAACATCTCAGTACCATTTCCTGTTTCAAAATAAAAGCTATTGCTTCTAGTTTAAATAGGCATTTCAATAGATTATAATAATTAACTTGCATAGCTGATTGTCTTAAGTTAATTCAGTCTTGTATACAAGACTGAATTAACTTAAGACAATGTTTTGGTTAAAGAACAGTAACAAACATCATATATGATGTTTGTTACCGTTCTTTAACCAAAACATTTTACAACAACAACTTGGCTTTATTATTGCCTCCATATGCTGATGATAGACACATATACATTTTTGTTTCTGCCGACAACATTAACCTTATAAATAAAGTCACTTACTGGTTCAAAAGAGACAAAAGAGAGCTTATTCTTTTAGGTCGTAATAACCTGAAATATGTTAATCATTTCTTGATGAATTCACAGCTTACACTTCATGAGCTTGTGAAAATCCAGACAAAACCATAAGGTATTCAAGTTAAGATATTTGCTCTACACCCTACAATCAACTCAAAAGAAGCTCTATAAATAAGGTTGAGCTGACTTGAGAACATGAGCAATCAAGGATTTACAAATTAAAATAGCAAAACTACCCAAGTTAAGACTTTTGAATGAACACACTTTCTTTAAATTAATTCAGGTTGCAAAAGTAAATCCATACTCATTTTAAAATGATTACTGTTTCCATGTTTTAACATACCAAGGTACAAATTATCAGGGAATATATGACTCAAGAGGACAGCTGTGAGAGTGAAATATAAATATCCGGACTGCTCAGGGAAGGAAAAAGCTTATTCATACCTTAACTACGCAAAGGCAACAATAAAGCAACCCCTTATCTCTGTTTGTGGAAGGGTTTTAGCTCATCTTTGCCACAACGGTCAGCAGACACAGTCATGACTTCATCCACAAATAGGCCAGCTGCTTTGGAGTCATTTACCTAACAATACACAGTTGTGGAGTTACCACTTAAACGGTCACTCAAAATATTTTAATTTGCACTCAGCTGAACTAACAAGACTAACCAACAAACCCACATGTGTGGCTGCTTTGTGAGATGCATGAATCTAACTGAACTGGATGTAGCTTGTGAATTTAGACAAACTATTATCAATATCACAAACTGGAAAAATGACATCAATTTGACTACCAGGCCATAAATGAAAGTAAGCAGAAGTATGAGCTGTGTCTAAACAACTGCCAAAGGAATATTTAGGACCACAAACAATGTTACAATTTTATTAGAGCTTGGTTTCACAGACCAAGACAAGGAGTGAATTATTATGAAGTGTACGGAAAATTACTTATATCTTCTTCTTTTTTTTACAAATAAAAAACTGAAAAGTGTGAGTTTATATTCAGTCACTTGTTGTCTTTTAGCTCCAGATAAAATCCAGTACAACCAACCAACTTAAAAAATTTGTCTTACAAGTAAAGTCCAACTGTGCAACTTAATTCCAGTATAAATTCAGCTATTCCATGTAGCCCCCAGAGGTTTGTTGGAAAACATTATTGAATAAACAGCATGTAGGTACTTTATTAATCCTCTGAGGGAAATTGTATTACAACAGTATCAAAGAAAGAGCACATTAAGTAACTTTGGAGCAACTGTAGAGATGCACAGCAGTTTGCACACAGCACAAACATGTGGAAACTGGTTTAGATTTTCAAGTTTGACAGGACATGCCAATCCTAAGAGGCTAGGCAGGAGGAAACTGGACTTTATTGTTTTTTTGCCTCTCATTCAAAAGGCTTCTTCAGTTTAAAAAAATGGTTTGGGAGTAGCAGGAAATAATCTGAGAACAGTTAGATTTTTTGAGTCGTTAAAGTGTCTAAAGCAGTGGTTCTTAACCTGGGTTCGATCGAACCCCAGGGGTTCGATGAGTCGGTCTAAACCTACAGCCAGAGCCACCACAGAATGGTTTAAGTCAAAACATAGATATGTGCTAGAATAATTTAGACCTACATGTGATACAATAGACGCTCTCCATCCAGTCTAAGTGACCTTGGATTGAAGAATGGGGAATCGTTTTATTCTCTTTATGATGGAAGAGACACATCCTGTAATCACAGTCAACATTGGTTCTAGATAATACTGACTTGAATACATATATAGAGAGTCGTGAATAATTGTCCTTCAAATTACATGTAGTCCAAATTAAATAAGCCAAAGTCTTTGGTTGTTTCCTGAAAAACATGGAAAAATGTTCAATGAGTAATAATACTTTTGTAAAGCACTGCTGCATACGTCAAGTTTTAGTGGTAATAGAGTAAATAATTATATCCCTAATATTCTATTGCATAGACAATCGAATTATAATAATATAAAACAAAAATCCTTCCTTTACTTTCTCGTTTTTTTTTTTTTTAATGAAGCGTTTGCTTTTTGCTGAATAGAGGACCACAATGTACCTGACAGTCTGGGAGATCATGCTGGGTAAGCTCTATACAAGTAAACAAGGTGGATATAGATCGTTATAGATCGTCCTTCTCTTCAAATAGCTAGAGCTCTATAGCTGCAACAGGTCCTCATAATTATGCTGAACTATCACTGAGCATCACAGCCACAGAGCAGAAACAAGGACACCGAAGCTGCTTGTAGGGATTTAGAGATATTACTGAATCATTCAGAGAAAAACAATGTGAACTTCGCTCTGCTGTCAATAGAAAGCTCATTTCCTGCTCTCACTCTATTTCAGTGTGTGGAGGGAAAGGCACAGCTTCATGTTTGTTTCCAGCATAGCAACTGTGACAGGTGCTATGTGCCATAAAAACTGGGATACAAGAGGAGGAAGGACAAAAGGTTGGTAGCAAGACAAAGAACAAAATTATGTTGGAACCATCATTTGCTGTGCTTTAGCATTTTAGTGATAAAATTCCCTGTGGCCAATGCAGTGATGCTCCACCCTCACCTGTTGTTGTGTATTGCCAGTCAGCTGGCTGAAAATAAGCTATGACACTTTCCTCTCACTTACTAGAAAGGCTAATCAGCAATTTGGAAGCATTTTAAATATTTCAAGCTAGTCATTTGAGCAGAATGTCAACAAATTAAATGAGATACCCAGGTTTCAACCAACCAACCAGGTTTCTCACTCTGCTATGATAAAGTTTTTAACCTGTGTAATTATTAAATGCTTCCAGATGCATCAAATGCTCTTATCACTTTTGAGTCATGTCTGCAGTGCAGATAGTCATCAAAAAATGAAAAAATGTGTCCTCATTTGAGATTTAACTTCCAGACCTAATGGAGCGCTGACTGGAAATCACCTCATAGGTAATAAACTAATGTTATCCAGAGATCATATCTTTAGCAAACCAGCTCCCAATTCAAAACCTTTTATAGAGAGCTGCAAATGCAGATTTTTTTTTTTTCCACAGCAAATCACTTTGCTTTTATGACTGTCTTTGTGCTAGCATTCAATGAGCCAGGACAAAAGAGGACAAAGAGTGACCCTGGCCTCAAGAAGAGGAAAAAAAAAAAAAAAAGGATGAGCAAATGCATTTCCCAGTCTGTGCTGCAAAGTTCTAGGGATAAAGGTGAGTTTGGTAAAGAAAGGACCAAGCCGATTCACCTAAAAAACTTTGTGGAGTACAGAGGCAACTAAAGAGACCCACCGGGTTTTTCTATTTTAAATTCCTTAAATTTTAAGTTCCTAAGAATTTACAGATTTTACAGGTTTTGTTTTGGACAAACTAAATTAGCTAAAAAATAATTATAGATGGATTACTTTGTCAATTAAATATTTCAGGCAACTTAACTTGAAACATTGTTAAATGTTTAAAATGTGAATTCAGTTCATCTCACAGATAAAATAGTGTCTTGTCTACTAATCTGTTCACACCATTTTGTTTCTAATTCTGGACTGTGAGGATTGTCAGGAAGCAGAAGATGCTCATCCTGCATAGATTCAGGATTCTATTTTTCAGACAACACTTTAAAGGAAAGAAAAGTAAAGACAAACAGCTTTTCACACATCATCAGGGTGGATAAATTGGTAGTGATTTAACAAAATTACTCGTGAATATCAAGTTTTTTGAAATCTACATTTTTGATTTACCTGCTAAATATCATTTTTAGAAAAAATAGGTTGTAGTGAAATAATGTCAATCAAATACAGTTATTTAATCCTCTATAAAATCCAAATAAATGCAAGAAATAATTTTGTTGAAGGCTCACTCGCCTCTTGATGCTGAATGCTTGATCTGATAGTATTAGATTTGTTTTTCTTATTAGTTGACCACTTGCAGTGACTCATACGCTCTGTTATTAACATACATCCTGGATAAATCTGACATGGTTACACAAGCCCAACAACAACCACTAACACCTGATATTAAAATTTGCTTTGAGTTATCAGGATCACAGATTTCACATGGCACGTTTTGCAACAAGGGTCAACAAGTCAACAATGATGTTCAACTTTTAACTCCAGACTAGAAAACAAAGGGGGAAAGTAAAACAAGATGCTTAAATCCCAGCTAAAGTAACACATCTGTGTCCTGATGTAGGGGAACAGTCAAGATTTTACACTTCATATAATCATCATTTTGTACCAGGGATACATCAAAACCATTACACAGGCTTGATGGATGTGGCGGGACCTTAATATCCACAAAATGTGTTTCTCATGTTTACATCCATTTAAAGTGCTATTTTACATACACAGACTTATAAGATGAGACAGGAAAGACGGTTACAGTAGCTTAGTACCAAGCAATGATTACATTTAATTATTTTTATTTTACGTGACTTAAATATTTAGCTGGATATAATATTTCATAATTTTTTAATCAGTTTGCAGGACAAATATCCAGGTCAGATCAGGTTAGTATTTTACGGCCTCCTGTAATCCTGCAGCAATATAAAAAAAAAAAAACCTTTCTATAAATAGAAGACTGATCTATGTACAGCAATGCACACTTGTGGATTAGATTATCATACCCTGTCCCCAGCCATGTCTCCTCCTTTCTCTCAGTACTGGCTACTGGTATTAAATTAACCGCATTCAACAGAAGGAGTGACTTGCACCTAACAATATTACCAGGATGCTATTTCAGCAATGATTTAAGCTTTAAATGCCTCTGCTTATAATAAATACAGGAAGTGCAAAAGAGAAAACGGTACTTGGAAGCTGTCTGTTATTGGTCAAATGTTTCACATGCACTTGTATATAAATCAAGCAAAGGCTGAGACTGCTGCAAGTGTAGACATCTGTTTTTCTGCTTGACACAAACAGCGGGTAAAAATAGGGGATTATTGGTTTAAAAATACATAGAATTTAAATCTAGACATATCAGCCGAGGGACAAATCCAATACTGAAATAGCCCTGATCAAATTAGTCTGAGCCATTTCCTTCTCATGTGCTGTTTGGATTTAAAAACACCTGCACTCCCTCAAAGGAAAATGTCACCCAAGTCATATTCAGGACAACACTCGGTGTGACTGTCACAAGGCTCAAAAGGTAATAAACTGGTATAAATGCGAATGCAAATTCCAATAAATTACTGTATATAAATGGTTATTATAAGAATGTCAGATGTGTCTCTGTATAATTCAAAATTAGGATATTATTACAATAACAAAAATATTTCAGCTTATTCCCAGCTTAATTTAGAATAAACCGTACAATTTTAATAATGAGCCCAGAATAACTTTACTGTAATTAGCATACTGTCATATAACATACAGCCACAGTTAAAAAATAAAAAAATCAGAATATGTGTTTCGATGAGGCTTTTCATTGATCTCATATTTTTGTATGCATTGTTTAAATGCATTCTAAGCTGAAATGTGTTTTCATTATCTACAGGCGAATATCACAATTAGCAATTTGAAAGCCTTTCAGGATGAAGGGCTTTCAGTTTGCACAGAGCTTTGTGAGATGTGTGACAGGCTTTCAAACATCAGTTTATGTGCAAAAATAAGAAAAAAAACGTGAAACAAGGTTTGAATTCTTTGGTTATCTCACTCAAAAGATCCATATGCGTGTCACTGTGAGATAACATATGCGAGTCAAGACATAGATAAGTTAAAAAAAGGAAGAAAACATTGACATGTTTCCTCCCTCCTAATCTGCTAACAGTTCCACGTTAGCAGATTAGGGTGATATTATAGTTAGGGTAAGATATGGCAATTTAGGTTACTAGACAGAATGCATCAAAGTTTTCAGGTGCAGCAGAATGCATTGCTGCAGCCTCACTGCCTCTTCTGACCCGTGGGTCCAGAGGTGTAACAAAAATGAGACACAGAGTGCTGTGTCTCATTGTTCACTGAAGAAACACCTTAGACCTCATGGCTATTTCTGTCATTTTAGGAAGAAAGGCATGTCTTAGTACGTCTTGGATTTTGTCATGTGTTAAACAGAGCTCTGCGAGATGCTAAAATAATATAGCTTTGTAACTTAACTCTGCTGCAAACGTCTCCAGAACTTTATCCCCGACATGTGTGGTGTTCTATGGTCCAGATGATGTTTGTTTACTAATATTCTCTAAAAAAAAAAAAAAATGCCTTTCAGGTTTATAGAAAACAAGAAAATTAAATTACACACAGGTGGATTCTTTAGGTAATTCAGTGACTTTAGAAGGCAATTGACTGCGAAAGATTTCATTTAAAGGTTAAAAACTAATTAACGCTGGTCAATATGTTGTGAATACGAAGTTGAATTTTACATAAGGCAATATTTAGTCAGTCGGACAGTCAGAAAACGCTCACACCAGACCTTTCCCAAAGTGCTTAAGGAATCACAAATGAGAAAAAAGGACAGCAGAAAATAGGCATGCATTGCAATATTTACCAATATTACCACCAGCACAAGATTTTCTAATTTCATGTACCCCGGGCCATGATAAAAATGCACACCCAATTGACATGAAGAATAGACGCAATCTGTTCCAGCAACAGGGATCATTGTTTCCAGCTGATGTTACCAGCCACATTCCTGATTCAGGTTTCAAAACGTACCACACTCTTTCCCATAACACTGGAGCAGAAGGGCGCCTTTTTCACCACCACCCATAAGAAAAAACCATAATTATTCCTCAGCAGTCCAGCCAGCTCACTACCACTATCCCACTCAGAAAACCTCAACATCTGAAACCAGTACAGCGACGGGAATGTTTACGCAGCTACAAAGAACCTAATGCAGAGATCACGCAGCACTGCTTCAAAAGAAATGGATGACAGCTTAAGGTCAGTGTGATGATGGTAATTTTCCAGACGACTATCAAACTCGGGCTGCTGACAGGGCCATCTGGTGCGCGTTTCACACAATCTACTCTTATATCTAAAGTTAAATGTTTTTATAATTCATAGTGTGCGTTGCATTGGTTGACGCCTGTCAAAAATAGCATGTTGTTAATGCGCATGAAATGACTTTAAAAGCTGAGGCTAATAATGAGAACAGTTGAATTTGCACAGTACATTACAGCTACATAGTTTTACAATCAAAATAACTTCTTCTGAATTTCTGTGACGGGCAGGAAAGCGATGGAGTCATATACGTAACCATTCTGTTTGCCTCAAACTTTAAAACGTCACTGTATTTATTCTAACCAGTGAGAAAATCAACTTGGTGGTAAACATTAGTCATCAGCAGCGTCTACCCCACTGTTACAGACAGCAACAGAAAAAGGGGTGAGTTGACTGAGATCAGATAGTGGCATGCTACATAAATTTACATCTTTTGTGTGGTCAGGGGTCTCAGGAGGTTTAATATAAAAACTACAACATTTATGTGCTTTCAGAAGTAATGTTAGCATGATGCATATTAGCAACATCGTAAGAGACATCATGAGTTCAAAACAGCCAAAGATTAAAAGAAAGTCCACATTACTAATCTTATCTTTAACATAAGTTAAAATACTGTCAAATATGTGTGTATTCCATTTTCTGTTCGAAATACATATCACTATCACACAACTAGTAACTGAAACATTACTAAAAAATTAAAACATACCTAAGAAGAGAGAATCTCAAGTCAGTGGTTTACATCAGCCCAGCAGGTTCTGTTTCTATACATGAAATAAAATACAACAAATAAACCCAAACTAGACAAAGAAAGACATTGATAACAGTTGTCAAATTAAACACGGCTGAAACGCGCAACATTGAATATGGTAACAAATAAAAACACATACAAAACATGACAAAATTAGACATAAAATCTTGTATGTGATTAAATTTGTCTAAAACATATGTTAAAATATAATACTTGTGAAGAAAACAGAGCTCATCCTAATACATACCACAGTTTCAGACAGCAACAGAAAAAGTGGGTAAACTGACTGTTACTGGTTGCTATGGTAACCACCAACTGTTGAGCGTTTACGAATTATGTAGCAATGAAAAAAATAACTTTTTGACTACACTATATAAATTTGAAGAATAAATAAGCCAATTTTGTCAAACTTCACATCTATTATAACGTTAAAATAAATCCCAGTTACTCGTATCGTCAGATAACAGACGCTGACAGGCATGAAAACATAAATAAAAGCTACAGTGCAATGCAAAAGTACTAATAACTGTTTAGCTTACACATTTTGTCATGCAACAAACTTTAAGTTACTCTAATGGGATTTCTTGTAAATACCAATAAGAAATAGTGCAATAACATTTTACCCAGTCTTAGAGATTAAATTGTTAAAATGCTACTGGATATAAAATGTCCACTCAAGTTCCACCCAGGACACAAAATACCACAACTTCAAAAACCTTGGCTGAGCAAGCTCTCTCTATAGAGACGTCGTTTCAGTGTTACGGACACTACAATGTCTTCACATGTGTAATTTTTGTGAGACATTTGCACAAAACGCAAAATAATTTTAGATTATTCTAACTTCCTATTTGTTGCATAACCAGCAAATCTGAAAATAAAACAAATATTGACAGAAACTCAAAATAATGTCTTTTAATAAAACCACGAGAGGAAACAACAACCACTTGAATGCCTGTTTTGTGTCCTGATACATTTGATGGCTGAAGATGGTTGGGAACATGTTGAGAGCATGTTTCAACATGTTCCCAACCTGACTGATCACACTATTTGAGCAGACTTACTTGATTTCCTCTTCAAAACTCAACACTGCCAATTCAGTAAATCGCACAGATAGAAGATTTTGCTCTCTGGCTACAGAGACGCAGAGTTAAACCTGAACATGCCGTTTCCACTATAAAATATGATGGCGACATGGCGGTTTACTTACTGATCGTGTTTCAGTTTTTTTTCTTCATGGAGTTTCATTTTATTTGCAGAACCTTTAGGAGACGCTTTCATTGCTCGAAAACAGGATTTTTGATTTAATGCTGCAGTTGAAGGAGAGGTGAATCCTTGTAACCACTAGAAAAGGCTTACATAATTCATGTAATGCTTGTGGGTGAGAAGCCAAGAATTATTCATTCTTCCTTAAAACATCTGTGCTGAGGGGGAGTAGATTTTGCTGAATGAAACGCAGACTATGACAGTAAAATTTCGGTGGTAAAGTAATAAACTGATTAGCAGTGCTTCATTGATGCATTTTATTTGTTTTAGTGGGTTTTTTCCTGTCTTTAACAACAAACAAAAACAAAACCCCACCCAGCCCTGAGGAGTAATCTTAATCTGATGATTTAAGTTTCCCTGAGTCATCAGGGAAAATAAATACAATTTATTCCAAAACAAAAAAACATATCACTTCATGTCACGGATAAAACCTTATGGGATATGACTTTTTCCTGTTCAGTGGCACTAGATTAGAATATTATCAGATGATCACATTTTGATGCACTGAAAACCAGTGACCTTTGTGAAATGCTTGTGACTGCACGCTAAAAGATTTGTTAGATAAAAAGCTCTGCAAAGAAAAATAATCCATGTGCACAATGGGGGGAAAAAAATGCTGACTGCATATTCTTAGCGCTGCATGGAACGCCACAGTCCAAGCCTTCAATTTAAAATCCTGCAGCAGCAGAGAGGTCGGACGGTCAGAGTGACGCAGGGCGAGCACACAGGGATCTCATTACCTCAAATGTCTTCCGAGAGCCATGGATGACTACACTGAATGGTAGCTGAGGATTCAACTAATAGCATTCTGGTTTTCCCCTGAGTGTCTTTAACAGCCCTTTTAAAATTTGTAAGCCCACACTTTGTTTCATGCACTTGGCGTGAACACAATTTGTGTTCAGCTAAGCTTCTGAAACGCACCCAGTGATGGTCTTTATGTTGGTCATGCCAGATATCGGATCTCAAAGGATGCTTTGTGTGAGGCACGGCGAAAGTTGCACGTTTTGAAAAAGCCATCCCCCTGTGTTTTGCCGCTGTGGGCCAAGGAATGTGAATGAAAGCGTCGCCGTTGAGAAGCAACACAGGAATATTTTTACACACCAGTACCTTTTCCGGGATTTCTGTGGCTGAGTGGGAAGGAGAGGTTTTTGGCAAAGCTGTGTGAAAGCAGGGTTACTCCTACCAAGCATCTGTCTGAAGGCTCACACAAAGGAAATGACTCGAAAAGACTTGAGTTTCACTGCTGCCCTTCCCATAAATGAGTCACAGTCTGACAGTGCTGTACACGTATTTAATTCAACTGATATACATCTGTGTTTAAAACAGAAAACCAAAACGTGAAATTCTTAAGAGTATAGGCAATGCCAACAAGTGTCTTGTGAAATCATTTGTTACCCTTAAATGTTTTCACATCTCATCGCCGTTCATCTAAAAATTTTGATAGCACATAATTATGAAGTGAAAGGAAAAGAATGCACAGTTCTGAATTTTAAAGGGTGTATCTGTGTTCAGCCACATTGACTCAATACTTTGTTCAACTTTCTTTTGACGTAATTACAGCTGCGAGTATTTTAAAAAGTATCTCCACCAGTTTTTCACATCTAGAGGCACTCCACAAAAACTGTCCCAAATTTAGGTATGGACTTCATCTAGGCCATTGTTACATATAAATTTGATTTAATTTAAACCCTTTTTAACAGTGTTTAACAGGTTTTTGTATTGCCAATGCTGACATATAAATTTTTAATGATATTTAATATTTATATCAGCATCTAATATTTGTTTATTCTGACATGTCTTTTGCCATCTGTTTTTTATTCTGACACATTCTTTGTCTACAAAGTATTTGAAGGAGTAACATCACACCGTCACTGCAGATCCATTGGCTACACAACCATGCTACAATATTCATGCTGAAGAAACCAGTGAGATTATTCAAGCTTTGTGGCCAAGTGTGTTATGCTGCTGAAGAAGCCACCAGAAGATGAGTAAACTACTGTAACAAAGAGATGGTAGTAACCAAACGTCAACTACACAACTCATGTAGGTTAAAGTGTTGAAATTATGCTCAGCTGGGAACAAAAGCACCAGAGTGCCAAGAAAACAACCATTACACTATTTCACTATCAGCAGCAGCAGCAGGCAGAACTGTTGTTAAAAGTCAGGATATTATTTTATTATAACTTACCCATTTAATTTAACTGAAATAAATAAAAATGGTAATAAATGGGGAAAAACTATAACTACATGGAACTAAATTGTGCATTTATAAAACTTTCTAAAACACTGAAATTAGAGATATAATGGCCTTTATTTTTGTGATTATGAATCTATTTGCTAACATTTTGAACTGATGTGAAATTTGCGACTATATGTTTAAATGCAACGAGTTGATGCCTGGCGATTGGTTGATCTGCTTTTAGTGTCAACAAGCAACCGAATAGATGCACCTAAACCAGTTGCCATGAGAGAGTCATCACCATCTGTTACAAAAAGAAACCAACACAGGAACTTCTCATCAGTACTTGTATTGCGTCTTAAACTAGTTTCTAGTAACAGCAGCTTTTCTATCGCCAACCAAAGTTCAGTTAACTTCCTGGCAGTCTGTTTTCTGGCATCCCATAATATTAATCCTGTTCGATTTAACGCCCATGCATATCTACATGCCAAGCATGTTTACAGAGTTGTTTAAATGCAACAAGACAACATCGCAGTACGTTCACGTTCATGCAATTTCTTACAGCATGAAACAAAAACAGACAGGTGCTTTTTCAGGTCGCTTGCTGTGACGGAGAGGTATGTTTGTCACAAAGAGCAAAAAAAGTCGTTTGAGTGTACTGCTGATTAAAATAATGTAAGGTAAGAACTTTAACAAAATTGTGTTGTGTGTTGGAGTACCAATTTTCCAAAAGATGAGCTTGTTTCTTTTTTTAACGTTCAGCTCTTGCTTTTTTTCCTTCTATCATAATTTGCAAGTCTAAACACTCTTTCACAGATCTGAGATGTCAAAGCATCAGCCTGGTTTTCAGGGTTCTCAAGCAAAGACAGAATTTACCCTGCAACATGCACTTGACCGCACAGCATTTCACTTCCTTGGTAACTGTGACTCATTTCCCTAACAACTCTGCAAGGACAGCTTCACAAAAAAAGGAACCTGTAGCCAGTGCACAATTAGTCACAGATGGATGCTGCAAGAAAACAAAATACCTGATTTTAAGCTGACAGGAGAAACAGAAACCTTCTGTGAATGAAGCACAGAAGGTAAGGTAATTTCATTTTTTATATAGAACATTTTCAGCAACAAGGCAGTTCAAAGTAAATGAGAACAACCTGTCAGTTTTTATATCATACAATATAGTTCTACTCTACAGATTATATTTGAGTACAATATGTAAAAAGAACATCATGAGACAAATGGAATTGTAAATGCATTACACAAATTGTCTTTTTTTTTTTTTTTTAAGCACTCGAAAGACAAACAGGGTACACGAGCTAGCCTCATCACTGGAGTAGCAGTCTTTTCAGGCTATGAGACACCTGAGCCCACAGCTTTGAGATTCCCCACTGAACATCAGCGTCCCAGCTGCCGACAGCAGAGATCTGCAAAACACTTTCATAAATGATCTGTGTGAGCGAGGTTTGAATGGCAGACACCTGATCCTTCCTGGAGGATTAGATTAACTTTCATTATGGGGAATTTTTAATTTAAGGAGAAGATATTAACTGGGTTTTATTTCCTTATTATTTGGTGTGGATTTATTACATATGTAGTAGAATTACTGACAATTTTAAGTAATATTGCATAATAAGAATAAGTAATATTTGCACCAAAAAAGTGAGAGAAACCTTGCAGATATTTCTTATTAAGGTACATATTTTTTATTATTATTCCAAATGGAACCAGAGCAGGTGTCCAATGTTGCAACCTCAGGCACCTGGCAAAGCTTCCTCCCATTCATTTTGACAACTGCAATCAAAGGCTGAGCAGCATGGGAGGAGTTTATTGTACTTAAACAATAATAATAAAAAAAGAATCATTTCTACATGATTGCCTCTTTATTTTAAAAAGTAAAACTCAGAAGAAATGATCAAATGCAATTTTTGGAAGAATAGGAAATTCAAGAACTGTATTGTTTGTCGTTTTTTGTCACTTCTTTAATCAAATAAACTTCAGCCTTTTCATTTGTGTTTTGTTTAAGGTGAGGCCTCTAAAATTAGCTGAGTTAAAGACGAGGTCACCTAAAAAGTCTGAAGACTACTTCAATTGGGAATACAAGTCTTTTTGCCCACCCTTCTTTGAAGAGTAGCTCAAGCTCAGTCGGGTTGAGTGGGACAGCGTCTTCCCATCGAGTTTTACCAGCTTTACTGTCTCTGCTGGAGAACAGAATCTCCAAAGCATAATCTTGCCACCACCGTGTTTCACTGCGGGGAAAGTGTATTCAACTCATAGTGCCTTCTTCACCCATTAGCCATAAACTTCAAATTTCATCTCATCTGACCAGAGTTCCTTTCTACACTCGTTTTCTGGGTCACCAAACAGTGCTCTGCAAGTTGTTGTTTCACAACCCAACTCTGCTTCACACCTTCCAACAATCTTATCTTTGAACTCTCTGCTGTGACCCCTGATATTTATAAATCTGGTTGTTTACGTTCTCCAACAAGCTTTCACAAATCACATAGTTTTGAAGGCATTCAGTTGCACTGGATTTTCTTTATAGGCCTATCAGAGAAAAGGGTTTGAATAAAAACACACACTGTATTTTTCAGATATTTATTGCTACTTTGTGCTGATGTATCAAATAAAATCTTAGATAAAGTGCAATGAAGTTTCAGGTAGCAACAGGACAAAATGTGAAAATGAGGTATGAATGCTTTTCTAACCAAGTTGCTGTAGAGTTTATCAGCTTGGCTTTGAAACTGACGGCATGTTTAGAAGATTATCTGGGCCCCGATACTCCATCAACCAATGATACACCATAAGCTGCTTCTTTCAGAGAACAGAGCTGGTCTTCAACAGTCAGTCTAGTCCTGTGGCTTTTGGAAATTATTTACACAACAAGCAGCACTTATTAAAGAAACTGTTTTTAAAAGATAATTTTCACAGCGAGTAGATGGAAAGAAGAACCACATCAATGCAAGTAGTTCAGACGAACCTTCAAGTTGGAGGAAAACGGCAGACAATAACTTCCCAACCAATCAAAGCAAATATTTCAGCAGTTGTTGGTATAATCCCTCTCTAAGCTGGCAAATGCCAAATAAAAACCCAGCATTTCTACAATATGTGTAGAAATACTGAAATAAATAAATGTTTGATTTATATTAATAAAAAAAATACAAATATGCATCACTATTATTGCAGTTATTAAAAATGTTTTAAGAAAAAGAAAAGGAAAACAGTGAAAAGAGGATTCTTAGTTTTCTCAAAAATATTTTTAAAATCCCTACAATGTACAATAACAAGCATTTTTATTTCCAAAAGCCTTCTTGGAGGAGTAGGTGAGTGTTTGGTTGTGTAAGGGACAGCAGAAGGAGAGGCTTGCCCAGGGCTCTCAGTTGGTCAGTAGTTATATTTTTGGAGGCTCTCTATTGTAATCCAGATTCAAACTGACTCCATGCCCAAATCCATGCCTTTTCTACCAGATCCACCACTAATGCGAGAGCAAGTGGGTAGCTAATAACTCATTAACCAGTTTAGCACAATGAGCAGCTTGTTGAGCCACTGAAGTGTCTACAAGGCTGACTCTGGCATGCAAATCCTGCATGTTTGTACACTGAATGCACATCTACAACAACGAAACCACATCCACAGACTTCAGCTCAACTGAACGAGTTTAAAACACCTACCTTTACATCTGCATAGCCTGGGATTAAATAATTACAAATGCACCTACATAAAGTGGGATGTGCATTACATCTTTAAACATGAACTCCAAATTCCCTGAAATGCTACAGAGATTATTTGTGCTTTAAAGCCATCGACCAGATGTACAGCAAATTTCTCTTTTGCCAGTACAGCGTCCTTAGTTACTAATGTCTTTCACAGGTAAGTTTTTCATTTCTGCAGTGATTTCTGCAAACTCTTCGATTCAATGGCACTTCTCCAGATGGGGTGCTCTCACAAGCGTTACATAATGTCCTTGAATGATAGCAAGCACAATACTCTGGATATGAAATGGGGAGAAAGAGAGAGCAAGACACCCACACAGTTGCACCATCCGCTCTCAAACATTCACAGGAAGAAAGCATCGGCTCACACTGGCTGCAGGGTGTTTCGGCATGGCTTCTGATCAAGAAGTTTGACACAAAAGGTCACTTCGCACAAACCTGTTTGACTCAAAGCTTTCTATCAACAACATGCTATGTAATGCCATTAAAGGGATATTAAGCACTTTAAATTTGAATATCCTTTCAATAAATCATTTTGCATCCTTCAAGTGTAAATCATTTGTTCTACTTCAAACTGTAACTGTATCAACCTTTGTTTTAATCACGCAATGCTAAAGGTAGATCATTTCGAGGGGCTGTGGAAGGGAAAGTTGCCCAGGAAATGGAAAATTTTCTCCAACAGGGTGAAGAGGTATTCCTCTAATGGCACTCCAAAGCAACCCATGTTGTGCTGCAGCTCTTCAAATGGCTAAAGTTAGACTGCATCATTTTCCAGTCTTAAAAAAAAGAGCATCCAAGACTGAATAATGATCAAGATGACAGTAAATTATTGTCAGTCTACAGAGTAATATAACAAGAAAATGAAAGCTGAAGAACTATGGCTTGTACAAAACAAAGAACAAATATAGATGGGTTTACAGCTGCAGCATCTTTTTCTGAGTTTCCATCAGCTTTCCTCTTTTTCCTAAGCTGGAAAAATAATTTCTGCCCAGCACAAGCTGCAAACATTTCTCCAAAACACTGCAATTAAAAGTCTGATAACGGCATCCAAGTACACAACACATTATGTTTAAGGTATGTGGAGGGTTGCTGCACACAAAAACAAACCAGAATATTAATCAGTGGAAACTTCACTTCATGCTGCTTGTTTTCCCACTATTCTACTGAAGCAAACACATCCTTTATGAGTCAGGTTTAAAATCAATAGTTTTTAGTAGAAACTGATGACAAATCTTTGTCTTATTTTGTCTAAGTATCCGTTGAACTTTTGAGTAAAATACTTGACTGTTGTCTCATCATTGCCACAAAGTGTAAATGTATTTTAATTAAGTGGGAGGAAAATACTAAAAGAGGTTTCACACAGTTTGTTAGTTTATAAGCTAGATTAGGAAAGAAGGCATTGTTTTCTTACATAATCTTACATAGATTAGGTAAAAATATAATTTTTAAATCGAGACAAAAGAAAATTAGTTGGTCAGAGTAAAAGGGGGCTACATACAAATGTTTCACCTGTCAGATTTTTACTTGAAAAACATTTTTTTTAATCATTCTTCCTTTTCTTTCACTTGACAATCATGCATTGCTTTCTCTTGATCACAAAAAAAATCAAATTTAAACAAATCAAGTTTATAGTAATGTGACAAATTTTTAAAGTTTAATGGGTATGAATACTTTTACTATTAATAAAGCATTCAGTCACTTTTTGTGTTTGCAACGTGACAGAACAATCACTAATAGGGTTCTATTTATGCCTGCATACTCACGCTCACATAAGAGGCATCCTTGAGCACAAGATCTGCACAGAATATTCTGGCCATGCACCAGTTGTTGGTCGTTAATTATAGTGTCTTACAATGGCTCCTCCTAGAACCTCAGCCAAAATTATAAAGCTATCATTAAAAGTGCACAAGGTGCCAACGTAGAAACACGTAGTCCCAGTAGAAAATGTTCATGCTTGTTTGAGCAAAAAAAAAAAAAAAAAGAGAGAGAAAAGCTCTCCTCTAGAAAAAAAAATGTCAAAAAAGAAAGATGTGTTCTAAAGTAAGGTGAAACAATACTATTATAACTATCACAATAAATATCTTCTGGAAAGCCAGTGAAAGTTCTTGAAACAAAAATTAAAAGGTAAATGCATAAGTCTTATCTTTCGTACAAAAACAGACTTTTTCACTTATAAGCTGTAAATATTACTTAAATGCATCTTAATCACAATTCAAGACAAATACAGACATTTTTTTCTAAATAAATGGATGATAAAAGATGTTGACTGTTTCAGTGTTTATTTACGTAATTAATGAAACGTGAATTTACCTACATGGGTCAGTGGGCGGAGCTATTATAACTTTAGTCATTATGATTTACCTGTCCAGGTTAACCAATCACATGCTTGGGTGTTTTAATGAAACTTTTTCACAGAGCATGGCAGCACAGGATCCATAATATGATTCAATAAATATTTAAATATATAGAAACATTTTGACATATACAATTCCCTCACAACTTTTGCACTTAAGGTATTAAAATAATTATAACCCCTATTATTTATTTAGCTAGCTGTTTGTTCATAAAATGTTTTTATTTACTATTTTACTTATATTTTTTCATAATTACTTTTGTCTTTAGTCCTTTTGCCACATAATAGTTAACAGGCTTTAAGCCCAGAGGAGCATTAAAATGCTTGCTCACAGATTCCAGTGGATAGTTTTACCGGAGGAGCCAAGTCTCCCGCCGATCTGATGACGCCAAACACAAACACCTTTGAACCTTGAGAGAGCTTAGACAGTCAGTCGCAGTGGCACCCTCCTCATTTCTGTTATTTTTCTACAGCAGGACGTCGTTCTACAATTTCACTTCACAATGCAGAGTGAAGGAGGTCCTGGGAGCGAAAGATGAAGAGAGGCATCACCCAAAGAGAAGGTCATGTGCTCTCGACGTTCGATGGCCTCAGATCTGAGGTGAGGTTGGGCTCCTTTTAAATACATCAAACAAACTCAGCGGAGGGAAAACAATCCAGGGAGCTTTGTGTAACAACGACTTTCTCTGACCAATAATTCAATCACTGCTGGTTTTGGAGCTGTGTTTATATCCATAAGTCAGTGTCAGAACTAATTTTGAGAAGAATGATTGTAGCTAAACAGTTTATTATTTTAGGCAATATTTAGCTGTGCAAAAATCATTTGGTTGAATTTAAAATTTTTAGTAACTAAAATTGCTTTAATAAGACTCTTAATGACAAGCATCTGCAGCATGTATCCCAAAGGTTGTGCTAAAGAGTACATCTCTTCCTAGAGGCAGTGGACTCGAAGCTAATGAGGTCAATTAGTCCCTGGTGCATTGAGAGATTAGCACCTAATTCACTAAGAGGAGCCCTTCTCATTTCATCCCTCCAGGGGAGACGAAGGGAAGAATATAAATAATGATTACCAAAATGAGGAGATTGGAAAAGAGGAATCGTCAGTCCTGTGAGGGGCTAAAAGCATGCAGAAAGCATAATGATGCCAAACGATTATATAAAATGTATACGAGGACTTTTTCTAAATATTTCTTCGGCTTGAACTTTTCAAGGTTTTCTCAGTTTACGGTGTATTGATAGACCAACACAAAGTAGCACATACGTCATAGGAAGATAAAAATATAATGCATGATTTCCCATAAACAACTGAAAAGAGTCCACAAATATTAAGTTATCTACCCTAATTTTCTCTAATGCTCTTCATTAAAATCCAGCGTGATCACCCACATGTAATTTAATTTCAATAGAAATTCAGCAGTTCTGTGAATGCCTCAAAGGTTTGTTAAAATCAGTCAACAATCATCATCATGAAGACCAAGAAACATCTGAAAGTTCAGGCATGAAGTTGTGGAGAAGCTTTGAGCTCTGCTCAATCCACCATGTGAAAATTAAAAGGCTATGTTCTCATAGCAGGCCAATGTGACCCAAGTTCGCTTTTTTGCCTATATGTGACCTATATCTGGCTTTTTCACAGTAGCCTAAATGACCCAATTCTGATATTTTCACCCCCACACACACGCAAAAAAGAAAGACATCAGATCTGTGCCACTTCCATATGTGGTTCTAATTCGGATACAATACTAATTGATTGTTTTTAAAGCGGCTGCAGTCTTAACGGGAATGTTGCATTATCTCTAGCGTTCATGTCATTGATGTGAGACATGCATCATAATTCTGCACCAGAAAAAGCCAGATGTGGTAAATTAGGATGTAAACAATGGCTGAAAACTATTATTATGATCTTATGAAAGAAGTCTGTCACCAAAGTGCATCACATCACAATCAGACCACTCCTGGTTGTGTCTATGCATTCAAATGTTGTTGTTCTTCTGCGTATGTGGGTTGCTTTGAGAACATAAGTACTGATTAAGTAAACACCAAGAGGCGCACAGTAACTAAAGAGGAATTGTAAGCTCAGGTAAGAGAAAATTTCAACAGAACATCATGCACTAGAGTCATGCTCCTCACAAATCCAATCTTTATGGAAGAGGAGATATAGGAAAGCTATTGTTGCCAAGTAATACACACGGTTTTCCTGATGACGTAATTTTAAATATTAAACCATTGATATGTTGATCAATTACTAAGTACTTGCATTTTTACCAATTACTGTTTTACTCTTACTTGAGAAAAAAAATCTGTTCAAGTAGAGCAACCCTTACTTGAGTACAATTTTTGGATACTCTACTCACCTCTGCATTATGATGAAGTAACATTAGAGTGGTTTAGTTTAAAGCACATTCATGAGTTAGTAAGAACCAGACAAAATCCACATCTAAAAAACCCAGGCAGTAATCTGTGGTAGTATTAGAAAATCCATGTTCACAGATGCCATCTATCCAGTCTGACTGAACTTGAACTAATATCCAAAAAGAATGGACAAGACATTCAGTCTCTAATGCAAAGACATACCAGAAAAGACTTGCAGCTGCACAGGCAGCAAAAGGCAGTTTCACTACGTACTAACTCAGACGGCTTGGTTATAAATACACAGCTCTTCACTCATTTTGAAAACCATGTTACTCTACTGCATCAGTTGCAACATATTGAAGTTTGCAACTCCATCGTGACAAAGTATTTAAAAAAAAACATTTAAAAGGTATAAAGGCTTTTCCAAGGCACATAAAACACAAAATGATTTTGCAGTTTTGTTTTGTTTTTTCCTTTGATGCTCATTAAGACCGTGTGGAAATAGATTTCTCCAGAGCAGAAAATTTAAAAAAGGAGGGAAGAAATTATACCAAAAGTATTGCAAGGAGAAAGAGAGCATGTGCGCCTGAGCTTGACGGATAGCTTTCAGACCTAGTTCTAAAGAACCTGCAAAAAGTTGCATTTACATTTCCGGTAGAGGTTCCCCATATTTCCTGTTGAGCTCACAGTCATCAAGCTCAAGTCAAGCTTGTGTTCATCATGTTCTTAATGCATGAGGAGTTGCACATTTACGTTTTTCAGAGTTTAGATAAAACACTTTTTCTTGTTGAAATTAGCTCTACAGGTTGAAAAAGAATGGCAGCAAAATGAGGAAGTAGTGTGAGCATTTGTGGCTTAAGACTCAAAAATAAGTGCTCATGTTTACAGACGGTGCCAATCTTCACTGTTGAGTGTGGCCTTTCTCCTACTTGGTCATCTAATGCGGTCTAATGGAGATGGAGAAAAACAAAACAACCTGACCACTGGTTATTAAGAGACTTGTCACAAAACAACGCTGAGGCAGTAGGCAGTGGCGTCACTCTGAACAGTACCGATCTGTTTCTGGGCTTTCTTTTTCTTTGTGTTAATTTGTACACTGCTCAACCCTGAACAGATGGTCCCTGTCTAAATTCACCAAACTGTAAAATTAATCAAATAGCATGCACAATCACAACAGGGTTTCCTTTGTGTCAAACTGAGAATCGTTACTGCACCGTAATCATACGGCTATGGTGAATTCCACATATGTATGATAACTTAGATTACAGCTTTTACACTACAGGACCCTTTGGCATTGCAAGACTTTACAGTGTGTGAATGTGTGTGTGAATGGGTGAATGAGTGAATGTAGCGTGAAACTCTTTGGGGCCCCCTGGACTAGCTAAAGCGCTAGAATCAAAGCATCTTTATGATGAAGCAATAACATTACAGCAAAATATAAAACTAAAAAAATTTCAATTTTACATAATAGCCCCTTTAAAATGATTTGAGTAGCTTAAGTAAAAAAATATATAGAAAATTAGGCCCCTTTTAACTGCATTTATCAATAAGGAAAATTATTCCTTAAAAAGAAATCACTCATTTTATCCTTCCTCTGTAACACATCACAAGTTGGCACCAAACCTAGACAGGGAACTATCTTTAACCATTCCTCTAAAAAAAACTTTACAGAGTATCTGGAAGTGAAACCAGCCCATAACATCATGGGTCCTCCACTGTTCCCAACAGCTTTTTTCACCAAACCCAAATGGAGCCATTACAAGCTGAAACCTCATCTGATTTGACCAAAGCACCCAGTTCAACAATATGCGACGGTGGGACAGATACATTGTAAACCCTGACCTGTAAAGATCCCAGATCTGCATTATGTTCTCTTGTTTTTTCCACTTTGAAGTCTGGCCGAGAGAAATGGGCCTCTGTGTCACGTCCTATTTATACCCCAGGAAGAGGAGGTCACAGACCACCAAGCTTACAAAGGTATGGGCCATTATGAGGCTCCTGTGGTATAACAGCTTTGAGAAAAAGTACCACAGTTTTTCTTTACTTAAACAGAAAAGCAACTAATCCTCCTACTGCTACTAAAACAATGTGACATCTTAACATGTATTAACCGATTTCAATGCATAGTTATAAGCAAACACCTATAATAAGCACTTGAAGAAAACATTATTGTCAAGTTGATATACTTAGTAATGCTTAGTTTTTTTTTTAAATCAGACTATTTGCTCAGGTAACTAGGCTGCAGTCTGCTGCTTTACAGATAACAAGATGACAATTTTCCAGCTGTAGTTAACTGCTTTAATAAGAACATGCGTGTCCATATGTTTGGTGACCAAAAATATTTCAAAATTTCTTATCTTGTAAAGTGAGGGAAAATAGGAGCCTACTTTTCAGGCAGCTGAATCAAGAGGGGAGAGGCAGCACTAAATTAATCAATCCATCAAACAACTAGAGAAAACTCTGGTTAACCTGGCAAATTCCTTGCTTTCTCATTTGAATGACTAACTCTATGAAAAGGAAGATGGAAAATTTTAGAAACAAAGAAGACGGGGTCAGGTGTGGGTTAAACCTTTCATACCAGTAATTCGCCAATGGCTGACCAGAAGTTACCTGATAATCTGATAAAAAAAAAGTACATTAATCATAGGAAAAGACTTGAGTTGCATTTTCAAAACAGTTGTAACAATTGTGGCAAAGTTGATTTTATCAAAATAAATTGTTTAAAGATTACAATGCAGAAACACAAAATCTTATCAAGTATTTTTGGTCTAGTTTCTAGTACAAATATCTTGGCACACTTGAAGAAAGACAGATATAGAGGCTTGTTTTAAGTAAATAATTCCTTAACATCGGTGAAAACGTTCCATTGGTAGATAAATTAACTTAGAACATGAGAAAATGTCTTGTTAGAAGTTACATAATCTCCCAATGGAAAAAGTACTTTTTCATCAAAATATTGTGTAATATTAATTTATTGTAATGCTTTACCACATATCTGTGCACAGCATATCTGCGTAGTGTGTGCTGTAATATTTTTATATTGGTCTCCAATTTAATGACACGAATCAACAGAATAACTTTTAAAGTTACTCGGGTTTAACTATGCTCCATAAGAAAAATGATTATCTCTGTATGTTCAGCACATTTTTCATTTTTAGGTGCAAACAGTAATATAATATAGTTGCTTTTTGCTGGATTTGAGGCACTTTTTACACACAGAGTGCCATATAATGTTATCTAGCTCTCATTCAGTGTTTAAGAAGCAAAATAATCTCAAAACAAGCTCATGAAAATACCAAATATTGGTTTCTCAGATTCACTAAAAGACCCTGAAGTGAAGTGTTAGCCTTGACAAAACGTGAACTGACTTCTTCAAATTACATGGAGAAGTTGCACCAAGACTTCCTGTCACTTTATCGATCCCAAAGCTTTTATGAACTCTCTTTCACACCTTTTTATGACTCAGTGCCAGCCTTCGCAAAGTTCAACCGACATACTTTAAGAAAGAATGTCTTCTTTATAAAAAAAAACTTTCAAAGGAGATGTTGCAACAAGAAATGAACTTATTTCATCCGTCTCACAAATCCCATCTTACAGAAGTCAAGAAGAAGCTAAAACAATGTACATTTAACAAAGAAAATCTATGTAGGAAGGATCACTTCTCTTCCACAAGCAATAAAATGAATAGAAGAATCAGAAGTAAAGATTACAAACTAACCTGAATGTAATACATACCTTATCTTTACAGGTTCTGCATTTAATGGTTACATAAAGTCTGTTGCTAGATTGTGACACAAGCAAAATAATACTTCCTGTTTGTTGCCTTTTGTCTGTTAGGTTAATTCCAAACTGACACAGCAGTGCTATCCATTTAGGAAACAGGCTCTTAAGTTCAAATAAGCGTTTAATGAATTTACCTTCAAGCTGGCAATAAAACTGCAGCCTAGCACCTACTGTGACATAATGGCAGGAATAATAGACAGCAAATCAACCAGCTGTTTTAGCCAGGAGACGAACACTTCCAGAGAAAGTGCTTTATTGTAAAAATAAGATTAGAATCAAATCTTTTACACTATGAATCGTTTCCTACTTTAATGTTTAGCAGGAAGGATTTCTACCTATGCTGTTACCTGGTTTCCTTAGATGTCAAGCTTTTTTACTGACTGATATTAAAAACAGAAAATGTATTGTTCTATAACCAGGTTCAAACTAAAACATATGTAAATAAATTTGAATCTTTCGAAAGGATAGGATTAAAACGACCATTTCTATTTATAAATTTCATCTGGTTGTTTGGGAAAGTGGTTTGAGATGTCATTTGTTGTGAATCGCTGATGTATAAATAAACTAAGTTGATAGTGTCCCTTAGCTTGCCTGCATTATTTATCCTCCTCTTGACAACTGATTCCATATAAATGGAGTTGGCAACTCCAGTTCTTGAGTGCCACCGTCCTGCAACTTTGGATGCATCCCTGCTCCAACACGCCTGAATCAAAAAGCTGAAATACATTCTTGCCATGGCAAAAGGTTTGGCAAAGGCCTTTTCATTAACCATTGATTTGAATCAGGTGTGTTGGAGCAGGGACACATCCAAAAAGTTGCAGCTGCAGAATCCTGCTCAATGAGGTAAGCTAACGCCAGTCGTCAAGGGCTGGTGTCCTGCAACTTCTAGAATCTATCTGTTTCAACACACCTGGCTCCAATATTAGCTCATTAGCAGGGGTGAGTTTGTGTGCATGCTAGTGAGGCTGTATTGCCATTTAATTCAAGTGTGTAGGACAAGGGACACATCTAAAAGTTGCAGGGCTCTGGCCATCGACAACTGCAGTTTGAGACATGGTTGATGGTCTATCTTGCACATGCAGTGTTCATAAAATCAGGTATTAATGCTGCCTTGTTTTTAACCACACTTTTTTCCTTTCACTCAACATGCTTGGATACAGCCCTCTAAGACAGTTTCTCCTAAAATTATACTTTGTGGTTTTTATGATTATGGTTTACACCAAAAGCAAATTTCTCAGATAATTTGAATATTGCATAAAGACTGTTAGACATAACTTTTTAAAATGGAAGTGTTATGTTATGCTCATAATGACTTACACAATTAAGGGGAAGACATCAGAATATTAAAGGAAAGTTCAGTGGAAGTAAAGTGTTTTCCAGAGTCACGGGTTAATTTATTCAATTAATGCAGTAATTCATGCAGGTAAAAAAAAAAAAGTCGATTAGTTTGCCAAATTTAATCTTCCAAATGTGTAGGATAAAATCTGTAGGCTATAGTAAATGAAAACACCTTGAGATCGATAACTCTTTGAAATACGTCAATATGAATTTAGTTTGAATTAAATTCCTATTACAAAATTAACATCGATGACATTTTAAGTGATTGAAACGCACGGAGGTGACATTTTAAACTTTTTCATCAGGAATTTTATCAGAGATGCAAAGGAAAATAAAGGAATCATTGTAAACCAGCCTCTTACACGTCAGTAGCAGTTCTGCATATTTGCAACGAGGAAAAAGAGCCGCTGTCTTACGCTGAGAATATTTTTTGTAAGTTTAGCTCTAGAAGGTACTTAAGGTCCCTATCGCAAAAGAAAACGGGAGATAACGACATGAAGACGTCAAGATTTCACTGCTTTGTTTATACCAAGTCCATCCCAGAAGAAAGATGCTCGTTTGGTACGGAAACACCTCACAATTAGCGAGAGAAGGTGCATACTTCCACGCCTGCTTTGCTCAACAGTCATGAGAATACCGTTTTAACCAGAGAAGAGATAAAAGCTAGATAAAATGGGGTAAACGCAGATAAAAGGTTTATGATACTGTATTCAGATACCGCGTGTCATCAAACACACGTTTCCACATTTTAACCCGCAACTCGTGTTCAAGTTCATTGAAAGCGACAATCTCGTTGGCACGCGTGTTTTCAAACACCGGTTGAACTTCTGGCTTAGCCAAACAGCAAATTGCAAAAGCACGTTGTGAAACCCAAAGAAAAGCAAAAACATTTTCATTTCTAAAACGGTCAAATCTATACAACGTGCTGTCAGCAGTGAGGAACTAAAAATCAAACTCTCCCTCAGCGGTGGGACAAAAAGCATTCATCATATGAGGTCTCACTTGGAGAAATAATAGTTCTTAATTTATGTACTTCGAGTTCAGGGTCTTACCTGCGCGGCTCAACAGCGTCCGGGGGGATAAATCTACATTACTGTCCACTGGAGATACAGACTGAGCGCGTAATGTTATGGTCCCCGTGCTCCTCCTCATCAGGCACTGCGCGCGCTCGCTCATCACCGCAACATCGCTCCTCCTCCACTCCATCACTGTCACCGACACCCACGCGCATGCCCGAGTGCGCCATTTACCACGGCCAGTGGCGGTCCTTAAAAGAATGCGGCCCAATTATTAGACTATAGTGGAAATAAAAACAACCTTAAGAACAGGTTTCACTGATTAAAACTGTGCTTTAATTAAAAATTTATAATTTTTTTAAAGTGGAGTTTTATCAGTGGAGAATAACTTAGTCATGGTAGTTTTCACTCTGGTCTAAAAATTAGGTAGTCATGTCAAAATAGGAGTAAAAATTAATTTGCCCCAGTACTAAAATCAAAATGTACTAATTTTAAAATGGCGTAAATAAAATCTGTTTATCCACCGAGATGATGCTCAGGTGGGCTGATACCTCAATAGGTCATCAGTCTATCACAGAGACATACAGAATAAACAAGCACATTTATCCTAACGGCAATTTAGAAAGACTAATTTTGGACCTCATAAGAAAGCAATAAGTTTACAAAAAAAAAAAAAAAAACCTGGTCCAATTGACAAGTCCAACCCATCATCCTGAACGGTGAGTCATATCGTCTGCATCGCCACTGATGGCGCTCGTTTTCATATCATACATCACAAAAAGTCAGAGGTAAAGAAAAAACACACACGTTGTAATGGTAATGTTTTTTATTGCATGAATTGTAATAGCTGCAGAAGAACAACCTTTTTTTTTTTTTAGATGAGTTCAGTTGGGTTCAAAGCCTTTCTGAAGTGAAAAGTGAGGTGGTGAGGGGACATTCAGATGGCACATCAAATCTGGTTCACATCTCTCCTGATCTGTCCATCAGAAGCCCTGCTGCGCTTCTATACTGCATTTTAACCACAACTGTAACCCTGGTTGGTGAGGAGGGGTGGAACTGTCTTTTATCCTTTTAACACAAATTCTAATGGGCAGTAAGGAGACTTGAATGTGCTTTTGTTTGTCTAGGCATGCAAAATAGAAGAGAATAAAAGGTGATGCTTATTGCTGGTTATTTTAAATTTAAGGGTCATTTCAGGATGAGAATAAGAGGCTGAGCTGTGCTTTGGTGTGTCACTCCCTCCAAGCAAGTACTCAGCTTAAAAGGGGAGTTTGTGTGTGCAGCTGCCCATTCAGTGGGGATATGAGCATTTAAAGAACCAATAACAAAAAGTGACAGTTAAATAAACTACTCAAATGCAGTATACAAGCCCAAAGTGTATAGATTAAGACATAGAGCTATAACTCCATCTACAGGTTAATTGTTGTACTGCAGCAGCAGAACAGAAGGAATTGACATTTTGTAAAGTGTTTGCAGCCATGACATTTTAGAAATTTGGACAAGAAAAATCAACAAACAAAAGGCAAAAAAGCTCCCTTTTTAGTCTAGATAGACCAGCCACAAATTAAAAGACATTTCTCAATATATGACCTACAAAATGGTCTCTTCAATTATCAAAAGAAACTTGGTCACTCAACAGTCAGTGAAATAAAAAAAAATAAAAAAAAAGTCTAGCAGAAACAATAAAAGGTGATATTTTACTTTACCTGAATGCTTGTTCCTACCCCACCCCACCTTCCCATGACATATTCTATTTCAAATATAGGACTTGAAGATATGGGCTCTAATGTTAATAATACATTTATCCATACTATGTTCATGTAATTAATAAAAAAATAAATACATTTAACGAATACAAACGATTCTGTAATAGGTAGATTACCAAATAAACTGATTATCCCCACCCCCCCATAGTTTAACTGTTGACACATTTCAAGTTTAGGATTTTTCATAAAACCATTATCACCACAAATATATATTTAAATCTGCAGTTTTAAAGCCTTTACACTGGTGTGGTAGTGCTACTGAGCTTGCTGCGACAGAGCTCCGTTCCGTCATCTATGGAGACGTAGTCTAAGCTCTGGCTCTCTCAAGGCTAAATATTAACACAGTAGCACAATCATAGACGGGGACCAGGAGTAAAAGTGGATGCTGATGATTTCCGTTGGCAATGGGATCCAAACCACCTGTTGGCTTTAGCCAAACAGGAATGGGAATAAGATGTGCATGTCTGTGACTTCAATCAGGAAATCTTGTAAAAACATCGTATGAAACTTGTGTTAACAGTTTGTTTTTTTTGTTCTTTTTTTGCATATGCTTGTTTTTCGTACAAATTTTTGTACAATCTGTTTGGACATAACAAAACAGATTAATCCAACAGTAGAATCAACCAACAGAAAAAATCTCATGCATAAGTTATTTCCCACTCTTACTGATTGATTTGTAAGTGAACAGCTTTAAAAGAAAATCTGTGTATGTTTTTCAGCATTATATTTTTGTACATTTTGCAATTTCTACTTTTTTTGTTTTAAACATTTTTGCACAATAGTTTTGATCCTTTTTTTTCTTTTTTTTTTTCCAGCCGGCAGTTCCAGATGTTGCTCCAGAGGAGATTCCAGACATCCAACCTGTTCGATCCTCGACAGAAGGAGGCACAAGAGGCTGGCTGTGGGAAGGAATAACTACTTCGTAAAAGCTGCTGGAAAGCAGATGAATGTCTGTGATTCAGTTCAGCTCCAAGAAATTAAACCTATGGTCAATAACACTTTTTTTTTCCTATTTCTGCTAGAAAATACCTGCCACCATAAAAATGGGTGACCGATTCTGCAGAAGTTTTCAAATTAACAACTTCCCCCATCTGGCAGCAGAAGTGGGACAGGATAGTCAGTTGCAGACGGGGATGTGGGTGGGGGGAAGGGAGATGGTTGTCGGTGACAACACAGATGAGCAGACAAACCCCTATCTGCAAAGATCCTCTTGTGTAGAGTCTCGTATGTTTTTCCTCTTCTTGCTGTTCCCCTGGTGGTGTGGCTTGTTGCTCTGATGACTTTTGGAGCTGAAGGACGAGTTCTGCTGACCGTGGTGGCCGCTCTTGTTGTTGGAACGAGACATCCTGGCCTGGAAAAAGCACATAAGACCACAAAGCAACAATCAGATGTCGAAGCATGACAGAACAGTGGTTTCAAACTCACTCACTGAGTTTGTCCTTGACCCCCAAGGACAAACTGTTAATGGGGAGAGTTTGACTTTAGCACAACTAAAGAGAAACTCTTACAACCTTCAAATTTGTTCCTGGTTCACCCCATCTGAAACAAATGACTGAATTATATACTATTTTATCTCCATACAGTCAAGTTCTTCACTGTCTGGTTAATGACCTGCTTATTTGATTGAGGTGTGTGAAAAATCAGTCTCAGAAACTCAACGGTTAAACCAGAGTTGTATCATAGTCTGGGGACACTAAAAGGCTTCTTGATCAGATGTCACTATGTTTTTTTAAATGTTTTTGATTCAGCTTTGCCATGTGACTCATTTTGTATTGGGTAAAAAATTAGCCAATCAGAAATTGTTGCTAGGCAGAATGTGTCTACTCTAGTGTAATCTGCTTCCTTGTCTGAATACCTTTACTCTTAAACTAAATAACAGTAAAAATGCATAAATGTTCTAAGCCAGTCATATTCTGATTTATAGTCAGCTGGTTCTCAGATATTTTTTTTTAAGCTGACCGTTTGGCAGTTTTCACAGCTGACAGCCAGAAATTGTAAAACAGTGGGAGTACTGGAAATGCCATCAGGGGACAATTTTCCCATTCACTAGATGAGTAAATCCTAAAAATGTTCAGGTAACGCAATGACTGAAAAGACATTGAGAGGCTTAGATAACTAGCTACAGCTGCAAAGAATGGTAGACACAGAAAGCAACAATCACAACGTCCCTGTAGATATGGGTAGAAAATTAACTTATCAATATGGATTGGGTTTTACGTGAGCATCTAAGGTGAGTAAAAGTCCACCTGTGTTTTTTTTTTTTTTTTTTAAGCTGCTGAGCTATAGAAACATACCCTCACTGCTATGCAACCCAACTGCTTAAGATACCTTAAAACAAAAATAATCAGTGGAAGGATATACCCTAGGGCATACCTAAAGATACGGTTTCATTCCACTAATTCACTCGCTAAATCAGTGTCTTAAATAATTTTCCAAAAGGTCAAAAATAGGAACTCTAAAAAATAAAATAAAAAACACTATTATTCAAGGAAAAAACTCCCAAAAATCTAAACAAAGAAATATGGAACTATTCCTCTTGAACCCTTTAATAACAGAAAATTGAGACTAAGCATACCTTTCCTCCTTTGTTGCTTGCAGGTGGAGTGCTGGTAGAGTGGTTCTGTATGCGGTGATTACTGACCACTGTAGACTTTTCTCTGTGTGTGCTAGCATTTCGGACAGGCTGTTGTTTGACTGTCTTGCATGGAGTACCATCCGAATCCTAAAGGAAACCAACAACAACACAAAACTACATGAAGCATTTCCTTCTTACCGACCTCTTTTGCTTTTTTTATATTTTTTTATTTATTTTTTTGTCAAAGTCGTTCAGATCCACAATTTTATATTGGCCCATTTCATCTGGATAGCTTTTGCCTCTAATAAATGAAATCATCATTTGAAATCTGTATTTTATATTTAATCAAGTTATCTTTGCTCATTCTTTTGGTTATATGATATTTAAGTGTGATGGAAACTGACCCCATCGCTGGAGGATGTGGAAGACGGCGACAGCGGGGACGAGGAAGGAGACGAGCCCAGAGACGGGAGTGGAGAAGAAGTGTTGGAAGAGGACTTGCTGTGAGGAGCAGAAGGAAGAACCACAACATCTTCGTCGTCCGGGAAGTTGTTGTTGCACTCGTCAAGCTGTTTGGACTCAAGTAATTTGACGTCATTTCCTATAGGAAACGAGAGGGACGCGTTGTAGCTGCAGCTCGTATCAATGGAGTGATATAATCTTTGTTACGAAGAGTACAACTAATACATACTGTTGAGAGAGCGATCATTCTGAGACTGGCTGTCCCAGTTCTTTCGGATCCATTCCCTGTACTCATCCACCTCCTGAGTCACTCGGATTATCCGACCAAGTATACTGAGGTTAGGAACAGTGAGAAAAACAGTTAATTTCCAAATACAGACTCTTTAAATTAGGACTGCTAAGGAAAACAGCTTCTAAGAATACTTAGGAGTATTCTGTAGTGCATGAGTAGCATGTTTGTGGTTAGCACCTTACCTCTCATTCTCATTGTTGGGGTAGTACTTGGCAATGGGTGACACAGCATGGCCGAGGACAACATAGGCATAATCAAACGCCTGCTTCACCTGCATGGCACCATATGAGCTCCGGCCAACATCATTGTCTATTGATAGCAAGACGGAGGCAACATGTCAATTAGGTAATTCCGACCTCCTTCCGTTTCTGTTGTTTCCTGTTCCTACCTGGCTGCAGAGGATCCTCAATGTAGAGCATAGAGGGCCTGTATCCATCCATCATGTTTTTCTGAACCTCATCTTTGGCAACATAACAACCACCGTCTGTTATCCTGATGCCTGTCTTCAGGTAGTTGAAGTTGCGACCGTAGAGCTCAAAGAATTCAATTAGCAGAACACCGATGTTTATGTTGGGGCTGGAAACGTCCCTGTTATGAAGCTGGACAAAAAAGCAAAAGCAGGTGAATTGGTGAATATTCAGAGAGAGTAAAGAGAGGATTAGGAACGTGGGGAATGAAAATCCCTAGATTTGCAAAACAAACCTGCAGGAAGCTAACAGCCATGAGGAAGAGACTGTAGGAACCAATCCCACCAGTAAAAACCTCATTAAGGTCTCTCTGAAGTAGAAACTGCTTCAGCACAAGGACTAGGTAAGGCAGGACAGGATATTTCTGCAGGTGAAAAAATGGACAAAGAAACCAAAAGACAGAATAATTTTAAACTCCTACTATGTCTCCTGTGATAAAAGTGATAAAAATCCTGCCAGTGTCTCCACAGGTGATTAAAAGTTGCATGAGTGAATCCAGGAGCCGTGTTACAGCTGAGCAAAGGGCCTTCGCTGCAGATTTTACCTCCTTAAATTCCTTGATGAGCCGAGCAGCTTTAACACCTCCATTCACGTTGAAACTGATGTCCACTTTGACCTCAGTAAAGGAATCAGTAAGTTTGATGATGGGAACCTAAAACACAGACCAAAAAATAACTCACGATGAAAGACAGTGGAAAAATATTTACTTTAGATTTAGATTAAGGTGAATCATGAAAACATAAGTAGAATTGGAACCCATTCAAAAAAAGTAAAGCAAAACACGCCAGATATTTGTCAGAAAAAGTATCATGCAAGACTACAAGATCACACTGTTTTGTGGGGGGTTTTTTTGAGGAGTGAAATGTTACCGTTGCTTTATCCAAAACTTTGATGGAGTTCTCATCTGCAACATTGTTTTTTCGCAGTTCATCCTCCAGAGTCCAGAGAGGCAGTGTGTCCCACTTCCCAAAAACCACCAGATCAATGTCGCTGTAGGGAAAGAAAGAGTGAAGCTTATGTTTAGTCTAAGAAACAGAAGATATAAAAGACCATAACGTAGTCTTCTCTGATACTCCAGATGCACTGATCAGGTTATTCCTGATTAACACTGATTTATGCTTTGTTTTTGAGGTCTCTCCTGCATATTCAAACTTCAAGTGAGTCTGACCTTTTATGTCAAGGAATGAAATAAATACACTAAATGATCTCTGATGGAGGGAAATCCAACAGTAAACAAAGGAATCGTAAGATTAATGCATTTAAGCTTTATCTGATTTGCCATTTAAAAAGCACATTAAAATACATGCAGCTCGTTAATGAGTGTACAGACTGGAAACCGTGGGAGAATTTAGTTATGTATTTAATGAACCTTCAGTTCACCGATCAGAGCCAAACATGGGAAAAGCATTTTCCATGTTTGATTATGATCTCTGACTGATGGATGGTCCTGAAACTCTTAAAAAACAACAACAACAAACCCTCTCTGCTATGAAGAAATTAAGGTAAAAAATAAAACTCATTATATAATGTCGTACCTTTTAATAGATTTAACAAGTATACATATTCCTCAATTTGCTTCTGCCTGACACTTCAAATATCTCCTGCAAACTACAGTTGTTATGAGCGAAGCTTTGGTTCCCCCTTGTGGAGAAAATGTGCAACTTTCTTCTGTAGCTACAAGTGAAATCTGTCAGCATCTGCAAAATTAAAAGCAAAACTGTTTGTCAAAGCTGTGATTCTTAACACACCTAGCCAGGATAAATAAGAGCCAAATGAGAGATATGTTTCAATAAAAGTAATAAATGATGTGTACTCTGATACCATTAAATAAACACGCAAAATATTGAAGAACAAAATTGATTAATCCTACTACATAATTATCCAGTAACCTGCCACGGATCCACAAATTCCACATGAATAACTGTGGATGAAGCGGGAGTGATTATTGTCTTCAAGTAGTCTCTTACCAGCAGAGGCCACTCTAGGAATAACTTTTTTTTTAAATCAGAAACAGTAGCAGATTGATAGATAATGGCAGTAGAAAATTGTAGTATATTTTTATCAAGTTATTCTAGGTAAGTATGGAATAAATATTTTTAAACTAAACCTATGTGTTCATTTGACATGTTCCATCACCAGGATCTTCCCTAACCTTTGAGCAAATGCCCCAACACCCAGCTTTCCCCTTGCTTGCAGAAGTGCAAGACATTGAGATTATGCACTCATCAAAATGGTCAGCAAGAGACATTTGATGAATGCATGTGTCTTCAGAGATTTATCAGGCTGTGGTCAAGTCAGGAGCAGCTGATTTAACCACATTTTGCTCAGTAAATGGAAAAAAAAAAAAAGGAAGGCCACGGAACTGATGCAGACGTAAACGAATGAGGAAAAAATGAGATGCATTCTGAGAACAATCTTTCTGCTTTTAAAGTTCATCTAAAAATACGGCGCAGCTATCAACTTCAGCTCGCATTCTCATTACAGCCTCTAACCCTGTTTGTTATTACAGAAGTTAATTCTTTGAGACGCAAAACTGATTTGGTTATAAGTCAACCACAAGTCTCAGCTTGGAAAGGTCTGTGAGAAGAATTTGCATAAATTTGACTCTAGCTTACCTTGTCGGCAGGTAAAGGCCAGTGCTGAAACTCCCAAACACTTGGACCTAAAGAAAAAGAAAAATTACTTTCTATGTAGACAACATTTTTAATAACAAATTTCACATAAAATACTGTTTGATATACTTTTTCTACATTTTCTGTTAGGTCTTTCTAATAAGCTAAGATATGACAAGAATTTAAACTAAACAATCCACTAATCTCTTAATGTGTAAGCTACTGGGAGGACAGAAATATTATTGTTTCCTTTGAAACACCCATGTCGCAGTGCACAAATAGACCTAAGCCTTGACCCTGCTCCCCTAAACCTCCTCTCCACATCACCACATACAAGCACACGCTAATAAACAGCTCAGTCACATGTAAAGATCCTAAGCTGATTGTGAATGAAACCGAGTCCAGCAGGCTTTCATGAACTGTGACGTAACTGCGCATGGTGACAAAGGTTAGCCGTGTTGTGTCTCGTCCCTAACCGACGGTCATTCAGTTCCAGGACTAAGGCAACCTTTTTCAACCCAGATGCAATGCATCAGAGCGTAGTGAACACAACAACTCAGATATCATCTTTCACCAACAACAACTGCTCTCATATTTTGCCACTTCCATCCAGTTTTAGGTAAGAAGAGGTTTAACATAATCAATATTTATTCCAAGAATGGAGTAGGAAAAAAAAGTCTGTATGGCTTGCACTATTCCCCATTTTTGATTCCAAAACTTCTGCCTGACTACAAAAATACAAAAATGCTAATAAACATGTTGAAATTCCGTTAGAATGGGAGTTTGTTTGCGCTGCATGATTTTCTGCATTGGTCTAACTTGTTGTAAAATTCCTGCAAGATTTTTGCTTTGCGTTTCTGTCATATGACCAGGTTACGAATTCAAACATGGATATCTAACAAACAGAACCAGAACCAGCTGCCTTCCTGTCTCAGTGACCTTTTGGTTTGAACAATAAGTTGTTGTGCTGAGATCTCCCCATCAGACAAGTCAAGAAATGGAAATGTGGAAACGGATCACCTGAAATCATTAAGCTGGTCCTGTGAATGAGGCAGCAGACATTTCTGGGCCTCTTTTTCTGTTTCTTCTGGGCAGCTTCTGGTTTGTGAAGCCAATGGTTCTGAAACTTTGAATTTTTTATCTCTCCTCTCAAATTAGCCCTTAAAAGTGAAATTTCTTAAACCCCAAAACTTTTTAATAAAAGTTTTACTAGTTTAATTAATCAGCTTAGAATACATTTCAAATGTTCAATTTCTTGTTTTAGAACTTCACGTCTTAGTCACAATACAATGGCACAGTTTTTGTTCTCTTCATGATGCATTTTATTTTATTTTATTTTATTTTATTTTTTTGCGACTTGCACGAAACTACGGTAATCTTTCAGGCAAATTTCTAATGGACGGATTGGGGGGGAAGGCGTTTATCGCATCGATTATTATTCATTGTGATAAAATTTCTTATAAGAATTTGACTTGTTACCACAATAGATTCCAATTAATGATGTTTTAATTAGTAAAAAATAAACTAAGACAGTTTGCATCGTTAATGTTGCAATGTTTCTCCATTGTTCAATAAAAGAGCATCAATAAACACAAATCATTTTTAAATGCTTTAAGTGTTTGCATTTTAGTGACACAAATCACTTCTTTTGTGACTGGTGTCCTAAATCATTATAAATAGGTGCTTTTTAGTAGCAGTATTTGTGCTTGTGGGGCTTTGATTGCTGTGTCACGCAGTCACAGCCATACAATTACCTAAAGAAATGATCAATAGTTCTTATCACCACTTTTATCGTTATCACAACAGTATCACAAAACATCCTGATAAAACTTTAAGTCCATATTGCCCACCCCTAATTTGCGTTGGTAGACCTAACGTATCTTATCATCGCTACACCACACTCAGCGGTTTAATGCAATCAGTTTGCAAAGTGAATAGCAGACATGTTTGTAAGCAAGTTAATTCTTTAACTTTCGGTGTCCTCATGGACTTATTGGATAACATGTTAGCGTTTTCTGGGTGACGGTTATGAGTTAAGCAAGCACTGTGAAAACTGGACGGCCACACTGCCGCTGCTCCCAGCAGCAAGAAATCAACATAGATACAAAGCTGTCCAAGGCTGGAAGAGTACTGCGCTTCCTATTTTAGGCCCACAGCAGACACACTTAGAAACCCGCTGCTCTATCGGCAAGATCAAAGTCAGTAAATGCAATAATGCCTGAGGTGGTACTGATAGCTTGAGCCAAACAGAACTGTGGCGCAGAGAGATAAAGAGTCGGAGGACATTTGTTGCTAGTGGCCTGATAGCACATTCAACCTGACAGCACTGTAGGCTGTTGTAATTGAGAGCTGTGTTGTCAACTTGTGCAGCCTGGGCAATGTACGCAACTGTATCAGCGCTAATAAGTTACCAATGGTTCAAACTGTTCACTTTATTCCTTTGATGCAAGCAGGGGAGGGCGATTGCTGCATTAAAAAAAAAAAAGAAAAAAAAAAGGGAGGTTTACCTCAGCACTGGGCCAAAGGTTCTTGATGACTCCCTTTATTCTGTCCACAACCTCTAATCTCATGTTTTCCTCCTCTGGCCGTGGGGAGATGTACTCGTAGAAATCCTTGATTTCCTCGTGCAAGCTGCAAAACACACAGAGGAAAGGGAAGCACACTTTAGTGACAGAAGTGGAGGCAGGTGAAAACAGACGCACGCTTAGAGTAACAGTCATGTGTTCACAGCTCGAAACGCAAAACGGGAACTTTAAATGTTTGGCAATAACAGATGCAGCACCGCTCAAAATGAGACACTGATTTAAGCTGATGCAACTGGAGCTGCCTTCCTGTGTTTCACGGAAATTGTGCTCTCCTCTTCTGAGCCCCTCACAGAGAGTGGGGTGCTAAGAGTCAGACACTGAGTGATCCTGACAAAGTCAAGTTAATTGCTGATGTTAATAATAATTTGTCAACTTAAGCATTTGTAGTATACAGTTTTTGAGTTTATTTTCTTAATTTTAAACCAAAGTTACAACTGTTTTCCATCAAACTTCTGTGTCAAACCGCATAGTGTCCTACCGACACCATGCAGCGCTACTTTGTATGTAAACAGGACTTTGGAGGTTCTGTAAGGATTTGTTAAATCAGCACAGCAACACAAGCACTGTTGGATGATGGACATCCAAAGAGACAACGCAGGACTGAAATCAGGAGTATTTTTGTTCATTTCCAATTCAAGTTCATCATATTTGGCATTGTGAAGACTCTGGACTTTTTATTTTCAAATTGGTTTATAATAACTGGGATCATTTTATTTCTTCATGGGGACAATAAGTAAATATAATTTAATTACACAATTAATTCTTTTTTTTTTTGAAAAAAAAAAAAAAGTAAGTTTTTCTTCCAAAAAGAAAAAAGCAAAACAAATAAGTTGTTTGTTTTATTTAATTATAAAAAATTAAAGAAAACCCCTACTCTAGGAAAATATAAAGTGCCTCTATGATACATCTAAAAACTTTTAAGATTTGTGAACATCCAGGAAACCAGTAGTTGTAATAAAACGTCTTTTCTAGAAAAATAGCTTTTCCAACAAACACTTGTTCAAATTAGCTTCGCTGACTGACTAACAAGTTAATATTACAGGAAATAAAGAATGCTTTTGTGCCAGACAGCGGCTCTCCTTAGGGAACAGGAAACAAAGACTTCTCTTGTACAAAGCAATTCGTGCAATTCCGAAAAAAAAGAACCAGGCTAAACCAAAACAAAAAAGGACTCATGCTGTGTACTCATGTAATGTCAACAAGAATCTGGACTCGAGAGACGCACGCAACAGAAGGGTTCCATGTTTGTCCTTGGGACGGGTCGCTGTGCCCACATGCGCTGACCTTTTCACTGAGCAGTTTTGGCTGCATGCTCATGGATGCAGGGACAAGCCTGTGTGGGCGGTCCAACAGGAACACAAACACGGCCATGAGGACTAAAAAACAGGCTCGGTACGCCTTCTAAATATGCCAGACATGTTGCTGGTGTGAGTGAAATAAGGACACAGAAGCAATGTGTACCAGAGTTGGACATGTCAAAAACCTATAAAGCTACAAACAGTAACTGTTTGGATTATAACCCTAAGAGCACCTTGCATTTTGCTCCCTAGGTGTTTTCTCGCAGGCTTTTTCTGTTCCTTTAGTTAGCTAAATTGAACTTAAGTGAAAAAAAAAAATTTGGGTGGAAAAATTCATAAGACACAACTATGATGTAATACAACAGCAAAATTAAACAGGCTTCCAGTTAAAACTAACAAGCATTGATAACCATGAGTGTGTTGCTTTATAGATGTTTGCCTTGCTATCATTACAGTCCAGAGTTTTACAGCCTGCACGAAGCTAAAGAAACTCAGATAAATAAATGACTATTTGTCATTCAGCACTTTGCCTTTACCTCTCGATCTTTCCAGGTGATGTGCAACAGACAAATGAACTCAATGACGAGTCGACTCATATTAACATTGCACATGCATGATTTAGCTTACGATGCCTGGAGCAATACACAAGTCAGAACATTTGACAACAACAATCTCTAACTTACTCTAAAAATGTATTAAAAAAATTTTAAAAAAGCAAAATCTAAGTAAGTGAGATTTTATTCTGTATGGAACATGAAAAACAGTTTTGATTTTAATTTTAAAGAAAACTCAATTATATGGGTTAACTCTGTTTACAAGAATTAGTCATCAGATAAGTGGCCTGTTTTTATGTTCTAGATTTGGCTCAAAGGTTGCAAAACTGACCTGCCAGGCTTTTAGGTTTACCACACATAAGTTACAGTATCATATGAAACCATTTCAAAATATGACAACAAATCAGCTGTGACAGACATAATTTATAGTTTTTGTCAGGGGACAGTTTCATCCTGTTGCTTCTGGCTCCAGCAAAACATTTAGCTTTAAAGATGCTTCTTTCACAATGAACACTGCAGACTCCAGCCCCCTTTATACACACACACACACACACACATGCACGCGCACACGTATGCACACACGCATGCACGCGCGCACACACACACACGCACACGCACACACACAGGTTTCATTTCAGAGTAAAAGAAACCTAGCGACTGAAATCTACATTGCAAAAGTATTTGATCTTAGAAGTTGGGTGATTATTATTTTTGCCTTTACAAGATCTGCAAGTTTAATGTGCTGCATTTGATCTAGAATATTTGGATGTTATATAGATTCAGTGGCAACTTTGCATGGCAGCATCTCAATGCGTTCAGACATCCAGACGACTTGGCGATGTTTGCGCTCTGCAGCAACCACCTGATGCCACCATGTTAACTTGCACCAATATCTGAGGATCGATTGCCAATTTTTGAAAATGCAGTAAAATCAAATATGAAAATCTACATTTTAAAAGGCAGAGTTATAAAACATAAAAAAAACAACTTTATATGCAACATCAAACAGGTTAACACCTGATTTTACTAAGTTGCTGCTGCCAAGCCATCAGCCTTTCAGCTTAAGTGGGAGCGTCAGGGTGTGACCACAATCCCTGATGTTAAAAATGTGACATGTTTTTATTATACAACAATTATGCAGCAACAGGTTTTTCTTATCTTTATTACTTGTTAACAGAGGGCTGCGCTCTGTCTCAGCTCCAAGCAGCTCCGAATAAAGCTGGGAGACTCGCACTGACCTGCCTGTTCATTGTGATTCAGAGCAGAGGGAGAGCGCATGCCAACTTCTCATGGCTCAGAGCAAAGGATGGTTTCACAAGCAATCTGCTTGGTTAGTTCAAACCAGGCAAAAAAAAATCTGCAGACCAATAAAATACTCATTTTACCATTCTGTGAGCAATGTAACATGAGGCTACCTAGTTTTACAAATAACCAGAGCAAACTTTTAATGCATCCTAAATAAAAATTGTAATGTAAACAATTTTAAAATATAAAAACTATGTTTTTTTTGTTGTTGTTGGTTGTTTAAACTCAGGATTTATGTACATTATTTAAAATGTTTTGTTTGGACCACAGATAAGCTAAGGGAGGAAGGGAGGGAGGGAGGGAGTTCCACAATCAGTAGGTTTCATTTCACAGTAAACAGGCAACGACAGCTCCCTTGTCCTCATGTAATAAGAGCGACCCATGCTCCACCTTCACGGATCACATTACATCGTAGCTGTGAAGCCTGCCTTCAGAGCACATTGGCACTGTTTATCTGTCAATCCCATACTGCTGTAGTAAAGTTATGTAATCTTCAGTAAGAGCCGTTTAAAACCTTACAGAAGCAGAAGGAAAACATTTTCGCTGCACATCTATTGCAACACTGAACTTCAGACAATCTGCTCATGATTTTAAAAACTGAATAAAAACAAGATTATGGTGTGGTTTTCTATTTGCAGATTAAAAAGAAAGGAATCTAAGACATTCAATTTAAAGTAATAAGATCTCATATGGAATCCTCAAACCTTGCAAACTTAAAACGCTTAAAAAAAAAATTATTGTACTTTTCAGTCATCTTACACATTCACTACTTGAAGGCGAAACATCTAGGAGGCGACGTACTGAACTGTTATACTGTGATAGATACATGATCAATATCAATAGATAATCTGTCTGATGGGATATTTAAGTTCATGATACCCTGATCCAGAACCGCATAGCATTCTGGGGGATGTAGGCAGAGGAAATACTTTAGTCACTCAACCTCTCACTGCCAGCTAAGCAAGATAAGTGGCATCAACTAACTCAGTATTTGGTTACCTAGCAACAACCTGTTGAGTCACTCGCGCAGCAGCAGTTACAGGTTTCGCCACTGTCCCTCATAACTGCTTAAAAATAACACGTGGAGTGAAAACTAGTTTGGAAGTATCTCAGATATATAAAACAAAAAAAAAAACAAAAAAAAATCAATAATTATACTGACATAAAATGCTTACATCATGTTATGTTTTTCAACTACACTGTCCGGCCCTAGTTAATGTATACTTTAGAAGAAGCTTAACACAATTCTCCTAGCCGCACCTCTACAGAAGATGCTACACTATTAATGTCTAATCATAGAGCAAAAAACAAACGTTTGATGTTCACTTTAACCTGATTATGTTTTGAGCAGGAAGGTAGCGTGCCATGAGTTCTCACAGTCTTAAAACACAACAGTGGTTGTGAAGTATGTCCCATGATGAGCAATCCTGACATAGCTCTGAAGTAAAAGGGAAGTCTTTTGTTGGTGATAATTAGCTGATAAAAGCAGCCTGGCAGGCCAGCCAACAACACTTGGTTGGTAAGGCGTCGAAGGGAGCATTTGTTTGGTAACATGCTGGGTACTCAGGAAAGAGAAGAAATGTTTCCAGAGATATGAATAATTTGTATGCTCTGTGAGAATACAGAGACTGGATAAACATTACTATGCTAATCTTAGCATCTGCGTCAGAGGTTCCTGCTAGAGATAAACTAAAAGCTCTTTCACCGTTTAGTTTAAATTTTCTTCAAAATCTAAGATACTTAAACCGATCAAACTGAATCATGGAAACAGTTGTGTCTCTAGGGAGGCTTCCAAGTTTTTCCAGTAATATTGTTAAATATTTGCCTCTATTTAGCTGTTGTGTACCCAGTGTTTTGTAACTCCTAGTTTAGCGTTCTAGTTTTGAAAAATTAAACATATCTTATATATGGATGAATTTAATGTCAAGTCTTCCGTTTAGATGGTTTCCTTAAATTTACTCTGATTTGATAGGCTTCTACAAACTAACTAGCAAATTTTTGTCTTAAGATGGTGCTAGAAAACCCAAATCAACTCTTTTTGCTTAGTGGTTTCTGCATAATCGAAACAAACCATCACATCTACTCTTGGTTTAAAGTTTATGAACAACCCTGGAGTCTAGTGCTTTGAACAGCTATACAGCACATACTGATAACAGGTCACTAAAACTAATACACAACTGAGATGTTTACCACCACTACATTTCATTCTGAAACAGCTGGAATTAGATAGGCACCAGATCTGGTTAGTTTTATTTCTATAAATAAATTGAGCTAAACTACAAGCAGGTTGTTTCTTGACCAGAGACAAATGACAGCCTGTTTGGCACTCAATAGTGTTAAGATTTAATTTTAATTTTTTTTAATTTAACCACAGATCATAAATGGTGGACACTTGACTAGCAATCCTGTGCAAACAATTTAGCAGGACTTTCAACATTCCTGCTTTGCTTCTGTATGAAAACTGTGCAACACCTTGTCTGGAAGGCAAGATTAGTTCTTTGAATCGTTCAAAGGCATCAGAAAGGCCAGGTAAAATTTTAGGTAAATTAATTAAGAAGGAATGAAGAAAAGCTGGCTCAAACTTTGAAAATACAAATAAGCTAAAGGCCAAACATATAGCAGGTTGGGAAGTGCTGAAATGCCTCAGAAATGTGAGCCATTTGTTAAGTAGAAATAGACTCATGGACAGCTAATGTTCTTAAAATCCATAGACACTCTATATCTATTTTCTCTATATTGACTTGTCAATTTCTAATGCATTATATACTCTAAGAAGTAATACTTATCTACAAAGAAACACCTCATAAATATGACTGCTCTAGCTGTAGTTACCCAAGTCGCAATTTACTCAAACTAGCATTAAAAATTAGGTGTTCGCGCCTAGAAAGTGTACTGACATCATGACCCTATTTTCACAAAGGCTTACATTTTTAGGCATTGCCAAACTCTGCAACAAAGCTGTTATGTGACACTGCTGTACCTATTGAACCTCCAACACACAACAGCAGCTTTGAACTGCCAGGGTTGCCATGCATTAAATACTGGTTCACAAAATGAGGACAACCCCAAACAAAAGCAGAGGTGTCTGTACCGTACAGATGACACACCCATTAATTTTTTATCAATCAACGATCAGGGATGCCAACTGTTGGATCAAAGAGCCAAACAGCTCTGGTTACACAAAAGAACACATGCTGATGAATGTAGGTGACAGAGGTGGTTGTGTTGTGAGTGGTGCAGCAGGCTAATCTTAAGACTTGAAATGAGACAACAAATAACAGACTGACAGAAAAACTGAAACGGTTTCAGCATCTTCCTGAAAGATAAATCCACACAGAGGGTTAGGAATGACCTGGTAATCTTCTAACTGAAGTCGCCCATGTTACCAATTGAGGCTCAGAAACTCCACAGTCAAACAACACTGATGGCAACTTTTTCAGTTCTGCTTTTAGAGCCAAACTGGGAAATGTTTTGCCAAGCCCAGCCTTGTTAAATATACAGCCTCCTTAAGTACTGGAAGTAGATAAGGGAACAAGAATATTTTGATTGTAATTTCCTGAGCAGAAACAATAATAAAGACAGGAAAGATCTGGACAGATTTAGGACATTTTAAGGCTAGAAAATGAGATGATTCTACATTAAAGTGTTTTACGACTTTTTAATACCTCACAGAAACCGTGAAACAAAGAAAATGGGAGAATGCGCCTTTTGGCTTTATTTCAGATGTAGCAACCTGAAAATATTGCACCTACAGAGCAGTGAATAGTCAGTGTTATATCAATAATTACAATAAATGGCTTCTTGGGTGCAATATTTGGAATACTCCAATATTTCAGGTGCCATGCATTTGATCTCTGCCTGCTAGAGCTACAACTAACAATTATTTTAGCCATCAATTAGTCTATTCATTATTTTCCATTTAACCCCTTAAGGTTATTTTATTCAAAATTGGAAATGCATACAAAAATGCAAATAATTTAATTACATTTTTAAATTAAAATACAATAACAGAGCATTTCTTTAGTGTATGCTTGATCATTTATAGCAAAGGATGCAGGTAAAAAAATACTTCTAACAGCATGTGAAAAGCTCAGCCCTTTCTACTTATCAATATAGTTAAGGGCTTTTGATTATTTTTGGATTAAGCTATTACTGATTGGATAGCAAAAGGTGTTTAAATCAAAAATAATTTATAGAATTTGAAGTGGGTGAAGCTAAAACTATGCCACTTGAGGAGTTCTGAATTTATCCTAGATGCAAAATGTAAAATTTTTGTAAGGTTTTGCCTTAATTACTGCTATTAGTATGTTATTCTTTCAGCAAAAGGCACAGGTTTGTATACTCAAATTAATGATTAATTGATTTCAATAATCCATTCATGGCGATTAATCCGATTAATCGTTTAAGCACTACTGCCTGCCTAGAATATTTTTAGCAAGTTAGAGGATTTTTTTACATTATGAAAGTTGTGGTGAGAGCTCAAAGAAAACTCATAAGACTGCGGATAATCTGGGTTAATAATAGTAACTTATGGTTACTGCAATATTCCACAATAAAAATCACACTCATATTTTCCTGACGTTGTGCTGCCTTAAAGCCAAATCAAAACAATAAAGTGCCAAGCAGAACAGCTTCATAAAGTTTGCAGCATTTTTAAACATGTCTTTATGTTGAATATACTACAAATATGAAAAGAAAGCAATCAATTTGTCGTAGAGAATGTCTTCACATTGACATCAACAGAACTAAACAATTGCTACCAATTGGCAGAAAATACTGAGTCACGGGCATCAAATTCTAGTCAATGATTCACATGCTGTTCCTCCTTGGACCCGTTTTGATGAGCAGAAACAGTATAAAGCACTGGTAGCTCCTTACAACAACCCAGTTTTTAAAAAAGATATTTTGCAGAGTGACAAAAGTCTGGTTTACAGAATAACTTTCCTCTGGACAGGAAGACACATTCTTCACTACACACTTGAAGGTAGGGTTGTGGACAGTGGTCCACCTGCGCTGGTTTTAGGGGCCAGACTGATCCGCAGTTATGATGTTTCAACATTGTCTGAACACCAGACAGCGAGTAAGGAAACACAGGAGGGTCTAACAGATGTTAAATACTGCAGCCGCTGTGTTGAGCATGTTTTTAATAAAACGGCTTCAAGAAGAGGTGTTGCCTGCGTGTTAATGCTGGGTGTCATAAATCTCTAAAAAGCAGCAATAACAACAAGGCAATAAAACCCTGCTCTGGGGCATTTCATCGCTGAACAATTAACCACACTTTTTATTACATTTGAAGTAACCTTCTCTTGTATCATCCCAAGCATGTTTGCAAATTTAAAAATAACTATAATTATTCATTAAAACAGTTTATAAATTGGATGAATCTGTGGGATCTTTTGTTTTATCTTTACAATCAAACACACTAAATTAGAAAACCGGGATCAGCAAGAAAAAAAAAAGGGGGACACAGCTCTCTCAGGATAGAGACTCGCTATGTCCATATAAAGAATCTAAACAAAACCCCAATCACTTGTCTAGAAAATTAGCCCTCCCTTCAAGCTCCAAATGTGATTGGTCAGAAGAGGAAGAGCGAGCAAAGGTTTGTCTCTCGAGAGGGTTGGCTTTGTTCAGAGGAAGTCGAGCTGTGTGGAGCATGTAAACACTGATCCATTGCCATCATGAATCAGGCTGCTTTACTTGGACCTTCCCAGTTCCAGAAAGCCTGGCAGAGAGTCAAACACAAATAAGCTAATGCCTCTGCCTCTCTAGCCAAGCCACATGGCCAAATATAGAGTACAAACTGTCCTGCTGAAGCGCATTTTAACTTACTCCTATGTTACCCTTTTTGGTTCTTGTAAATAGAAAACGATATTTTTGTTCATTTTATTTGCGTTTACTCCCAACCCAAAACAGCTCAATTGCACAGTCTTGTGTTCTGCTTGGGAAAATGCTATATTTATATTTTGTATTAAATACAAGGTTCGGATTGAGCTAAAAATAATTGGAAACAGGACACTTTCATTTATGCCTTGTGCTATTTTGTGGCAAACCACTGGATGACATTGGCGTGCCGGGTTTCTGGTTCATCTGCTAACACCTTGTAGCTAAAATGTAACGTCTGAAGTAGGAAGATTGTCATTTGTCTTGTAGCTATTTTCTTCACTCATCTAAAAATGTTTTATCACTGTTCATCCCAACTGTTGAAGTTCTTTCATATCATTACCGAAAAAATATAACTTGTAGCCCAGCAAAGTTTGTTTTTACATTCACATACATACTGTATGTCATCACTAGTTCATTTTTAAATAATGTGGCAATGTCTCAGACTGTGCTGACATCATGACTTGCCTGAGTACTGAAGGCCATCAGTGGTGCCTGATCCCAGCTGTTAGCTTAAGGTTCTGGTATTAGCAGAGCTTATCAGTAAAGAATGTCCTCATGCAAACAAAGCTCCCATATTACTATAAATGAGGATCAGCAAAAGGCTGAACTCTACACTCTTGTGTTCTGCTTGTCTCCACATGTTTAACCGTCAGGAAGAGGAGAGGAAAATGTTTATTTCAGAGCCGCACCCATGAAATCTTTCTCCACAGTTATAACACTATAAACAACTAAGATAATAAACACAGCAAAAAGTTATGCTAAAAGTCATCCAGAATAATAAAAGTATATTATAAAAGATCCATCGCAACAAAAATTAAGCATAAATCAAATTTTCACATTATTAACCACAGACAACAACTTTACATTAAGGCTTTCTTTTGTTGAAAGCCACACTTCAAAGCTCCTTTAAGGTTTGTTTGATCTGGAGCAATAAGCTTTTACTACTATCCAAGATTTAATATATAAAGAAGTTGATTGGGCAGCCTTATTAAAATGTTTTTGAAGCAGCAGTAAGTTTGAGAGGTAGAAGCACACACTCTCTACTCTCAGAAAAAAGTTCCTCAAACCTGAACGTTTTCAGCAATCCAAGTTTATAGAAAATACATATTTGTATGCATAACTTTTATATTATATAGAAAAAAATATTTAGTTTTAAATAGAAATGCAGTAATATGCAAATTTGGGTCGATTCAATATCCGATTTTAATGCTGCTGTTGTGGCCGATATACCCCATAATCCTGTGCTGAATCACAATCACTTGACCAAACAAAAACCACATGACCAGCTCCATCCAAAACAGCTACAACACGGAAATAAATATCAGCTGGTAACATCAGCCCAGTTTTACTTAATGGACCAATACGGATATGTTAAAAAATGACAAACATTGGCTAGTAATATGGATGTTGAAGGTGATATATTGTCCATCCCTAGGTTTAAAAGAAAAATAGGGTTGCAAGATGTTAGAAAATGTGATATTTAGCAAATGTGATATTGCTAAAAACATGTCATTGCCACAAGTTATGAGAAGTCTACACTTCCATTACTCCCATTCTGTTCTTTTAATGGATACATTCAATGCTCTTGATTCTTGGCCACTCTGACCTGTCAGATGAGGGCATCCACCGCAATGAGGCTCCATCCAGCATGTTGAATATCCTATTGGCATTCTAAGTGTAAGCTTGTGACACTTGGGAGTTTATAAACTAACAGTTTCAATGAGTAATTTGCTGTGTTAATATGGTGCACATTGTGATAAATAGTGGAGCTCTATCTGTGAGCTCTGTGGTCTGTGGTGCCTCAACCATGGATACAGCTCTCCCTGACCACCTGAAGCAAATATCTAGTAGAGTTAGGAATCTTGTAGCCTGACTGTTTCCAGAGCCATCTTCTTCTTGTCCTATTTTCAAAGTGTGACTTGTTCTCCTTACATTGTTCACTGACATCTATGTCAGATCACTCTTACACTAATTTAATCCAAAGTGAGGAGATTTTCCCATTGTTCTACTATAAGCAACACATGTGTACTGTGATGCATTAAGAGTTTTTATGCTGTCATGTTCTCAGCTTAATGTGCATTCTAATGCTGTCAATCTCTCAACATGAAAGGCCTAAAGCCATTTCACATTTCTTTGTTTTACCTACAAGCACACACTTTATTACATTTCACAGTGTAATAAAGTAATTATTCTTCAGCAATAATTACTGTAATAATTATTACCTTAGCAATAATTCTTCAGTCTTTCTAAAGAACCCCGCCTTCCCTTGCAGATTGGCTTTTTCGTTATTTTGGCTCATCAGACTGATTATTCATATTTTATTTTATTTTTAGTCTTTTCAAACTCACCTATGAACTATATCGGCATAATAGACATAACCTCAAAGGATGATCTCAGTGAAGTCTCCATCTCTACAACTTCATTAAAAAAATAATTTGTTAAACTGCATTTAGTTGTTACTAACAGTTTGTTGCACATATATCATGTATCCCCATGACTAATATTGTTGCTACATCAACAAAAATATATAAAAAGTAAAAAAAATAAAAATTGAACAAGCAGTGAGAGCTTAACTACAGACAACTGCAGATTCTACGATTCACGTTGGTAGTAACTAGTTAAACTAAAGCCCAACCTCAAGTTTTCTCTAAAATACTTCCCTACTATGACAATTTAAAGAGTTTTAATTATCCTCTGCTCTTTTGAATGTGACTTTCTCAGATATAAACACAACTTGTTAGCCATGTTACACCATTTTTTTTACATAATAAACACTAAGATGTTAGCCTGCAAAGGCTAGAGAAACAGAAAATTCTCTAATGTTTCAAGGTACAAACCAGACTTTTCTGTAAAGTCAATTTATGAATGTAGAAAAAAGTTTAACCAACACAAGACAAGAAAGCAAGAAACTGCAGTTTGCCACTGAACTGGAAAATCGTGCAACTACTGAAGGTGATGCGACTGGAATGCCAACGATATTTAATCATTTGACCAGTGTCAAATATAGACAGAATAAAGGTTGATGGAAATTTTCTAAAAGTATGTAAACAAATTTGTGCCTGCAACGTTTTGAACATGATTATTGTTACGGTCAACCTTTGCCATCCATGGTAGTGTCCCTGATGGCTCTGAGGTTGTCTGAGTCAAACTTTGGATTAAACATACAAGTCTGAACCCAGTACAACTTAAATGCATTTGCATCAATGTCTTGATCCATCAAGTCACTTGTCTTGCCATAGTGTTCACTAATGCCACTGCATTCTTGTGTATCTTGTAATGTTAACCCAATTGCATGCAAATCAGAAGAAGATTCTTTTTTTCTTCTTCATCAGTTTTTATAATTTAATATTTATAGGTTTTAATGGAAATCCATACTTCAAGTAGTAGTGTATGGTATGTGTACTTTTTGGAAAAAGTTAATCAACCATGCAATATCTTTAAAGGTTTAATTTTATATGTGGCTTCTTTAAATTTTGAGAAGTGCTGTTTCTCAACTTACCTGAAATACTCCATTTATGAGAAGCAAGAAATATAACTTAGTTGAAAGCCAGCATTATTTCTAACAGCTACCTCAACAAGTCACTAACTCAACTTCTGTATGTGGGATTTCCCTTTTAAGGAGTGAATTTCAATATCTCTCATAGTAAGTGCAGTTGAAGACATATAGAGGTCTCCTATTTAAACTTCAACAGAAGTCACTTTTTCACCAGCTAAATAAACTACAGTTGACCTATTCTATTAAGTGGAAGTAAGCCAGTGGGTGGGGTGAGACGAGCAGCCTCTCCCCTTGTCCTTTAATTGTAAACATACTAGTTTATGCTCCAGCACTAAGCTAAACACAATGAAAACTGATTAGTAGAGTTTCACTTTTAGCAGCAGGTGATCACCTGCAACGCAGCCAAATTAAACTTCAACAGACTCACTCTTACCCCACAACTCCTTCAGAGTAGTTCCTGACTTTCCAAGGCGTGCCCGTGTAACCTTCATATCTTTCCGTGTTAGAGCCGCAACCATTGTTCAAGAGACTGGAATTGAATCCGAAAGTGCTAGCTTTATTGTCTCTCTTTCTTTTGTTGGGGTGTCCGTCCGTGAGTCCCCTCCAAAGCACAGCAACCCCACTGCCCTGCTGCCCCCCTCCACCGACACCGCCCCTGCCCACGGCTCGGTTGTTGTGGTTGCTGTTGGTGTCCAGTGGTATAAAGTCCCGCTGTTCCGTCATTTCTCCAACCCCCGCTGAGGTAGACATCCCCTGAGTCTTGACGTCTCCACCACCGTTGTGCGAGTCGAGCGTCCCGTTTCTGCAAGTGAGGACGGCTCCCGACGCCCCGTTGTTGACGATTGGTTTCAGGCTCGGAGTGCTCTGAGATCCCGTAGAGTAGCTGCTATTGACGTGCAAATACCCGAGCCCCTGCGTCGTCTCCCAAATCTGCATCCACAGGTTGTTAGCGGGTCCCCGTTGTTCTGGCTGAAACCAGGCGATTCTAGGATCCATCAAACGCCACTGTAGGCAAACCGCCCCCCCACCCCACCACTGAGCAGCGCTCAGCTCGTGTGCAGCTAGCCAGGTCGCTAGCTAACGTTAGCTAGCCTGCTCAGGTTCTCCACTGACCGTTACTTCTAGATTATGGTTAAAAAAAACTACGCGCTTGGGTAATAATGCTATACACCGAGCGGTCGAACTAATTCGTCCGCAGTAACTAAAACGAGAGAGCGAGTCAGGTGATAAAAAACAGTATTTGAAGATCAACTTGCTGTTAAAGACGTTAGAAACGTGCGAGGGCTGTCTGTCGAAGAGTCTCTGTGCCTTTCCCCCGATGGCGGAGTCCACACCGCTACTGCGGCTGCGCCGAGCAAGTGAATAGGGGCGGGGATAGACCTATTACGCAACAAACAGTTTACGGTTTTTTTAATATATATTTATTACATAACAAACTCAGATTTCATATTTTTCTTTCTATGTAAATCAAATACGGAAAATCAATTTTTAATTCATATACCTGTTCATTTAAATCTGACATTATTTTTTTACGCTTAAAAATAAAATTGAGGCAGGAATACGATTTATATGCTCTCAACAATTGCTTAAAAACAATATAATATCGTGGAAGACGTTTTTTCAAGGTATTGAAAAAAGTAAAACCCATAATTCCGTTTAATATTACGTAAAACCTATTAAGTTGTTTAATACACCATGCAGACTACACCTGCAGATGGTCATTGACATTCTTCACAGGGAAGGTAATGTGGAAAATGTCATAAGTAAGCAAGCTAGCCATTCGGTGATCTGGTGCCTCTCCCTTTTCATAATCCCTCATAGATTCTATTCAGGCTCTTGGACAAACAGCTGATGACGTCGTTCCCAAAATTATTGACTGTAGAGTCACTTTACACTAGACTTCAAGCACCATAGATTCCACACCTCTTCATTTTTTCAGGTCATTGGCCTCTAATGCAGTTTTTCCATCCGCTTAATTTCCCATTAATATGCTTGGACACAACACTGAGTTAGCTTCTTTAGCGATGACCTTTTTTGTTATAGATGTACTGTCGAAAGTGTCAACGATTTAATGCTCAACAACTGTTAAGTCAGCAGTCTTTTCATTCATCAAACATGTTGTATGTCTGTATTAAAAATACTTTATTATATAATTATAATCTTATGAGAAAATGAATGTGAGGTTTCATTGGCTGTAAAACAATCACTCAAATTTAGAGAAATAAAAACCCAAATTAGCTCACTATATGAGCAATGAATCTGCATGTGGTTCACTTTTTAAGCTCAATTTGAAATCTTTTTGTTGTTCTATAAATTAATTAAAAATAAAAATAGAAAAACAACAGTTTTCTGTATGTAATGCTGCTGTTGTCCTATAATTTCCCAATTCTCAAATCAGTAAAATACATCTTATCTGCTCCAGTTTGTAATTATACTATTAAGCCACCTATTTATTATTGATATTTTTTATTTACTGTGGCAAGTTAATTCCTCCAGTTTTGTAATTCAACAAGCAGAGTCAGGGTCATAGGTCATTGCCACTTAAGTATCAAACAACAAGAAAATATAACCCTTTTATAAACTACCTTTAAGCTTATTAGCCGGAATCCATCACTGACTGTTTTTATATTAGAATAGTGTGGTGATTTCTTATTAAATCTATATCTAATGCAGTCTCATTATCTGTAAGTAGGTCCACATATATTCAACTTCAACTATTCAAAGTAATTGTGTTGCCCTGAAAATGGTACTGGTTTGAAAATATATAAATCTTGCTTAACCGGTTAGAGCAAGACCTGGCAGTGGGAAAGCGCCTCTAGTCACTTGCAAAACAAATGCTAATGGAACATCAACAAGAATTAGACTTCAGTTCAGATTTTTTGCAAACCAGGACTTTGAGCAAGTACCTTGTTAATTTGAACACTTTAAGAGTTATTATTCACTGACTATTTTAAATAAGATATTCAAAAACCAAACCAAAAGTTCTGATTTCATGTGAAATTTTTCAGTACTTCTGCTGAAAGTTTTTTTTTAAACTCTTCTAAATGGTTCTCTCATGACTCAGAAGTTTACCATAAACTAATCAAGTGATAAAAAAATAAAAATAAAAAGTCAACTGATTTTTCCAAAAGGGATATCTCACCTTACACCCAATGTATTTTTATTTTAAACCGTTACAGCAAGACAACTTCAAGTAAGTTCATGTCTACATCATGGTTCAGAACTTTATGCATTTACTTTTGAGTAGTTGAATATTTTTTACCCCATAATATACCATGTTCCAGAAAAATGAAGAGATTAGTTGAATTTCTTTTGACTTTATTAGGAGATGGGTCAGATTTTAATGAAACTATGTAGTATAAAAGTTTTGCCACATTTCTGATACACCCAGAAATATTTTAACACCTTTTCCATTCACTGCTGAACGAAATATTATTCTTGTCAGTCAAGTCTATTTTTTTCCCAGAAAGTTTCAGATTGAAGAATTATTTACAACACAGCTTTTAATAAGTTAGCTTATTAAAAACTAGCTAATTTGTGAAAGTAAATTCAGAACTTCACATTGTAGAAGTCTGAAAAAGGTTTGAATTTTTAATTTCAAGATTTCCTTGTACCTTTGCACACTTAACCTTACAAAAGTATTTACCTCTATTGAATTTTGACATGTAACAACAACAAATATAATATTTTAGTAGAATTGTATGCAACAATCACAAAATAGGACATAATTATGAGATGGAAACGCATCCATGGATTTCTTCCTTATTCTTGTTAAGCAAATAAAAGATGCACTCTGCATCTCTTTATGGTGGTGGCAGCATCATGCTGTGAGTCTCCTTTTGTTCTGCTTGGTCAGGTAACAGGGCGTGAATACTTTAGCCATCCCCTGTAATATGGAGTTAAATTTCTCCCTATTAGTCAGAGCACCATTAGCTCTAGTTTCTCTATAAGCTTGAAAACTTGTGCAGCAATTTTAACTTAAAAATATGAATCTATAAAAGTGGCTTTCAAAGAGTGATTTCCAAAAGTCTTCACAATGGATACAAAATTGTCCCGTGATGTGATTAATTTAAGAAAAGCAGTTTATTTTCTAAAACTAAAATGGACCATTCTGCTGTAAAATAACAGCAGTCTGTCGTGTCCTAGCAACATGACTGCATTTTTCCCTAAATAGGTCTCCTCCTACTAGTTAGGATAAAGTTAAAGGGTACAAATGAAAGAAAAACTGCAGTCTGCTTTTTTTCACTGTTATCTTTTTAAAAATGTTGCTAACATGCCATCAAAATCTGCTGAAATCTTTTAAACCGTGTTGGTGACTCTTCACAGACAAAATGCCACCACCTCTTCCTGTTCACAAAAAATATTCACATAACTCAAACAACTGTAAACAGTAATTATTTTTAAAAATACATAAATAAGTGACGGTTTGTCAACTGCACCATCTCATCACGTCTCAACAACTGATCACAGTGTGAAGAACACAAAGTCCTTATTTCTTCACCACCTTTTCCAGATAACCAATAAATCTTCTCAGGTTGATTTTGATGTTGTCCAACACGCACAGCTGCTGAGGGCTGTATTTACCACGGCCTTCTTTACGGATCTATTATGAGAAGGAAAGATGGATAAGTATCTGAATGTACTGGAGAGATGAGAACCTGAAATAAATTTGATTGGAAAGTATCTTTTGGAAGTCAAAAGAATGACCTAATTACAAAAAGTGCCTAAACTAAATGTTAGTTCATCTCTACAACCTTTGCCTTGAAGACGGGCTGAAGTGCCTTAAGTGCAGGCAGTAAGTTGAGGTTTTTAGCCGCCATTTCTGCCTCCTCTCCATCAGCGAACACGTCAAACAAAGCGTCGAGCGCTTCTCCGTTCACAACCAGGTCGGAATCCCTCGTAGCGACTTGAAGCAAGGCGTTTCCAATCATCTGCAGGAGCAAAAGTTCCCAGGGCAGGAGCAAACATTTGGGCACAAACAAAATAAAAATGGAAGAAGTGATACCTGAAGGGTTTCCACCGTGCCCTTTTCTTTGGCTAATGTGCTTCCGGTGATTCCTAGGATGGCGACGGCGTTAACCCTCACGCTGACAACATCGCAGCGAGTGGCCGCCTCGCTCAGACTCATCAGCTGCTGAGGGGTCATGCACTGAACAAACACAAACACAACAAAAAAAGCAGCCATGCAGTCAGAGGGCTGTTGGAAATAGTGTTGGGCTAAAGCTTCTAGTCAGAATCACTAAATATAGTTTGTAACCTACAGAGCGACACACATGCTCAGTTTGTCTTTGCTTTGCGATTCGTCCATTAAGAAAAAAAAAAAAGATGATTCAAAATTCCTGTTTTTTTTATGTTTTTAAATCAGAATACTTCTTTGAAAAGGTGCTTATTTTTATTGTGTAAAGCTGCAAGAGAAAAACTTTTAGAAAGCTACACAGATAAAAAAAATAAATAATTAAAAATTATTCTTGCACCTTTGCGATCTCATTAACTTAAATATATGCTGAGCAGAACCAGCAGGTCATTCTCCATAGTACGCTTTCTAAAACTTTCTCATTTATAAAACTCTGCTGTGAAAAGAAATACACTGCTAGACAGTTACATGTTTTGAAAAGCAATGCTACAATATGGAGCTTAGAAAGGATGAAATCTTAAATGTATTTTTCTAATTACTGTATTTTGTACCTGGCTGATGTTTTTGGAGGCAATTATCTGCAGGAGAGAGCGCATGGCGCTGATGACGGCCTCAAGGAACTCCTCATCTTTGGGGATTTCTGCAACAGAAGAAAGTTTAAATGTCAGCTCTGCTTGTTGCTTCCACACATGCGTGTGAACACTAAACTGGTAAAGTATCAAAAGTGCTAAATTGCAAAAATATCAACAAAAATCCGAGACCTTCAGCACCAAAGACCAATGAGGACAGGTGCTGTGCTGCTCCCTGCAGGGCTGCCTCACCGCCCAGAGACTCTGCATCCATGGTGGAGAGGATGCTGTGGAGGCAAGTCAGCGCTCGGGACTGAACCCGCTGCATCCTACACAAAGAGGAGGCGAAAAAAAAGTTTATATGGTTAAAAGTTAAAAGCTGCAACCAATTTTGAGTTGATCAAGGTGAGTACCGCTTGCTCAGGCTCCTCCAGGATGGATTCTCTTGGCACACATTAGTGGCTTCCTCTCTGGGGAAGGATGTTTTGTTGAGAACCTTGAATCCAGAGAAAAGAAAACATATTACAGTGCAATCAAAGTACTGCAAAGTGGGGGTATAATGACAAACAAACAGTTCCTTCCACAATATTCATCAAGTAACTACTGAACTTAACCGCACAGCGCAACCACAAACGTATGTTGTTACACGTGTCAGAAAAACACAACATAAAAAATGGAAAATGACACATGACAATCACATTAAGATGTTTTTAATCTAGAATAAAAATGTTGCATTTGTATTACTTTGATGCATGTACATGAAATTTAATACAGTGGTGCCCAAGTCCAGTGCTGAAGAAAGCCTGTGGACACAGTCACAACTACAATGGCATAGTGTAGAACAAAGCACATTTATGTGCTAGAATGGTCTAGTCAAATCAAAATCAGAATCCAATTGAGTATCTCCAGTGAGAAGTGAAAAATTGCTTTTCACAGACGTTTTCCATCCAATCCAAGTTTGCGCTATTCTGCAAGACCTAGTTGCACTGTTCACAAGTCTCAACAGGTGTTATAATTATCTAAACACAGCTATCTAGACCTGCTACAAAAAGAAAATTTGACGGGGTAGCACAGATCGTCACAACACCGGCAGCTAGTTTTCAGACTGTGGTTAGCTATCCTCATGTCTGCAGATGGTAATGTTTAATCACTGGTTCATGTGTATCAGTTTGAATTAATATTTAACACATCAGTCACAAAACGGGTCATGAAGAGGGAGCAACCTATAAAAGGAAGTGTGACTTTTAGTCTGCAACATGCCATACTTTTCAGGTGTTATGTTTAAAAAAAATAAATAAATCTATGTCCCATTTTCTTCCTCTTTAACATTAGGCACTCCTTAATAAAATCCACTGAAAATATCCAAAAGGCATTTACACCTCTGCAGAGCTGTTCCTTTTAGGCTTGCAGCAACAGCTGCAAAGATGACAGCTTAACCCACTTTAGGCACTTGTCAACACTCTCTGACTCTGTAATGAATTCTTTTTGTGCATGTAGTGACAGAAGTGAGGTGTGATTGAGGAAGCAGAGAGCTGTTTGCCTTTTCTGGTATGCCGTGGTTGATCAAGGCCCCTTGAACCTCAGCTGACAAGCACAGTGGAGACATCAGACCGGACAGTCCGTCGCAGAGCCCGTCAGGACCCAAGTCACTTTCATCGCTGCTCGACTCCTCCTCCCACTCGTCATCAGACGGGTCTAAACAGTAGAAAAGGAGAGCAATAAAGAATGTTTTAATGTCCTTAAATCACCCTGGCAATACGTTTACTGGTCAAACAGCCGCTCAGAATGACAAACCCACACTTGGTGCCTGTGTCACAGGAAATAAATTTTAGATAAAAGTGCCTGGGGTCAGCACTGCTGTCCGTGCCCTCAACACTCACCGTCAGAGCAGCACATGTTGACAATGATCTCCAAGGACGTTTGCTGGGCTGTCAGCAAGGCCGTTGCCTCCCTCAGCTCCTCCTTACCCCTCTGGACACAAACAAACAGCCGCGTGAGTCAACATCCCGATACAACCATGACTGCTAGCGCTGCTATCGCCCAGTCTGGCTGCAGCCGCTTGCTACGGAGGAGCGATTTATTCCTGCTGATGCACTCGAACACGTCAGGTTGCACATTTCTGAGCTGGGTCGTGGTGACAGTCTGCATAGAAAGTAGCTGATGGACAAACTTGGCTTAAGCTACGCTGATATATTTAGGGCCACGATGAATGTGTTATTATGACTGAATAGTGCTAGTTTTATATTTTAGGGGGGGGGGATTGTGGAACGTCAACATGATCTTGGGGTTCTGCTCATGACCGAGCCGTGAGGGACAGATCTGTCTCGCCGGGGTTGAGTCAGCCAGTCAGCAGCCCCCAAATGACCCGCGATGCGTCTACTCCACAGTTTGTCTGCACTGTCGGCCTGGTGTTGCACTTTCGGATGACTCGTGTGTTGCCTTTCCCCCCGTCATTGGTGGGTAGCTCTAAAGTCCAAAAGCAGACCGCATATTTCCCTTGAACAGCATCACATCTCAGCGTCTAAGCTACAGGCCACCTGCGAGACCTCTGAGAATCACTGTGAGGGTTTTTCCATACAAGTGGATCCAGTTCTTAATGACTTTCCTGCTCATGTTAAATGATGAAAAGCAAAAAAAAAAAAAAAAAAAGAACTCTAAAAAATGTTCTGGCTACGTTTTCTGGCATTTAGCATACATAAATCATTTTTTTTAATTTAACTGAACTAAAACAGTAAAAGTTTAGTCAGATTTAACTTCAGACAGTGAGAAAAACTGTGTATGTCTTTATTAGGTGTATGAAAATATATAACATGTTATAAACTTAGGCTTTTAATCAACATTAGGGTGCACAAAACTATCCTGTTTACTGATAGCAGCGCTAGCAGTCATGGTTCAATATCAAGCACTTTCAAAGACTCAAAGCCCCTGTATGACCCTTGTCTCAGTAAACCTGCAGATACCACCACCTTAATTTATGAATGCTGTTAACAAACAGCCTTTGTGAATGCTTCAACATCACAAAGGCGGATGTGGACACAGCAGTGTGAAAACATGAGTTAACTTATTTGACTCCACCTGAGGATACGAGGTGAACAACAGTTTGAAAGATCTGTCAGAAGTGGTGCTGATGGGTTCAGGGGAAAATAACCAGCTGTGCACTGACCTACTTAAACTCTGATGGATGATCGCAAAATAAACTGTGAGAAGATAACATTCAGCTTGTGTCGTTCTGATTCCATGTTTTATTGTTGTTGAAGCTGCTTAATTGCAAAAGTATTTACACCCTTTTAACTTCTTCACATTTTGTTATATTACAACTACAAACTTTAATGTCTATTACTGAGATTGTAGATAATTAGGTAGCCAATTGTCTGTTGTTAGAAGCAGAACTAAAATGAGCATTTAAGCTAACATTAGCTTAGTAGCTAACTCATTTTGACTTAAAAGCTTAAGTTGACTTACTGAATGAATTGAGCTAATGTTAGCCAGAATGCTACTGTGAGCCTGGATAATACTGATAGCATTAAAGCTAGCATTAGCCTAATTGTTTCAAAAATAAGACAGCTAGCATACTTTTCACTCCCCGGATCGAAACGTTTCCTTTAATTTTAAATTTTCTGAGTCATATCTCAATCAGTTCTTCGGTCAGTTTCACACAGAGAGTGAATATTTTGCCCATTCTTCTTTTGCAAAACCACTCGGACTGAATGAGGTTTACGGTCTGTCCTTTGATTAGGCCGTTGTAACATGAACATGTTTTGATCTGAACCATTTTATTGTAGCTCTGGCTGGATGTAAGCCTTTTCCAGCGTGATTTTCTTCCAGGATTGCAAAGAATCTCCTGAGCATGATGCTGCCACCACTATGTTTCACTGTGAGGTTTTTAATTAGGCGAGTAACAATGACAGTTTCCTGGTTTTATCATGAAAAAAATATATATATAACAAAATGTGGAAAAGTTTAGAGGTGTTTTCTGTAACAACCAGTGTGTCTACTTACAGGCAGCAGGTCGGAAAAGTCAGTGTCAACCTTCGTAGTTTTGCCATTCTTCTTCTTCATGGGTGCGTCCTCCTCGTCCATCTCCTCCTCAGCGGGCTCCGCCGCTGCCTCCCCCTGTTCTGCTTCGGCCACAGCAGCCGTGTTTCTGTGGTTAGCCTCTTCCGCTCGTCTGAGTTCAGGGATCAACACCCCTGCGTCCAAATCCAGACACTGTGACAGGGTGGCCACCACGGCGTTGAGGGTCTGGGCTTGTCGGGCCGCAGGCAGGCTGGCCTTCATGTTCCACACCGTACCTGAGAGACAAGGCAGGAACTCAGAGGAGATGCTATGGAAATATACACTGCAGTTTTCAGGCCACCTTAAAAAGTGAAAGAGACAAATATGACAAGAGATGAATTTTACCTGCAGCTAAAGTCCTGAGGAGAATGTGCGCCATGCCTGGCTGAGATGACAGCAGCACTTTTTCTAGGGCTCCAAGTACAGCGGCGTTCATGCTACGCAGCAGCTCGGGGTTGTCCTCGGTCACAGTGTGCAAACAGTGAGCTGAGAAACAAAAACAGTAAGAGTCAGATTCCTCCAGCTGAGACGGCAGAGTAGTTTATATTACCTTAAAATCAACTGAGATGAATATACCCATTAAAAGCCCACTGAAATGCGTACGTATCGACTCTACCTATAAAATAAAATGCACAGAAGCATGCTCACTGTCAAACACTTTGCGGTTATTTACCTGAATTTGTAGCATCTCATCCTTTAAAAACAGCTTTTTAACAGCTGGAAACTGTAGACAGCAGTTGATGGGTATTTGGGAGAGAAATTTACTTCCTATTTTTGACCAATTTTATGGTTTTAGCTGCTTAATAATCTTGTATTTTATTTCCATTCTGTACAATTCAGAAGAAAAAAAAACAGTTAGTGGAAAAAAGAAAAATTTTTCAGCTAAATGTATTTTCTATTAGTTTGGGGAAAAATGTAATAACCTTCTTTCAGCCAGCTGACATGTGGTGCGCAGCAACAGGTGGGGATGGGGCAATGCTGACTTACTTTATGCTACATACAGCCAGTGAAAACTCACTTTCTCTAACCCAGCAAGAATAAATGGGAAGGAGTAAATGATACGCTGTTGTATGATGTTTTAATGTTTTCTGAACAGTTTGTTGTTGAAAATGAGAATTTGTTCTCAATCGACTTACCTGGTTAAATAAAAAAATTATGCCTATCAGAAAGGTTAAATGAAGAACTTAAAAGGAACTCTTGTCAGACCTACCAGCTGATATGGACAGCTCCACATTGTGAGGGTATCTCTCCAAGCACTGGACAACCATGTCCAAGAGGCCGGATTTGTTGAACAAAGACACTGCCTGGCTGCTGCTCTCACTAACGGGGCGACAGATGGACGACACAATCAGCTGAAGAATTGAAGATTTAGCAGGTGTACGGCTGCAGGGTGGCCACAGTCACACAATTAACAGTGAAATTCTTTGAACAGAACTTGATTTTGTTCTAAATACTCCTGACAGTGGAATGATTCAAATGAACACCAAATAGAAATAGCTAAATATTTATCTCTTGACTTATTCTGATTTTAAGAACGGAGAAAGATCTGTGTTGCAGTAGAGTAACAAAGCCACAACAACACCTCTAGAGGAGGAAATAAATCAATAAAAACCCTACATACCAACTTGTTGGCTTACCATAGATTCCACAGTAGGTTCACAGCTTCGTTGGCCACTCCCTCCACAGGATTGTTCTGGTCTTTCATTGCAACAGCAGCAGTGTCGAAACCAGTACAACACTGGAAAGGAAACAACAGTCTGACCACGGAAGCAGCAGATATATTCACTGTATTTATCACTGAAATAAAGTACTGACTTTGGCGCAAAATGTCAACAACACATAATAAATTTCACTGCAAGTCAGCTTTTTTGTTTATACCTCTGTGAATGCAGCCTTAAAACAAAACAGGGTTTGTATACTTTTCCCACAGTAAAAGTCAAGCACTTTTCAAGTATTTTAAGATAGGTTTTTAAACTTTTCCAGCACTCGACATTTTTGGAGATAAAAACGATACAAACGAACTAAAAGGCAGCTTAAATTCACCAAAACGTGATATCATTCACTCTTTTTAATAATGTCTTGTGATAGCATTATACACGATGTATAACATACTTTTATCAATTACACTGACCAATAAGTCACTAAGCCATTAGGAATAATACATATTCCTTACATTGAAACAATCCAAACAAATCATGTTACGGTAAATGTGTCAAAATTTAAATACTTATACACAATATACAAAAATATTCTTGCTACGTTTTCTGTCATTTAGGACATAAAAATAATTCTGGTGATTCCAACTAACCTAAAACAAGAGACATTTAGTCTGATTTCAATTTAGACAGTGAGAAAGAAAATGAGTGTGTGTGTATATGTGCGTGAAAATGTCTAGTTTCAACTGTTTCCACATCTAGGCTTTTAGTCAAATGTTCAATTAAAATATCAAGCACTTCCCAGGACTTAACATAGAAATCAAGAACTTTCCAAACTTTGGAAAGCACCTGTTTGAAGCGTGTAAAAAAAATATTACTGCCTGTGTGCTTGAATGAAATTCAGTTCCTGCAGATGTTACAGACGACGAGGAGCTAAGAAGACGCAGTGAGCTAAAAGCAGCAGTGAAGTCTCACCTCTCGAAGCAGTGCTGTCAGCGGCGTCATGACGTCGTGCCTCACCATGTCTTCGCACACCTCCTGACCTCCGCATGCACTCAGATTTCTGTGAGGCAGACACACACTCATCGGTAACTCAGAGGAGATCCTGTGTGAGCAACAAAGCTAGGAAAAAATGTTTTAAAAATTGCAGAGTTGCTGATCTGTTGCACAAAACGTCTGACAGAAGAGCACAGCTATTATACCGAAAGAAGTGCTGAGGGAAAAAATGCGTTCTGTTTCATGTGAAAACATAATGAAAAGAAAAGGTGAAGATCTCTGAACATTAAACAATCCAATCCTGAATAATGTGGAGCATATCCTCCCAACAACTTACTATTTGCTTTTTGCACAGCATAGTTCCCCCGGCACAACACATAAGTACACGTTTATTTTAAAAAACAAAATTGATTAAGTTCACTTACAGTAAAACAGTAATGAAACTAGAAAATCCAGAAGGGCCCCCTTTTCTATTTTTAGCACAAAGCCTTTTTGAAACAGAAGTATGCCATTATTAGAACTTGATTATTCTTCAGTTTTTTTTTACTTTTGTTTTGTTGCCACGTCTGACATATATTTCTCAGCTAAATCCGAGTTATTTATAGCTTAATGTTGAATAAAAACAACTTAAGGAAAGATTGTTTTTAAGAGAATGAATGGATTGTGTAATGTGCCCAACATTATCCAAAGAAAATTAAGCGGCATTACGAAAGACGAGCGAAGAAAAGCCCAGATCCCGCTGCACCCTCACCTGAGCGCCCCAGTGGCCGTCTCCCTGACGGCCACGCTGCCGTCCAGCAGCATGGGGCCCAGCCGTCTGACTGCATCCCTCTGGAGGAAACCGGGAATTGCCTGGCTCTGCTGCACCACCCGAGAAATGCTGGCGCATGCAAACTCTCGAATGTCTGCACTGGGACTCTGCAACTGGAAATAAAAACACAACTTGCTATTAAATCGAGGTTACAATCTTTTTTTTTTTCCCGGATTCACCATAGATTAGCTTATCTTCTGAAGTTTATTTGAAGATTTCCTTTCCGTTTCCAAAAGCAAAGTCGAGGCAAAAATGTTTGGAGATTGATAGAAAGATTTTAACTTTTTTTTTTTAACTTTACTCCTTCAGCATTAAAATATTTTCCACCAAATGTTTTCATTGTATATTGACATATATATTGGCTTAATAGGAAAGAATCCACAAGCTTACATCAGGCTCATAAAAAACACATCAATAGCTGTAGATTTAGGTAGCTTAAGGTATTGGGAGTTTCTGAGCTATAGACACAACACATAAATATTTTTGACCAATTTCATGCTCCATCATGCTTAAAAACAAACAATCACCAAGTTGCTCCTGGATGGTTGGAGTTGCCTTTTAAAAACATTTTTAAATCATCCTTTGTTCGCTGCTGTGCTTTTAGGGAAGATCAACCACAAATGGTTGACCAAGTTTCACTGCTGGCATGAAAAGATACAATCATATTAGATCTTTTATGTGTTTTTTTTCTTTTCCGCCCTTCCCACAGATTATTGTTTTTTATAAGCAGAAACCCTCACATCTGCTTACTGCAATTTCTCAGCAGCAGTCCCTGACTGAGAAGACAGTCATAGCACTTGCTAGTCTCTCTTGAATGCCCTGGAGCTTTTTATCATCATGACAGCTGGACCATGGTCTCAATGACTTGATAAATATTAACATTTTATTCTGGTATGTGAGGGATTTTTTTTTTTTGATGCAAAGTAATAATGACAGAAAATGTTTCCCCTTTCAAAACAGAATTTAATCAAAATGACAGAGTGACATCAGCTCCCTCCATACTCATCAACTATTTCACATGAGATCATTGAAATTATGCTGGCAGGGAATTTTGTGTTAATTATAAGTCGATTTTAAAACACCCCACCAAAAGTAATTGCTGTTGAAAATGAAGATTTCTGTCAGTCTATAAATAAATAAATAAAAGTAATTTTTGCTTCTGTTTTGCTGATTTAATCAACACTGAAAACATTCCCTTTGCAGAAAAGAAATTAATTTCATTCAATACAAAGATGATGATATCCATATCATGTAAAAGAATTAGGGACGTGATTTTGAATTATCTTAGAGAGAAAAAAAGTCAGATTAATTGGTCCTAATTCTCTATTGTACATTGCTCTGTACTGCATATAAGGGCAACACAAAGTGTTGCCCTTATATGCAACACTTTGTAAGTGTTTTGTCATAAGACAAAACACACAAACAACCATAAAGCAAGAATAATTATATAAATTTATAATACATATGCAAAGAGGTACTTCTACTTAAGTGATAAATAAACCATATTTTAGAATTAGTAGTAAGATTTTGTATGTTGTATATTTATTTTCTGTACAGGGCGCATACTGACACCTGGTTAAAGGGACATAACCCCAGCCTGACATGTGACCGTGGACAAATAACCTAACACTGCCAATCACTTGCTTCATCAATAATTCACATAAAACAGATCCCTCAGATCACTGCGTTTCATAGTTATAACTTTAAACCTCCGATGTGATCGTGGTCCTACTTTTTCCAGCAGCTCCGCAGCCGGACAGCTTTCTTCGTCGTGCTCTTCGTCCGCTTCCTTCACAGCGTTCACCGGCAGGCCGATAGAGTTGAACTGCGGCCGCTTAAACTTCGTGGTTTTACTTTTACCCATTTTGATCTGTTTCTAGGTGCTCATGTGACAAGATGTCTGTCTGTGGTTTCTGTCCGAAATGTCGGCGACTACACTCCCAGCACCCCGCAGATCCAGGCTAGCTGGAAACCATGTGGAAGAGTCAACGCAGTCAGCCGTAAAGTGATGGTCGTTGACGGAAAGCGGTCACGCTTTGTGGCAACCAAGAGAATTGTTCCTCCGTACGCTATTGCGTTCGCCATATTGTGAGTGGCAGGTTCTAAATTGAACACTCGATTTTCTTTAAAGCTAACAAAATCCATGGCCATTCAAGCATGGATTTCCCCAGGCACTTCAGGAAATATTGGATTGAGCATGGACAGTTAGGCTTTCAAAAAATGTGAATAAGAAAAACAAGAGGAAAGATTATTGCAGCAAACCACAGCTAGAAACTATATTTAAAAATCTGAGAGAAGGCAGAAAAACAACACATTTTCACACTTTGTGTGTTTATTAGGTAAATAAATTTAAAAATAGAAACATTTAGATAAAATACATGCTCAACTTTAGAAACAGAAATAAACACATCGAGACTCGATTCGTAAAATACATCAAGGGTCAGGTGAGCATATCAGCAGCTTCAATGATAACATCACAGCCAACTTTTAAAAAGCATCCATCTGTCCATTTCTTCATTCTAAATCATCATGATGATGACATCCTCCTCAGTGCTGCACCTTGTTGCTGATGGTCAGGCTCCTTGAAGGACCGATGAGAGGTCAACAATTGATGAAAACTAACTGAACAGAGCGACCTAGATGGTAGTCACTGAATGTTCGGCCGGGGTTTGAGAATTAGTTTTCCCGTCTGTCAAGACATTTCAATAAAATATTGTTAAATTCATAGAAAGATGAAAGATACATATTCTAGGAATCAACAATCTTACATCATCACAGGACATGTTGTATTCTGCTAAAACTGTGCGGCAGCGGGCAGCAATTCTGGAGGCGCAAACGTCAAGGAAAAAATACACGACCAAGAATGTAAAAGAAAACAACAAAAAACAAAAAACATTCTGTTTAACTCAAAGCAAAATCAGCTGTTCCATGTTATATTTACTACAGCAGAAAAAGGATACATCGAGGGTGCCACAACTCGTTTGTGTATCCCAGCAAAGAAGAGCGCTATTAGGGTGATGCAGCTTATGGTGAAGAAGGGATGATTCCAAAGTGATGAAAGGAAAGAAACCTGCAAAACAAGGAGGGAGAGGAGCAGCATTAGGAAAGTTTGATAGGACAAAGTTTTACTTTTTTTCTCTCATCTGATCAAAACTTATGAGTAATTTTTGATTACATTGAAATTCCATAAAGAAAAGATTCTCTTGAAACTCACTGTAATGTAGCTGAAATCAGGTTTGAAGTTATTCAGATTTTTAAAAAATCATATATGTAATCTTTAGAATTGCAAATCTGTGTTATATGAATGTGAGGAGAAGCAGCAGTGAAACTGCATAATGCAAACATCATGCACACAATTTGGCTTACTTGCTCATGTAACAAACCTTTTGAGTGTCGGGGTCTATTAACCAGTTCCAAGCCCCTGTGGCTGTGCAAACAGACACCACTATCAAAATCACTGGAAACAGAGATAAAAGAAAAACATTACAAACAATTTATTGTAGTGACTATTCAGGAATTTAGTAAAGTTGATGCATCTCTACTGAAAGACTGTATGTTGCCTAACACCAAGCATTGGAATCCTCCTGCATTTGTGGAGTTATAAGACACAAGTAATAAAATAAATAACTCTACCTTCAATATAAAAATGCTGGAAAATACATAATGCATCACGTCAGCAATAGCAGGTACTTACTTCTCCACCTGCCTGTTGCAGGTTGTAAACAGGAGATATACTCCGTTAGCCTCCTCTCAAAAGCCTTCAGGTCTGTTGGAATAAGGGACACGTTCAAATACAGTTACAGTGAACATCAGAGATGTAGGACAGACTTAAAGCTTTTCTGGTGACAAGCTCCCAGTGGCTGTCAATAAACTGGGACTTTGATATAATGTACACATCAATACAAATGCTCAGTTTAGAACATTTTTATTTCTAATTTAAGATACGTAAACACAGAAAATCACCGTAAAAACATTAATGTTGTTATAAAGTCTGACATTACGCTCAGTTATTCCAAAGGATAGATGTTAAACTACACAGTTGTCAACTAAAAAGAAATATCTCCCTGCTAAGCTAGCAAGTATGCTAATAACCCTAGCCAGGCTTTATGCCAGTTTCTTACTCCCTAGATCATAACCTCTGATTTATCTTTTATATTTTTATTTAAAAATCTACATGACCCCTAAAATAGATTTCTATCTGGGTAAAATGAACTACTTTATGGTTTTGTTACCTTCGGCCTGCTCCAAAGAATTCATGTCCTAAGCCAACAACAGCAGTGCGCTGTTTGGTTGTGCCTCTGCTTCCTGCCGCAAATGAAGGATTGACCTAATGACCAATCAGAATGGGCTAAATCCTCAACCATAATTCTATTGGATGGAAAGCTCAGAAGAGGGCGGGCCAAACCGTAATGTCTTTTCCTGATTTGAAACGTCACAGATTGGGGACGGGCAACAGGTGGCGCTGTTTCACGCTGAATTAAATCTTAGACGTTCCATAATGTCCCTTTGTTTTCCCCATTCATAAAATCACGATCATTAAGCAATAATTGTGATTTAAGGGTGTTTAAACTGCAAAGTTCTTTATTTCCATAGAAAAGTGACATGAGCACATTCATACAGGAAGAAGAAATGTTGAATAGTTTGGATTTTATTCTTGAAAAAAGAACAGGTTTTTCATATAAGATTTGTAGAAAAAAAAAATACAAATATATTGATGTTATTTAATAGTTTTACATTCTGAATAAAAACAAAGGAAGATCATCTGATAAAAATGCATGACAAGCCTCAACTTTGGTACATTCAGTTGTGATATTTGGTTTTGTCATGTAATAAACACATTCAATGCAGTCATTTAAAAACCAAAGAAAAAGGTTATTTGGTATCTTCTAGATTGTGTAGGACACCTTTTTGTTTGCCGGCTTAATTTTATTCTGTGTCTTTACATTAAACTGCTCCTTCAGGATTTGATCAACCTCATCCTCAGTTATGTTTCTCATATCCAGCAAATCCACCCCTTCCTCAGGTTTGTAGGTGACCTCACTGTAGGTCCAGCCAATCAGAGCTTTGAACCCTGTTGGCGTTTGCAGGGAGCAGATGGACTTGTTGGTGAACAGAGAGGCTGAATCTGTTTGAAGTGCGTGGTTTTTTTCTGCGAAATGTTCTGGCTCTCGAGGCTGCAAGGTGAAGCAGAAGATCTGATATGTTTGCTTCCTGTTCACCAGGCTGGATTTGGCAAATTCTGGATTGAGAACCTTCGGTGTCCTGCCTGTCTTCTCCAGGATCCAGGTGTCCTCGTTTTTGGTAAGTCGAAACACGCCTGCTGCCTGCGGCTGGTCCTTTCCAGAGACGAGCTCCAGCGGCTCCCAGATCTGAGACGAGACCCCAAAGCTTACGTCTGCTATATAAGCCTTCCCATCAATTTCAACCATGTTGATGAGATGATTCTCCCCAGGTGGAAAGTCATTGGTGATAGTGTTGAAAACTCTGCCACCCAACATTGTGGCATTGAAGCCCATTTCTCTCAGCACCCATCCAAACAGGAAGTTGTTCTCAAGGCACCAGCCTCCACGGCTGCTCCTCACCACCTTATTGAAAATAGTCTCCAGGTCCATAGTGATCCACTCTCCACAGTGAACGCTGAGATTTTCAAAAGGGATCGACATGACATGCAGCTTGTGGATGGACCTCAAAGTTGTGAGATCCATTTTATCAAAAGGGCCATGGAAGCCAATTCTTTGGAAGTACTCCTCCAAATTCATCTTACCTGCCAAATGTAAGATGTCAGAGTTATTTATTAAGTCAAATTTACAAACATGTGAAAATGTGCATGCTCACTTGGAAGCGATCCTGTTTTAGGTCATAGTTTGTTTCTTTTTATGTTAGGAACAATGTAACATAGACATCTTCCAAAATACAACCCTCAACAATGGACATAAACAGTAAAAATTATTCATCCTTACCTCAGCCAGGCAGTCAGAACTACTAAAGAACTTCTGACTAGTAAGGTGCTGAAATATGACATATGGCAGCGATTGGATTAGTTGATCATTTGCTAAGTCAGGCTAACAAAGCGACAGAGTACATAAGCAACCAAGCGGCTTGTGCACAAGAACAGTGGCACACCTTGAACTGCAGATTTCCCAAAGCTGCAAACTTTAGACTTGCTTTACCCTGAAAGCTGATTGCACCATAAAATCTGATCAAAGGTGCATTGAAAAATAGATGACATATGCAAAAAGTGAATCTCTTATGTTAAACATTCAACACACAGAGATGTAAATATTTATTTTCTATTGGTTTCTCAGAAAATATGAATATTAAGCAGTGATTTTTAAAGCAGGCAATATTATGGCCTACACAAATAAGAGGAACACTGTCCAGCTTAACATTGTGAGCAATTATCTAATCTTATGATTGCTCATATGAGTCTCAGTGAATACAAGATAGCCAAAATCCATCCATCCATCCATCCATCCATCCATCCATCCATCCATCCATCCATCCATCCATCCATCCATCCATCCATCCATCCATCCATCCATCCATCCATCCATCCATCCATCCATCCATCCATCCATCCATCTCTACTTAGTCCTTGCATGGCTGCAATGGCATTACTTTTCTCCAGCAGTCAACAGGCAGGATGCGGGGTACCACTTGGACATGTCACCAGTCCAGTTTTGCAAAGTGATTACAAAGCAAATTTTATTACTTCAATGAACCTCACTGACATTAATCATGTGAAATGAAACTTTATTGTAAAATGATTTAAAGAGGAGTTGTACATACAAAGGAAACAGAGAGGTAAAAATCACAGTTTAAGTACAGATTGTCCTTTCTAGTACTTATTCTAGATCAGTGTTTCTCAACCCTGGTCCTCACCGCCCCCCTGTCCTGCATGTTTTAGGTATTTCCCTTCTGCCACAGACCTGAATTGCATCTCTGGGTGATTTACAGGCTTCTGCAGTACTTGAAGGTCATGCAATCATTTGAATCAGCTGTTCTGGAATAGAGGCACATCTAAAACATGGAGAGCAGGGGGGTGCTGAGGACCAGGGTTGAGAAACACTGTTCTAGATTAAATATTGACAGTGTGTGTCCAAAAAAAGACTGTGAACTTTCCATCTGGATAGTCAGGAGGAGTTGGGCTATCACTTGTTACACAGAGCTATAAGTGCAAGCTCACAATAGAACTCTTTCTGGCACAATCATCAGAAGTGTACAGGTTACAGTAGTCTTCACAATGTGAAATATGCAAACTGAACAGGACTCAAAATCTGAGCATGAAAATCCTAAACTCTCAGGGAGCATTGCATACTTAAAATGTTAGTCCAGTTTACAACAAAGAAAGGAATAAATCTGTAAAATTAGTAAATACATCACAATAAATTTGTTAGAAATAATTGCACTTTGAATTTTAAAAGTTTAACTTTTAAGAATATGAAAGATTTAATTACTTTTAACAATTACTCTTCGTATTTTTATTGGTATAACAGTTGACCTTTCATTAATATCAGTAGTTTTGCATTTCTTCAAAGTCGAGTTAGATATGGTAAGTCAATATACTACATCTATAAAGCACATTTAAACTTCTTTCAACTAACATATATATAATGGTGCTACGTAAAACTACTGGGCTAATGGTTTCCAAACGCTTTTGGAAGGTTTTCAAAGGGTGTAAAATGTTTTGTTGCACACAGGTTTTAGTTTGTTCTGCAGCTTTACATTAAACTGCTCCATCAGAACTTGATCAAGCTCATCCTCTGTTATGTTCCTCATGTCCAACAAATCCACCCCTTCCTCAGGTTTGTAGGTGACCTCACTGTAGATACAGCCAATCAGAGCTTTGAATCCTGTTGGCGTTTGCAGGGAGCAGATGGACTTGTTGGTGAAGAGGGAGGCTGGATCTCTCTGGATTCTCTGACTTTTCTCAATGAAATGATCAACCTGTCGAGGCTCCAGGGTGAAGCAGTAGATTGGCTTCGTCTCCTTCCTGTTCACCAGGCTGGATTTGGCAAATTCTGGATTGAGAACCTTTGGCTTCCTGCCTGTCTTCTCAAGGATCCAGACATTCCCCTTATCGATGAGACGAAACACGCCTGCTGCCTGCGGCTGGTCCTTTCCAGAGACGAGCTCCAGCGGCTCCCAGATCTGAGACGAGACCCCAAAGCTTACGTCTGCTATATAAGCCTTCCCATCAATGATAACCTTGTGAATTAGGTGAGAATCAAGAGCACCAAAGTCATCAATGATCCTATTGAAAGCTCTGGAGCTCAGTGTTGTGGCACTGAAGCCCATTTCTCTCAGCACCCATCCAAACAGGTAGTTGTTCTCAAGGCACCAGCCTCCACGGCTGCTCCTCACCACCTTATTGAAAATAGTCTCCAGGTCCATGGTGATCCACTCTCCACAGTGAATACTGAGGTTTTCAAAAGGGATCGACATGACATGCAGCTTGTGGATGGACCTCAAAGTTGCGAGATCCATTTTATCAGAAGGGCCATGGAAGCCAATTCTTTGGAAATACTCCTCCAAATTCATCCTACCTGTAAAATGCAAAGTACTGACACAATTATGTCTCACAGAAATTAGTAGTAGTCATTATAATCTAATTAAGCACATTGTGTCATTACTTTGTAGAACGAGCTTTAACATCATCATTAGCGGATTTGGTTTTGCTAAGGTATGCTGAAGATTATGCATCATTTTCCTAAGCATCACAGTAAAGCGCTACTTTGTGTTGGTCTATCCCAGTGGATACATATGGTTCTCAAATGTCTGACATACACAGGTATTTTTAAACTCAGAAATATTACCCAGGGTAACATCTACAGATGCAAAACTAAAATAATAGTCATTAGCATAATAAAAGTCATTAGTATCATTTTATGGTTACATCTAAATCAAGAAAATGTAAACTCATGAGAATCGACCATCATGAGAAGGTGGTACTTGACCACCAGCGCTTAATGCACACTACAACGAGTTCACCGATCGATCTGAAAAACCTTTGTTCAGTGTTTTAAAATGAACTCTTACCTTCAGAGGATGACATAACAGCCTGCAGTTCTGGGAGTGGAGTCCCCGTTTGGTGCTGATAACACAGATAACTGCTTAGATCTGTAAACGTGCGGCCTCCATGAAATGTGGGGCTAAGAAAAGAAAAAAAAAAAAAAACTAGAGGGACTGCCACTTTAAAATAACCAAACAGACTTAGTTTTTTTTTCTTTCTACGTTTCGTTACACGCCATAATTTATAGCATTTCAGTTAATTGTGTTATGTTTTAAATGTGTTATACAGAAGTTAGAAGAAGATTGAGGAATTTCCTCTAGTTAAATCTTTAAAATATGTCCACTTTTATTCTGAAAAAATACCAAAATTTCCGGTTCCATAAAATTTAATTTTATTGATCTAATCAAAATTCGACTTATTGATTATACCACTGAGTTCAGCTGATTAATAATTATGTTTAAGGTACCAAATTTTCATTTTCATATTTTGATGTTGTATAACATGTATAACTCGTTGCATACCAATGCGGCGGCAAAATCATAGACCTAGTTTACCTAGACACCACGCGACCGCCATATTGCTAGTGGCAGCTGCTGGTGGTTATAATGTTTAGCTGAGTGACTCCCCTATGTTAAAGTGAGATATAAATTTGCAGCAAGAAGGCCCTTGCTTTTTAAATCCAGGAGTTTTTCCGCATGGATATTGTATGATGTCCACAGTTAGGTGTGTGTGTGTGTGTGTGTGTGTGTGTGTGTGTGTGTGTGTGTGTGTGTGTGTGTGTGTGTGTGTGTGTGTGTGTGTGTGTGTGTGTGTGCGCGCGTTGCCTTTTGATCTCTGTGGATCAATGACTGCTGTTGACATGTAGCTTGCCCGTTACCGTACAAGCAGATTTAGGCAATAGACTATGCATTAATTTTATACCTTATTTTTTAGTATAATGCCAATAATTATTTATTTTATTATTCATTGCACCTGTTGACACAACAAAAAAAGCTACAATAAACAGTTTAGCTATGATTTAAATTAGGTCTAATTAAGTGGTTTAATTGCGTACATTTTGTTTATCTTTTGTTCCCTACACTTTTCAATATCTGTGACATATTATTCCGTATTAAAACAATTATTAAAATTCGTCAAACAGATAAAAACAGGAGGTTGTGAGCATAGTTTTGTCTTGAAAGATCTTGCCACTCGCAACATGGCGAACTCTGATAGCGAACCGCTTGTACAGGCCAATAACAGCGTCTAAACTTCTTACGTCTATGTGTTTCAATGATCGGACGTGAATACGTAACAAACCAGGCGACCATACAGGGAAGTGCTCGCCGAACTGCTCTGCCTGCTGCTATCAGTACAGTGGACCTTTCTGTCGTTCTCTACCAGCTTATGAAGAGGTGGGTGCCACTAGTTAATATCTGAGCAGATAGCTACGCACATTACAACGGTATGTAGGCTAAGGCTGGGCTGTTGTACGACTTGGAGATCTCCAAATAGTAACAAAACTTTAATGTGATTTACTGCAAAAATATTTTTCGTATGTCCTTTCAAATTTTGAGGAGAGCTTTAGATTTTCTGCAGTTTTCAGCTTAAAAGTTATAATGTCATAATATGAGTAAACATAACGATCATGCAAATATCCAAAAGTTGTTCTTCAAGCACGTCTAAGCTACATGGAGCTGGAAAAAACATATTTTCATATTTGAAGATATTTGAATGTGAGGCATTCGTTTTTTTATGCATTGCTACCATACCTTCTGATATGAGAAGTAATTTCACAACATAGAATCAAAGTTAAGGGCAAAGCTAAAGTAGATGTCATTGTCAGACTTATACTGCATTTAAAACAACAGAAGTTTGCCATACAAACAAATAATAAAATAAAGACAGAATACAAGAACAAGTGAAATACAATTAAAAAGGAATAAAATAACTCGACACGCACTTAAATCTTTCATTCTAAAATTAGCGAGGAACCGGAAAAGAAGCCAGTGGAGAAATTTCAGAGCTGAAGTTGATGGTTCATCATATGGGTGATTCTATAATTGGAGATACATTTGGCACTTCAAGAAATGACAAAAAAAAACTTTTCATTTCTTAAAAATTTTCTTAGGTAGTCTATTGAAAAGGCATTAAACTTTAAAAAAATCTGTAATTGCCAAACATTAGCTACATATTTTATAATTTTTTCTCAGAAAAAACGTATATTTTGCGGTATGTTATGTCAACTCTGTTACGGACAATATAGACAGTGAGTGAAAAAAACAATAAATTCTAGCAGACTAAAATATTTTTATTCCATTACACCAAGTGTCCTACTACCCAAATACTTTAAATGGAGATGTTTTACTTAAAAATACATTTTAAACAATCAAAAGATACTCAACTTTTCACAGAGTTGTTTGCATAGGGTCAAACGTTTTTCATTAAAACTCATTGAAAACCATCATTCTTTTAGAAATAAAATTGGTCAGTAATACTAAATCACAGCAGAAGTCAACCAACAATGTATATGGTGCTCTAGACAACAGTTTTCCTTTTTTTTTTGGTGAAAGTATGTCATAAACATGTCAACTCTGTTACCTAACAGAGTTGGTGTTAGTAACAGAATTGACAGGACCATAATAATTTAGAACTGAAAACTCTGTTATTGTCAACTCTGTTACCCTATTTGGTAACAGAGTTGACAGTAACAGAATTGACAATTTCAAACATTTTTATTAAAAACTCCACTTGTGAGTAGAAATTGTGAAAAAACATGACACCACTGAGATAATGGTTTAAAAACCATTAAAAAAACTTGTCTCTGATCAAAAATCTGTTGTATTTTTCTCATGATACATTGGTAACAAGATTGACGTTGAAAACGATAACACCTGGTGATTGTGATTTTTAAACTAAAATATTTCCCAGAGAATGGCACATAGACCTCTGTGTGTTTCAGGTCTTATCAGTAAAAGTAAATGACTTAATTTTATGCAGTTTATATAGCCGTAGAAGGCAATTTCCCAGATTTACAGGGACAAAACCATATGGTAACAGAGTTGACAAAAAATTCTCGGACACATATTTTTTCAAAAATAAGGGTATTTTGAGTTAATTTAATGTGATGTTGTTATTAAATTGACCTTTTAGGCAGTTTAAAAAAAGACAGAAAAAACAAATTCACCAAAGAAAAATAATAAAACATAGGTTTTTGCATCATTTTTCAGGTTAATAAAAAAGACAGTACCCAACTCGGACGACAAGAAATCTTGGTTTTTCAGCTATATAAAACAATTTTAAATGTATTTACTTAAATGTTTTTACTTGTTAAATATTATGATCCATTAAAATGAGTAATAAATTACGAAAACATTTAAAAATTGAAATATTTTAATATACCAGACCAAAAATAATGACTCTGGACATCAAATGTATCTGCAATTATAGAATGACCCATATAGACAGAGCATCACTGTAGTCCAACGTAAGAGGTGATGGAAGGATGCAAATAATGAAAGGTGAGTAAGGCGTTACTACAAAATAAAGAGTAGTGGACTTAGTAGAGGCCTGTGGAGAACGCCAAAACTGAGAAACGTTGAAGAAAAGGAATAACTCCCGATGAGGTACAACTTTAAAAAAATTAGAGCTTTATGTTTAAAACCAACATTGTTCCAAAATTGATGCCAGAATATTTTGATATGCAGCATCAAAGGGTCTGACAACTTTAAAAGAAGTAAAACACCAAAACTAACTCGGTCATCTGTGATGGTTAGATGCAGTGACACAAATTAAAAACAGCTAATGCTGATAAATAATAGCTTTGTCTAGAACTTTACAGACATTTCTACTTTGATATTGCCTTAACTTGGAAAGAGATAAATATGTTTTTTTGTGCAGAAATTTAAAACAAATTTTTAGTATGGTTTTTAATGTGTCTGCAATACCAGTTTTAGTAGAAAAATTTCATTTAAAAAAAAAAAAACAGGATTTTTTTTTTTAAGGACAAATTTCAGTCCAGTGCCAAGTAATGCGTCAGAGCAAAGATGTAAAGCCTGGTATATTATGTCTATAAGTTGAAAAGATCATTGTTGAAAACAGAGTTTGTCAATTTTATGTAAGTTTTAGTTAAACTTATGGATGCTTTGAGAATTCAGACATGACATACAATAAATTTACATCAGGGCCATTAAGTATTGCGGGAGGAGTGGGGGGTTTCAATTGTTATGATTTTTAAAATTGAGGTTACTTTTGTCTTCTCCTCTAAAATTTCTGCAATCATCTAAATTCACAGATTGTCGCTCTTGCAATGGAAAAAGAACAGATGGACAAAAATGTGTTTTTATTGACAGGAGGTTGTGGCTATTTTGGATTTCGGTAAGAACAATTTTCCATTTATTTATCAAAATTATTCAATTTAAGCAAAGTATACTATGCAATTCTGCTTAATGTCCACAAGATGGCATTGTCATGCTGTTTTTTTGCTCCAAAGGCATCTAAGAAAGTCGTTGATTTGGTGTGTTTTTTATTGAAGTGTTTAGTCAAAGTAGAAGATCTGTATAAGTTTTAATGATATTCATATTAATTTGTTTATTTGCAGCCTTGCATGCGCTCTGCATAAAAGAGGAGCCAGAATCACCCTATTTGACACCGTTCCACCATGCCAAGAACTTCCTGAAGACATGATCTTTGTGCAAGGAGACATTCGTGAATATGCACAAGTTGAGAAGGCCGTGTTTGGTGTAGACTGTGTGTTTCACATTGCCTCTTACGGGATGTCTGGCAGAGAGCAGCTGAATAGACATCTGATTGAGGCAGTCAACGTTCAGGGGACGAAGAACATCCTGAGAGCTTGTGTGGAGAACGGAGTGTCAAGGTTGGTTTACACCAGTACTTTCAATGTGGTGTTTGGAGGCCAAGTGATAGAGAATGGTGATGAAAGTCTTCCTTATCTGCCACTCCACCTTCATCCCGACCACTACTCTAGAACCAAGTCCTTGGCAGAGATGGCGGTGCTCCAGGCAAACGGAGCAGCTCTGTTTGGTAGCCCTGGGGTCCTGAGAACCTGTGCCCTGCGCCCAGCAGGTATCTATGGGCCTGGTGAGCAGAGGCACCTGCCTAGGATAGTTAGCTACATAGAGAGGGGGATCTTTAGGTTTGTTTATGGTAGTCCCAGCAGTTTGGTGGAGTTCGTCCATGTGGATAACCTGGTGTCTGCCCACATGCTAGCTGCAGAGGCTTTAACTTCAGAGAAGCAGCATCGCTCTGCTGGCCAGGCTTACTTCATTTCGGACGGCAGGCCGGTCAATAACTTTGAATTCTTCCGACCTCTGGTTGAAGGCTTAGGCTACCCTTTCCCAAAACTCCGCTTCCCCATCTCTCTCATCTACCTGTTTGCCTTTCTCACCGAACTGATTCACCATCTCATCGGCCCGTTCTACAACTTTCAGCCCTTGCTGACGCGCACCGAGGTGTATAAAACCGGAGTTACGCATTATTTCAGCATGGCGAAGGCCAAAGCGGAGCTGGGATACGAGCCACAGGACCACAACCTGGACGAGGTGGTACAGTGGTTCAAAAGCAGAGGCCACGGGAAGAGGCGTCACGGCTCCGTCTTCAGGAGATTAATACTCAACTTCCTGTTTGTTTCTGCTTTTATTGCTGTGGTTTTGTCGTTTCTGCCGGTTGCTGGCAGCTGGTGAAAAGCTCTTCAAGCTACAATCAGTCAATCAAAATGAACTTATCCAGCACTTGTCATACAGCAAAGTGTAACACAAAGTGCTTCAGATGCTTGATGAAGAAACAGATTCTTTGCTTTTTATGTTTTAATTGATCTAAAATCTTCATACTTCAACGCAGAAATCAATCGTGTTTCATTTGAAACTAAAAAAAAAAGAAAACTCTGGGACTAACCTGTCTTTGTTGCTTATAATGACTCAAACAACACTACCTCTGTTTTCATTCAGTCGATGGGGATAAAGATTCATAATTACATGTTTTATTGACACATTTTAACGGTATTATAAGTTAATGCAGTCTGACAACTGTGATCCAACATTCATTGTGTTTTTTTTTTACTTTTAAAGTCAAACTCAGAATATTAACAATGTTTTAGGAATAAAAATACGATTTTGTACTCTTACATTAAAGTTCTGCGCTCTCAGTAGGAGGTGTTGATGGTAACTCAAAGCAATCAGTTGGACTTCCTTGGATAGATTGCTTTTTACAACTTTGACTGTACTGTGTTAGAAACAGGGCTGAGTTACACTATGTAATTGGATCTGAATGTGACTTTACTGAATTATTTTGAACTGAACTCGGACCAAATTGGATTCTATGCTTCTGCAGATGAATTGGATCTCATTGTAAAGTGCCTTAAGATAGCATTTGTTACAGTTTCACACTATAAATAAACTGAATGAATTTGTTTGTATGGTGTAGTTCTTACTTTTACAGGCCATGTCCTTACAGCTAATGGAAACAGAAATGCGATGTTGCGGTCTACTCTGTATTGAAACGCTGCTAACTTGACCGTTGATCAGCAGAAAGCCATTGACAACCTGAGTTTTCACAAAACACTTAGTTAGAAAGTTGAGTGGAAAGAAAAATGTAGTAAAGGTCCACTAGCAACAGGGATAAGCTGTTGCTAGTGGACTGAGAGTACTTTGAGGCAAATCCTATTCAGCAGGTTGAGGGATATTCATAAGGCGTTGACGGCAACTGGAGTCAAAGATTTAAGAACTCCAGACTGAAGTATCCAGGAAATGACACAACTGTCACATTCCTTGTGTTAAGTCACTCCTGAACTACAGGCAAGATCAGAAGGATCTTACCTAAGCTGAAGAGAAAAAATACTGGAGTGTTGCTCAGTGGTCCAAAGTTGTCTTCTCAGCTAAATTTCATATTTCATTTGGAAATCAGAGGCCCAGAATCTGGACGAACAATGGCGAGTCAAAGAATCCAAACTGCTTGAGAGCCAGTGTGAAGTTTTCACAGTCAGTGATGATTTAGTGAGTCGTGTCATCAGCTTGTGTAGATCCATTCACTTTTATCAGACCTACCAGGAAATCTTAGACCAGCTTATGCTTGGCTTTCCTGACAGTCTTTTTGAAAAGGCTGATTTAATTCTCCTGCTGGACTTCTCGGTGGACAACACTGGCAAAAAGTACGAATATCTCCTTCTATAGTCACTGTGCTGGACCTAACCCGCACAAACAATCTGTGGAGTTTTGTTAAAATGAGAGACATCTAACTGAACTATACAGGCGAGCTGAAGGCCACTTTTAGCAAAATGGACTTTCTTAAAACCTCAGCGTAACCACAACTTGATTTCTCCACAGCACTGGAAAAAAAAAAGGAGCCCAGACTAAATGTGTACCAAGATATAACAATCAAAGCTAACAGAAATATAAGCTTGAAATACACAAATTAAATTAAATAAATCTAAGTTTCACGATTTGATTTTGCTGCTTACTGAAATTAACTTGGTAACGATTTTCTGATGCCTTTGATATGTGTAGTCTAATATAGCGTTATAATGTGGCAACAGGCGCTAAATAAAGAATTTTTAGCGCATCCCCCCCCCCTCCAAGATAAATCGTGCAATAGAGAAATAAAAAGCAGAGCAACTCCTGTTGATCTCTGTTGAGTGAACGGCATTTCTGCTGCAGGAGGACTCGGACCAGGTGAAGCATGCTTTGTGGCGTATTTCAGTCTGCACAGGCTGAATGCAGATGTCCCCGTCTCTCTAAACTATTCTCTTCAGACTCGGGCAGCCCCTTGCTGAGTTGGTCGCAATCATTGTTTCTCTGCAGCATTAACCACATTCCAGAGAGGCGCATCGCATCCCGTCTCCTTCCCCACATTCCAGAGAGGCGAACGAGTCCCCCGCGTAAAAACGCCTTTAAATTCAATTCCCCCGCTCTCACTGCGCACATACCGGAATAAGAAGCATATGTGTGGAATATGGGATTATCCAACACGGTCTAGCTTCCACTGAAGCGGCTGTAAGAGAAATGTAGAGGAAAAACCAACAAGGAGAAATTCCTCCGCGCAGCGCGCCATTGACTGTAAAGACCTTTCAACTTAACAAAAACTGAAGTTGACAAACGCATCGCTGTCGGCTGATACTGTGAGAAAGAGTTTGGTTTTCGGCGCTGGGAGGGAAGCGGAAGGGGACGATGCGGCTTGCGGTGCGGGTTTGCTCCTCGGCCGGCGGTTTTGCGTGAAGGAGCGACGGCTGCGCGGCGGCGTTTTGTTTTGATTTCCATGTGAAACACAATTAGAGCTCCGCGGAGCGCAGCGCACTCTCAACTTGTTTCTCGCCTCTGGAGCGCAACATGGAGCGTTACGAGGAGGACCTGGGACTCCGGGCCGCTACACTGATGGAGGACCTTTCCCTGTACGAAGCCTACAAAGACGGGATGTACAACGCGAGGAGGGACTTGGTGATAAACCCAGATTTGGACTTCTCCGCTCCGGCGGTGGCGGGGCTGAAAACCAAGCCGATGAATGGTACCTCTGTGCTCCACCAGCAGAATCACACTTTGGAGAATTTCACGCCGGGGAATAAAGTGTACAACGCGGCTCCTGTGCGTCCCGTGAACTGCAGCCGGCCGGTTCCCGTGGATTTCTGCGCCCCTCAGAGAGACTCTCCGTACAGTGAGGAGGGCTGCTGCACCAAATCCGAAGTGGCTCTGCCGTGCTACTCTGGCACGTCCGAGAGGCACCGGAGATACTCCTTAGAGGTGCAGGGCCACAGGTACAGCACCGGCTCCACCTTTGATGGGGTGCCTCTCAACAAAGCGGTGCCGCTGCCCGGCAACAGGTGCAACAGTGTCTGCATAACCAGCAGCCACGACGGGAGGTACGGCGCCGCCAGTCCCCGCTCCAGCCTGGCATCTTCCCTGTCCTCTCAGGAGCAAAGCAAGCATGCCAGCCCGCGATCGAGCATCAGCAGCCCGCGCACCAGCCTGGTGGTACCGGGTCAGAATAGGTACACCAGCCCCAGGACCAGCTTGGTTCACTGTGAGGGCAACAGCATCCTCAGCCCTCGATCCAGCTATGCAAGCACGGCCAGTGACACGAGCAAACACTCCAGCCCCCGGACCAGCCTCAACAGCTGCGACTGCTGCAGCAAGCCCAGCAGCAACCGAACCAGCGGCATCAGCATGGGCTACGACCAGAGGCACATCAGCCCCAGGTCGAGCACGGCCAGCCAGTACTCCTTCACCACCAGCCCGAGATCCAGCTACTCTGACTCGCGGTACGGGCCTGTGGTCAACCATGACCTGGAGGGATCCATGATGCTGCATGCTGCGCCGCTGGCCAGTCCCCGCTCCAGCATCTGCAGCCAGGACGGGAGCGCCAGGCCGGGGACCGCGGCGAACTGCGTGGTCAGCCCGCGGTCCAGCATCTCCAGCCACAGCTCCAGAAGCTCCCGCAGCTCCCGGGGGTCAATGAGCACCTACCCGGACCTGCAGCTGCCCTCGCCCAGGTCATCCATGCTGGGCAGCGGTCTACCCGAGGACGCCTTACTGCAGGAGTACGGAGACTCTAACGGGGCTCAGATTCGCACCCATCTGCAGACGGTGTCCGAACCGCAGCCGCAGCTGGCTCAAGCGGGGGGGACGGTGGACATAAGCGCCGGCTCGCCGTCCTCGTTTAGCTATGGCGTGTCGTCAAAGACGGCCTCGTCAGGGCAGAGGTATAAGTTACCTTACCAGGTGACCCCCAGCCGAGAGAATGGGCCGAGCCAGGCGGAGAAACGGCTGGAGGCGCTCACCTTGGAGCTGGAGAAGGAGTTGGAGATGCACATGAAAAAGGAATACTTTGGTAGGTTTGTTGACTTTTTGAGAAACGAGTAATTTATCTATCCGACACTGTTACTGTTTATCTAAGTTAGAGATGCGCCAATAATCAATAACCTTACTATTCTCCTATCTGATTAATTTCTTGTTAAATACATAAATCAAACAAAGCCCAGGTATTTTTCTTTGGTTCATTAAGACATCAATCAACTCTTGATGAATGATGAAGGTGTCGTCACCTTCATAAGACAATGGCCTACGTCATTTTTTGTCAAAAGTTTTTTTTTCTCCCTAGAACACGTTTTGGAAAGAAAGAGGTGATTTTTTTTTTTTGCCAAAAATAATTTTTGGCAAAAAGTTACCATTATTTTAGGAAGATAAATATATGCTTTTGATCCATAAAGAGAAAATCTTTAATTCCTTATTTTATCAGTGAGCAAAGAGCACATTTTTTTTCCTCTTTTGTGTGGAATATTTTCAAAATGTGGAATCGAACCTGAAAGTAAACCAGAAAGTCTATAGCAAGCAGGAAAAACTTGATTGACGCATCTCTAATTATACCTTTTTGGTTTTATTTTGTCTTGAGTTTTTCAAGAAATCAAAAAGTTTATTCTTCAGTTCTGTTTTTAATTCTGCTTTTATTTGCGTGGGGTGTGAACAAGGCGCTTAAGACAGTCATCAGAGATTCAGACAGGCTGTTTTGATGAAGTTGCTTTACGGATTAGAAATCTGATCAGAGGTGCTCAGGCCCAGTCCAACAGGTCGCCAGTAAAGTTCAATTAGAATCATGCAATGGTGATGAGACCTTATTCCTGTGCATGCAAAACCTACCAGATTTGATACCATAAAGGAAGCAAAGCCATGAAACATCCATACCATATTTCAATGTAGACAGTCGCTACTAAAAACTGGAATTTCACTGATTTTAAGCGAGTTTTCTCCGTGGCTGTCAGAGCTTATTTATAGGCATTCCTTTCCTTGCAAGTCTGTTTGCAGCATGCTAATGCTACATCACCATTAACAGGTCACCCTCTGGCTGATAAGAGTCGCTTTGTAGGGCAGTGCTAATGTCTTGGCAGAGCTAACATTTGCAGAAAACGGCACGGCGCTGAATGGAGCCCTCTGTTCTGGCAGAGCACACACCCTTCTGTCATTTGGAGCAGTGTGGTCGGGGGTTTGTTGAAAATCAAGTGCACTTTGGGAGTTACTGAACGGGAGTGAGGGCAAGGCGAGCTCAACGCAAACCCCTTGGTGCCATCTGAGAGACATTTTTGGACTAATCTCATTTGTTGTTTAAATAACCACCTTCTCTTTCCTTTTTTTTTTCTGAACTAAAAAAAAAAAAAAATGTTTTTTTTTGCCACGCAGTGCGCTATCATGAGACTTTGTCTTTCAAATATGTTAGGATTGCTGAGAAAGTTCCAGTCCACCTTTAGAGTTTGCAGACAGACAAATGGTCGCGGTGAGAAAACAGTGGCTGGTTCTGTTGCCTGTGCACTTGCTCGGAGTGAGCCGAGACAGCTGTGGATTTGTTCCAGAAGAGCAGGTGAAAGCAGGGAGATGGAAGACAGGAGGGAGGGCTGGGAGGAGGAAGAGCTGAGGAGATAATGGAGGTGGTAATAGATAGAGATGGATAGAGAAAGGAGGAGGGAGGGAGAAGAATGCAGTCAGACGCTCCTCAGTTTGAGCCCAATAGAGACAGCTCTGTTTCTGTAGCGACAGTGTAGAAATTGATCGCCGGGGCTTCTTTCAGGGGGCCCCAGCGATGCCTGCCAGTGGTCCCGCTCTGCCTGCTCCGTGCTGCCGGCTGGCCCTTGTGTGGCCTCTGTTTGTTGTGGTTGCAGAGGAGCTGTGAATCAACAGCTGGGCCCGATGGAAGCTTGCAAATGAAGCAGCAGAGTGAGGCTCGCTCCACTCCTCCTCTCCAGCAGCCCCACACCCCACCCCAGCCCGACTCCCCCGCAAAAGCCCTTCATTAACCAGCCAGTGGGGAGTCGGGCAGCACCAGACACTTGGCACACGATCTTGGCTGGCGGGCCAGACATAGTTAGTGGGGGTCAAGTCTGATCACCTGCCCAGAATTATAATGGCTGTAGTCATGCACATGCCTGACACACACATGCTGACTTGTGGACAACAGCGTGCAGTTTTGGTGTCACACTGAAGCCTCAGACATGCTGCATGTTTGAAGAGTTCACTACCTTTTATTCACAGTTGCAAAAAATAAAAATAAAAAATAAAACAAACCAATGCATGAGGATAGTTGTTCTTTTATCGTTACTTTATTATTATTACTTAAAATGTAAATGTGAGATCTTCATGTTGCAATATTAGGCTACATTAGTTCTGATAGATAACATGTATAAACTAAATAGTCTTAGTATTTCTTAAACCAATTTAAGGGCACCTTTTCATTCCTTTCATTTGTATTACAAATATACGTCCTGCTGAAACGATTAATCAGATTAATCGTGAATAATCGATTACTGAAATAATCATTAAATAATTCTATAATCAATTAGTCGTTAACTGGAGAATAAAGACTCAAAAAAGGCAATTTGCTGAAAAAAATCACATATTCAGAGCAGTAATTCAGATAAAACTGTACAAAAAATATATTTGCACAAGAAAAAATCTTTTGTCTATAAATTTGTTATAACTAAAGTTTGTCAAGTGGCACATTTTTTATTTCACTCACCAGTTTGTCAGTATTTCAGATATTTAAAACAAAATAAATAATCAATAATTATCAATATTGACTCAACCTAGGCAAACCTCAGTTGTTACTGTGCACTTAATCCACTTTTTCCTCTTTTTTTTTTTTCCTTGAACATACATCCTGTGTTGTAAGAAAACATCTGTAGAGATTCTATTTTATTTAGCAGCAATGCAGTAGAAACGAAACCTGACACTGCAGAAGTTCTCAGAGTTCTTATTTTTGGTCTGTAAGAAGCCAAAACCTCACAGGATGGCTGTTAAAAGTTTGATGAATCAGGCTGCGCAAGTCTGCTTACAACCCACAGCACATACACCGTTTTTGGTCAAAGTAACACGATCTTTCTAAGACTCTCTAATCATATATTCCAATAACATTACATAATCCCAAGCTGTGCCGTCATTACATCCAGTTCGTTGGAAAGAGTTTCCTCTGTTTGATCTCCAGTATTAGATTTCAGTGATGTTTCCCTCCCCTACCCTCCCCCAGAAAGGTTCAGCTACCAAATGCATGTGAATCTGACACCAATAAAGCTTTCTCACAAGAATAACGCGCTGGCGTTGAGCAGGGGTGCTTTCTGCCAGACTGCCATCTGAAACATAGACATTACGGCTGGGAAAGCCACAAATGTATGTTGCGTTAAGTGATGGTGTTTTATTTTTAACCATGGAGTGCACGCTGCATGCTGGTCCCTGCCAAATCTACATGTTCTGACATGGGCACACGAGAGATCCTGCATCCTGTTTTCCAATGACTAACAAAGAGCGCTCGGGAGATTTGCCCCTGTCCTGTAAGACCATAACCACATCCTCACTTCAGAGACGCTCCAGGATTTATTGCATGTGGGACAATAAATCACGTTTACTGTTAATGTTTACAAGTTGACGCGTGAAAATTCAAAAGTCTTGCTAGCACATGGTGTGGGGTTGTTAAGTAACAGCAGCAGCAGCAGCAGCAGCAGAGCTTCAGCTAGATGGAAGAAAGATGTGGAGGTAATTCGATGGAGCTGTGTAAATAAATCATCCTCTTCTGTCTAGTTGTTGGAGTCAAAGCCAAAGAGTCATGGCGGGAGATCATTTGCCACGGATTATTCATGCAATGAAGCCATACAAAAGAATAAGATATAATAGGATCCATATCTCTAATGCAGTGCCTTGCGAAAGTATGCATACCCTTTGAACTTTTCAACATTTTGACACGCCACGCCTTCAAAGCTGCCTGTAATTGAGAAGTGGAAGCGAAATAATTCATGGTTTTTAACCCCACAAGTCAGTGCTTTGTAGGACAACATTTTGTTGCAGTTCTGACTGTAAATCTTCTGGGTGATTTGTCTTCTACTAAAGTTCATACGCTGTCACTTAGACTGGTTGGAAATGTCTACATGTATCAATGTTCAAGTTTTGCCTAAATATAGGTCTGGACTTTGACTGGGCCATTGTAAAACATGAATATGCTTTAATCTAAACCAAAAGTCTGCAACCTGAGACAAGAAGTGGTCCTTTGGACTTTCCAAAATAGCTAAAAATGATATAGAAAGTTTTTAAATATAGATACAAAACAAATGCAGGCCTTTCTTTTGTTTTCATGGAACAATCGCATTGAAATTCCACAACAAATTGACACCAAATTTACTTTTAGATCTATTTTCTTGTCATTATGTTGGCAACTATATACTTTTATTCATTTATATATTTTCTGTTGTATATTTTCTCCATTTTGTTATAGCTCTCTGGTTGTCTGTTTAGGTTTTTTTTTGTCTTGCTGAAATATAAATTCATTTCTTAATCTCAAGTCTTTTGTACTGAACTCTTGTTAAATCATGTTATGATTTAGTCATGTTAAGACATAACATGATTCTGCCACTTCCATATCTCACCTTGGGGAAACATACAAGTGGCCAGATTTATGCTAAATAACTAATATTTTCAGTCTTCCTCGTCTCTTGAGCTGTAATTTCAGGTGGGCAGTCACGTCTTGGAACGTTTACAGCTGTGACATGCTCTTTCCATTTTTAGATGATGGATTTAGGAAAGCTCTGTTAGACGTTCAAAGCTTGGGATTTTGTTTGATAACCTCGCCTGCTTTAATCTTCTCCACAACTTTATCCTTGACCTGACTGCTGTGCTCCCTGGCTTGTGATGTGGTTTGTTCACTAATGTTCTCAAATAAACCTCTGAGGCCTTCATAGAGCAAAATATTTATAGTAAGATTAAGTTACACACAGGTGGAATCTATTAGCTAACTAGGTGACTTGTAAAGGAAATTGGTCAGATGTGAGGAATAAGAATAAACGTCTCATCTAACCCACTTTTCAGACTTATATATGGAAAAATAATCGTTAATCATGTGCAAATTCAAAAACTCTATTCATAAATATGCATAATAACATAAAACATTGGGGCTAAAGCACATTGAGTTTATTTTGGGATCGTTGTTGACTCGCATGTGATATAATCCAGATAATCATTGATTTTCCTTCTTTACACTTTTGGCCTGAGAGACACCAGCCAGTGACAAGGAAGCCTAAAATCAGGGTGATTAATTCAATTCCACAACCAATAATTGTCTAAACTAAGAGTTACAACATGCAACTCTGTGTTTGGTGCTTCCAAGCATGGTGCTACTCACATTTTCAAGGCGTTTGAGATTAAGGCCCTTCCAGAATCATTCATATTTGCCTGCTTTTTCCACTCAGTCACAAGTTTGAATGTATTTGTGTTCGTTGTCCTGTTGGAAAATCCGTTTTTGTTGAAGTTTCAAACTTAGAGCCGTTAATTTTATGTGAATTTGGTCAGTTTGTCTCCTCACTTGTTGAATGCTCTGTAGCAATGTCACCAAAATAGACCCACAGCATGATTTTAACACCACCACCACCGTGCTTCACGGTTAACACGGTGTTATTACTGAACATTGTAACCGATGTGTCTTCTATTAGAGGGCAACAGTGTGGTGTTAGCAGAACAAAATCCCAAACAGATTTAAAACTGATTTACAGAAATGGCCTACCCAGTTTCTGACTTCAAGCCCATTGACAACACAAAAAATAAAAAATAAAAATAAGGGTCCACCTAAGTTAAATGAGCTTCATCATTTCTTGTACAAAGACTGGTCAAATTTCCAGACAGAAATGATGATAGAAGCTTGTTGATGCTTACAAAAATCTGCATCAGTGACATCCAAATTGATGATGAGTGCATATGATCTTCTGGCTATTGTTGTTATTGTGACGTAATCCAACCCTTTGGTAATCTGTATTTAAAAGGTCTGTGTTTGGTGCTGTTTTACTTTTTGAAGCCAGATGGGAAAAGCAATGAATTGGAGGAAGGAGTGTTAATTTGGCCAGTGTCAGCTTCAGTTTAGTGTAATTGGTTTGCGAGGTCAGTCAGTTCACCCAGATGCAAACTCTTTGGTGCTTGCGTGGTCGAAACATCATCTTTTTGTTTGTACACATATGATACTACTTCCCTCAGATACTGCACACAACAAGTAGACTGTTGTATTGAATGTTTGGTGCTTTCTGTTATTTATTCATTTCGTATAAACATGAAAGCAGGAAACACATGTTCCAACAGCGTTTCCATGTCTCTGTTTTCAGCTCGCCGAAGTAATGAAAAAATTTAATTAAGGTTTGTTTTGCATTTAATTTAACGCAACTTTCACTGGAACTGTTGCGAAATAATTACCAAACTCCACAACGTTGCCACTGGCACCGTACAAATGCTTCAAATGCATTCGGAAAAATCTGTATTTCAATGATAAAGGAAGGTATTTATTTCCTCACATGAGGGGAGGAGGGTGTTGGCGTTCAGATCCCCTGGTGGGATCTTGTACGAAGTTGCATCCTGTGGGTACTCTGACCCAAGACTCACCCCATCAAGGCTCTGACCCTGCACTCGCTGAGGAATGTGACCTCAATGAAGGTTGTCTTGTGTTGGAGAGATTTTAGATCGTTAAGCTTCTGCTGCTGCTGTCCATCAAACCGTGTGAGACACTGCTTTCTTGTTTGCTAACTGAAGATGACAGTAGTTTGTGGAGCCGGTTACTTGGTGGAGGACGGTGGGTGGTTTTTGTCTGTGGGTTCAGCAGAGCATCACCCAGTGTCTGGCAAAAACACCTGTATGCACGGACATCTGTGTAATTAGATGTAGATGCATCTCAATACATTTTTGAAATGTTTATTTATTTAATTTAATCGTTTAAAAGAAATACTTATATGGATTAATTACACATAGAACAATGTATTTTTTTGTGTAAATTTTGAAAATCAAAAGGGATTTTCTGAGGAATTTGTTCTAGTCAATGTGACTTAAACATAAGATCTGAAATTAGTCCACCATATTTTTACCTTCCACTCAACTTTCCATTAATATGCTTTGGGTTAAATGTGAGTTCTTTTACTTAACATTTTGGTGTGAAAAAAAAAGTCTTTTTTTGTTCTTTTGTAATCTAATTTCTGGAGGAAATTAACTCAGGGTTAAGCAATACGTATACAAGTTTTCACTCAGTTTGTAAGGAAAGTATGTTTCCCTTTTTTATATAATTGCTTTAATATCAACTTTTTAAATATATTCTGTTGTCAATATACACATTAGTGTCTTTAGATTTAAAGGATTGTGATTTAGTTAGATTAACTTGGTATGTTTGATGTGCTAGGCTGAATATTTTTTAGATAAATTCTTTGTGAAATTCAAGGTAAAAATGACTCTCTGGCTAATCAGTTTGACATTTCCTGTAAAAAGTAAAATACAGGAACATTGTCTTCCAGCCTTTTCTTTTTGGAATGCGTCTCCCATCCACATCGTTTCCTCTCAAGGCTTTTTTTTTTATATAATCTTCAGCTTTCGTCAAGTCGTCTGCCTTCTAACAGTATGATGTAATGCATGGAAATGACAAAAGGGAGCCTTGTACAGTCACAGTCTCAACTTATTCATGAAATATTTCTTCTGATTTAACATTCACACTCCCTCCCCTTTTCAGCAGAGCTGCGTGTCCAAACAATTTGTTAAAATGTATGTTTTAATGACAAACCTATGAATTTCCTAATTCTGTTTGCCTTCAAAGCCAATCGGAAGCACAGAAAGCTGAGTAATAATTGTAATAGTAGAAATAAAGCCAGAGCAGAAAGACATCTTCCCATTGTCTTAACAAGAAAGGAGTCGGGGATGACATTGTTGCACATCCAGAAATTCTTCTTCATGTCTGCATTGTGACAGCTGCACTGCATTTTGCTGTCTTATGAAGCTTAATCTCTTTATTCTGCTGCTTTTTCTGAGAATGTGCATAACAGACAATAACGGAGCCATTGTCTGTGACAGGTATCTGCGTGAAATGTGGGAAGGGAGTGTACGGGGCCAGCCAGGCATGCCAGGCCATGGGGAACCTCTACCACACCAACTGCTTCACCTGCTGCTCATGTGGTGAGTAACACCTGTATCATAGCTAAACTTTCTTGTGATTATTTTATTGACGCTTTAATGGACTTTAAAACTACACCGTTTGCAAATAAATGAAGAAAATATGCACCTGTAGTTGGTAAGAGCTACTGAATCCAAAAGGTTCAGATTCAGTATGCGTCATACAAACTTCTGGCCAATCAGACAACACTTTGCACAGAGCTCCGTCGAAATAGTTCGAGTTCGGCAGGCGGATAACGCTCTGCGAACAAAATGAAAAGCAATTTCCGAGAGACGATTTTGGAACTTCAGATGAAGCATGTCAACCAAAAGAGACAAAAACAACTTTTTATTTCATCTTTTTAAAATGTCAAAAATACTGACACGAGTACAATGACATCAATATTGATCATCATAAGTTTTGGTGTCGGTTAATTTTTGATTCATCGCCGAGATTTACTACAGGATATAAAATATTATGTATCACCATGATATATGAAACGCTTTACAAATATGCACCACAGAAGCCACAGAAAAAGTGGCTCCACAAAGGTATTTAGGAAATTTATTTGAAATAAGACTGCAGACTAGAAATTGATATTTAACTTGTTTATATCAGGTTTTTTTTTATTTTTTTTTTTACAAAATTAAGGAATATTCATAGCAAATTGTAATCAAATAATAAAAACAGTATTTCTTTCCAGAGGGTGAGCAATCTACAGTGTCTTGTAGAAAAAGAAGTGGCTGACTTTGTATTCAAGCCACTGCAGAGGCTTTCTGTTGTCACTGCTTTTGAACATCAAGTTTGGCATTTTTGATCCTATTGACAGTGAGAGAGACACGGGGCTCTCAGATGTGACGTTGGATTGGATTCACTTCTCTGCGACTGTTTGAAAGGAAGCACAAATAACAATTTTTTATTGCATAAAATCTAGGAATTTCGTCTTTTATACTATGTATTATTACATCCTATAATGAATCCAGAGAAATCTTTTACTGCTTTCATGCATGCAAAATAAAGTTAAAGATGAGCCATTAGGCTTTTTATAAGGGCAAAGTTAAAAATTTAGCAAAATAAGCAGCATTTTTGTTTCCTCTAAGCAAATTTCAAGGTAAAGTCTCAGTAGAGGTTAAGCAACTCTATTGTTTACTTTTGTCCTGATAGAACGTGCGTGTCTATTAACCTGATGGTGAATATTAATACTAACAGCATTTACAGGTGGTGAGCCATATTTATCACCTTTCCAGGTGTTTTAAACTTTATTTTGTAAACTAAATGACTTTTAAATATAAGAGGTGTGTTCTCTTGTCTTTTCCACTTTGAAGAGCACTGTATCACATCATATTTGTACTCCAGAGGAAAAAGGTGGAGAAAATAATTACTAATTAATAATTTCTGCACAAACACATTAACTTAAATAACTAACTGCATGGCCTCGAGTAAATGTGGATGGCAGTGTAATTTGTTCAGCCTCTAAGGATGAACAACAGCAATAAGTTTTATTTCTAGTACAGTCATCCCTTTAATAACTTTTTTCTTTCCTACTTCAGCAACAAAACCCTAAATCACATTTCACACTCGTGCTTTCTTCCAACCTAGATGCGTGAAGATGTTTGGGGCGTTATGAAATGTAAAACACTGAAAAGCAGAAGTGTTGAGTAACTGATCTTCTATATATATCGCCAGAAAGGGGAAGTTGGCAAAATGCAGCAGAAAAAACAGCAACCCCTTCCACTTTTTTTTTTTAAATAAAACATAATGCCGCTTGTGTTGCTTTATTAATAAATCATAAGCTGGTTTCACAGTTTACATCAAAACTATCTTATGCCTAAGAAATGTAATGGAGCGATGAAATAAATTGTTTCGTTATTTTTCTCTTTCTCCACAAAGTACAGTAAGGGTTGTGTTTGTGCATCGTTTCTTTTTTTTTTTGGACGCCCCTGTCACCCAACTCTGGACCACCTCTCCTGTTTCCCGTGGAAACAAGAGGAAGATGGTTAAAGCGAGCCTTTCAGCTTGGATCCATTCTTATGTGCAGCATGTATACTGATCCTTCACCTCGACCCCTTGGGCTCTGGAAGAACTGCTATAATTTACATGTAACCAAAGCCACATAGTTTCCGATTTATTGTGTGTCGAATGAAAGAGGGGCCAGATGCCGAGTGTCTAGTTGCTGAGGTTGCGAGGTATTCTGTGGAAAACAAGCCTCGGGTCCGGTTGGAAGCTGTTTTAATCGGCCTTATGATACTTTTACAGTTTGCTTCGAGGTCATCTTTCAACGATTGAACAAAGAAATCGTGACATTAGGTCTTTGAACCCGATCTAGACTGAAAGTGTTAACTGTGTTAGACGTATCTGGATTTAGACACAAAACAGAGACCTGAGAGGTTTATCAGAGGAATCATTTCCACGATTCATCAGCAGGTCATTTTCGGGGATCCAAGTCGCTTAGCAGGCTAACCCACCTCTCAGGATAGTTTATTGGTAACGTAAACGACATAATCTATCAGTTGACCTCTTGTAAATGGCAATGTTTTCTTTTTACGCAGTGTTTTGCAGGCCTCTGAGAAGTTTAGTTTCAAAGTGCCTGCAGTTGTCATAACACACTCCAGTGATTTATGAGGAGCTGCGTTCTCATGTCTTCAGTTAGTTTTTTGGTTTCTTTTTTTTTTTTTTTTTTTGTGCAGAAGTCCTCTTGGAGTCTGGAACTCCACAGTGAGGCCGAGTTTGCTGAGACATTGCTCTCTGGTAGCCTTGGGCTTTGTTTAACCATGCATAATTGAGCCCTCCTCTTGGCTTACTCCCATGGTTGCACCCTTTTTTCATGAGATGGCCAAGAATGCAACCCTCCCCACCACCACTTCAGCCAGCCAGCCAGCCAGCCATCCCTGGAGGACCTCAATCACACACACACACACCCACACACACACCTACACACACACACACACACACACACGCACACACACACACACACGCAGAGTCACAAAGTGTACCAGGCCTGCTTATCAGAGAGGGCAGGCCTGCTATGGACTCACTTTAAACGACACACGCAAGCCAGAATGATTGTGTGCTTGCTCTGCCACACGTACAAAAGAGGAAGTTGTTTTGGGTCTGTTGAACACTGATTTCTGTCTTTCAGGCATCACAGTAAATATGTTGCTTGGGGCCGGTCATTTTGTCTTGGAGTTGCACACTTTTATCTGAAGTCCCAGAGCGATAGTTTACCTTTTTTAGAAGTGGGGTTGTGTGAATAGTTACGTGTAGTCAGTACAAGGATTCTAATAGTTTATTATTATTGTTATTGTTATTATTATTATTATTATTAGTAGTAGTAGTAGTAGTAGAAGTAGTAGTATTATTAGTATTATATTTTAGTTTTATTTGACTTGTTGTTTGTCTAATTCAGTTAGTTTTAATTCATTTTTTGAGTGTGTTTGCTAGTTTTGATCAGTTATAAGTTAAATATTGTTTAGTTTTTCTTAGGCATAGTGCTAGCTTTAGTTTTTAGCTTCAGAATGGTCAGAGTATTGTATTGTGATTATATATACATCGATTGCCCAACAGAAGATACAATTTTCAAAAAATGTATTCAATTTAGTGTAATCTAACATAAGTGTCACCACCAGGAGTATGGAGGACCGTAATTTGACGTAAACTGCTTGTGTGGGGAAAAAAATCATTTCACTTCAGTTCATTCATTGAAATAGATTCATAACCACAAAAACAAAAGATGTCACAGTTGTAATTTCAGTATGTTTTAAGTAGTTTTATAAATTCACAATATAGTACCATTTAGTTTTAAATTTTCCCCATTAATTACGATTTTATTTATTTCAGTTAACAAAAATGCTTTCTCAATTTCGTTTCATTATTTTGTTTTAGTTAATTAAAACAACCTTGGTCAGCACCTTACCTGCTTCATCAAAGCAATTCAGTTTAGAAAATCTAAATTTCTACTGGAAAAATTGAGCTAGAAGAAGGAAGAGTGTGGTACAAAGACATGATGTGGAGGAAGTCTGGGTTGTCAGGGAAGTTTGAGAGTCACAAAAGTATTTACACCTCTTGAACTTTTCCACATCTTCATAAGAAGATGAAATCTTTTAGTGGCGCACGACAAATCGGAACACAGAAACATGTGGCATCACATGCAAAATGTCAAATTTAGCAGCAGTTCACACCAACCCCTTCTGTGAAGTGTTGAAACATGGTGGTGGCAGCATCATACTGCGGAGTTGTTTTTGTTTTCTGCATCTGCTCAGAGCTGATAGGAAGATGGATGGAGCGAAAGGATTTGTAGAAAGAAATTCTGTTAGAAGTTGCAAAAGACATAAAACTTGACCAGGATGATGACACACACGTTGCTCACTCGCTCCACTTCTCCTCGTTAGCCAGTTAGCATCACCTGGACAGCTCACAGTTACTCATTTCTGTGTCAGAGTGAGGAGGACTCGGGTGTCGAACTGTAACTTTCACCAGTCCGATTAAATCTGAGAAGTGGAAGATTGATTTGTTTTAAAACTCATCCAGCATGTTTACATCCTGAAGCAATGAATTACTCTCAGTTACAGTTTTAAATACATAAATGCTGTTCGAAAAAGTCTGTCGCTTGCTGGAAACGGGTAGACGTTCTCATTAGCAGAGCGAACGGTCGGTGAGCTGTGGCTAACGAGCCGGGAGAAATGGTGTGTTTTTGACACCCTCTTTGTAACCTTTATGCTTTGTTTGGGCTTGTGGGTAAAATAATAACCTGAAGACTGGGAGGTGTGAGAAATGCCATGTACAGGAGCAAAGACTTGTAATACAAACAATGTTTGCTCCATCTAGTTTAAGCCAAAGTGGTAAATTTAAATAAATCGTTTATATCTTTTAGATCTTTAGTCTCATTTACATCTTTTTTTTTAGTCTGAAGTCGATTCGGTTCGATAAGGTATGCAAAATCAATTTTAAATATGTTTTGTAGAAGCAGCAGACCAGATCAGTTGAAAATAGGTAAACTAGAGCCTTTGGTAAAATATTGACTTCAAAGCAAAAAAAAAAAAAAAAAATCTGTTTTCAAACCCCAAATGCAGAGAGGTGGAAAGTGAAGACGCTCTCATTAATCCTCTCCTCCACGGCCCCTTTGGTGCATTAGAAAAACCAACAACTGGAACTTCCTCTGCTAAATTTGGAGTTTGTATGACATTAACAACGCTCATATGCATTTTGTAGTTGTCAAATTTAAATCCCATATGCTCAAAAGGAGTCACAGCAGCTAGTAATCAGTGTTGAAAAAAGCTTATTCACTTCTGTAACTCAAATCATCTAACACATTCTAATGGCACAAAAGCTGATGTTTTGTAAGCCTCTATTTGTGTTAATTATTAGGATTTTCACCTTACAGCTGCTGAAAACTTCACTTTTGATATCAGAATACTGTATTTTGTCGGCTCCCCTCCATTCCACTGCGTTCGGAAAGTGTTGTGAATTTGGAGAGTACCATTATCACAAAGAAGATGAATCCATGTTTTCAGGGGATTTTTTTTTTGTTTTTACACCAAATCTGAGCCTAAAACATCTAAATGTCACAGCTAAAACTGAAGACTCATTGGATCAGGTTTTACAAATCTGTTACCGCCCAATTTTGGTGAGGCTATGTGAACTGGAACCTCAGTTAGGGGTGGGCAACACAGAGTTGGAACTTTATTGAGATATTTTGTGGTACTTTTGTGATAATGATGAACATTATTTCTTTTTAAAAAAGTATTTGCAAACACTGTTCTTTAAAAGCAGGCATCTTCAGGATGCCACTTATTTAAAGAAGTGTGATTTATATCACTAAGCTGCATGCAGAAATTGCATTTAATCATATTTTCAAATGTACTGATATTTATTGATGCACTTATGGAACTGACAATGGAGGAAATATTTTTTAAAAACTTTGTTTTTTGATAATACTGTCAGTTTTGTTTCTTACTTAACATCATTAATTGAAATTTAACAAGGCAACAATAAATCAAAATTCTTATCATGATAAGAGGTTTCTCACGATAAATGATAAACGATACGGTAAATGCCCAACCCTAATCTCAGTTTCCTGTTTCTAGCTGTCTGAAGACGCGTTGAGCTTCTGTCATCTTGAACCAGTCTGCCCATTTTCCTCTGGCCTCTAATAAACAGGCTGACAAGTCTAAATTAGTAGGCCAGTGTGCAAGCTGCCCAGATTGTGTAAAAAAACCCCCAAAGAAATACCATTGGCTGAAAACTGGTGGTTAAAAAAGGAATGTGTCTAGCTGCAATAAACAGTGGAGGGATGTCACAGATAGTCTTATCCTTGTCCAGTGTTATGTGCCTGATATTTTTGCAAATGATTTCAGTAATGAAATAAATTGTTCAAACTGATTTTAACAGTTGCTTTTGTTAAAGTTGCAACTCCAACATCGCCTAACATTGTGAAACATTCCAGCAGTGGTTGCTAAATCGAGGCACAGTGAGGAACAACAAGCCGATACAAAATGCTGGCTGGAGGTATTTGGTGCCGTTCGGCTTGTGAACGCACTGCAGAAATACAAAATGTTTCCAAGTATTTTTGGTCCAGTTTCTAGTGCAAATATATTAGTACGCTTAAAATAAGACAAAACTAACTTACTAGTAACTTTTCAAAAAGAAACAGGAGCTTGTGTTAAGTCGGTAATTCCTTAATATTGATGTGAAACAATCTGCCAGTGGAAAAAGACATTTTAACTTATAATATTTGAAAAATGCCTTGTTCCACTGGCAGATCATTTAACTAATAACTAGTACATTTTCACCAATATTAAGAAATTACTGACTTAAATCAAGCTCCTATTTCTTGCTGAAAAGTTCTTGTATGTTAGCTGTATCGTATTTAAAGTGTACTAAAATTATGGCACTAGAAACTAAACCAAATAATCTAGATTTGTGCTTTTGCAGTGTGCAAAATCTGTGAAGAAAATGGACCTAAAAGCATTACTTCCTCAGTTGAGATATGGAGCAACCAGAAAGACTGCACTATCATAAATATGTTGATGTAAAGCTTTTAGATAAATGAAAACATTTGTTAGATTTTTTTCATATGCGTCAAGTGACTGGAGCTGTGTCAGTGTGAATGCAGGCTGCCATACACTGCATCTGAATGCTCAGAGCCTCTTAACATATTTTCTTGCTCATCAACGTGATTTCACAGTCAGAGGTATGATTGCACGTTTTCAGCCGTTAACTGCACAGTCGCTGCATCCACAACTTTCAGATTTTTCAGTTAATAAAATAGAAAATATAGCCTTTCTCAAGAACAAAACTACCCTGCAACAAATTCCTCCTCAGAGGAAAAACATCCATCTCATGTCGAAGCACATCACCGGGCGCATGACGTCGAGGAAGTTGACAAATGCTGCATGTTGGAATGAGACTTGAAATTTCCAACATCTGAATCAGCGTTTTCGGTTCTGTTTAGTCAGAAGCCCAGAGAAATACAAGCTAACAATAAATGTTTCAGCTACAATGTTGCTCCATCTGACAGTAACAGTGAAGGAGGAGGAGTGCCTGGAGCATTGAGCATGAATTACTATTAAATTATCAATGGTTTTCCGTATCGGTTCATTCCTGCTTTTGGTTTAGATTCTCATTCCAGTGTAGGTATGTGGTGTATGTTTGGGTTTTATTCTGTCGTGTTGCTTAGCTCCCTTGTTATTAATTTGTGTGGTTATTAGTCAGCCTCCCTGCTGGGGTCCTTGCCTCACCGTGCTGCATTTTCCTGATTAGTCACACCTGGTTCTCCTGTCACTTTTTATTCACATTTCCAGTAGCTTAAAAGCCAGTGAGTTCTCTTACCTCCTCCTGTTTCTCCCATTGTCTTTTTCTCTGTGGTCTGTTTTCTCTGCCAGGCCAGTTTCCTTCATCAATGAGCTCCTGTTGTTCCTTCCGTTCCTGCTGTTTTCTCAAACGTTTAAGTATGTGGGTTATTTTAAAATCAGTGTAAGTGTAAGTAACCCCAAAGCGAATTTTGACATTTTTGTTCACATTTTGTTAGTTTCACGTTAATTTACCTAAAACGGTTTCAGTGCTGCTGGAAAACCGTCTTGCAAATTCATGAATCACACCTGTAGATTCATAAAACGTTCAGACTTGAATTCAATAAAAAGGAAAAAAAATAAAACCTGACTCCAGAATATAAGGGTAGAAAGTCCATACCTGGAAAAAAAAAAAAAACTGACTGCGTGTAGACATTGTCAGCTGCGGAATCTGCACCTGAGGACGTTTCAGTCAAATAATACCTCCACCATGATGACACATCAGTTCACTTTTATACTATGAAAGCTGATATCCATGGCAACAGCAAAATGAGTGCATTAGCAGAATGAGGCCTGTTTTCTGAATGATCCAATATTCCATGCAACCAGCATCAATAAGAGAGCATGTTGGGATTCAGGACTGAACAAGCACACTGCCACCTCAGCGTGAGGACGCCTGATGAGAGGAGATAACGGCTCATATATTTATGTCACCGTTGAATATAGCAGGTGATCTGATGGGAGGTTCAAATGTTAACCAGCCACTCACAGGATTCTTGCACCATCTGGAAAAGTCTAAAGTTTCTTCCAGGTCTGGATTAATACAGAAAATTAATTTTGTATTTCCACACCTTGTAGCCTGTTCCATCCATCTGTCCATGTAGAAACTGGTTTTACTAATTAAACCAAAAGTCAATTTTAACGCAAGCACCGTTTCAACTTGGATGTTTAATCCAGAAATAAAACCAATTGCATTAAGCAGTAAGAGGGGCTTAGTTCTTAAATCAAGCTCCCAGAAGACTCCAAATAAATTGTAAATTCTAAACAGAGCTGATAGTTTTAGTATCCCCTGCAACACTGAGGATGTTCGGCCTCTCTGCTGCGCTGTCTGGTGACAAAAGGCCACAGCGATGGGGGGAGAAGAAGGCACGGAGCCCTCCACCCCCTCCTTTTTCTCCGTTATTCTCAGTTAGGGAAGCGGGCAGGGAGCGGGTGCTGGAGAAGTGCAGGGGGGGGATGAATGGGACCAGCTAGTGACCTCAGACAGAAAGAATGTCCCCGTTTGCTCAGTCGGCCCGCTCCCCTAGCAGCGCTCCACATAGTCATCAGAACTGGGGGCTTTGTATTCACCTTCCAGACCCCAAACTGCAGAGCAGAGGCCACAGACCAAACCGACTTCTCACTCCGCTTTTCATCTTGCTCCCCAAAGTGTGATTTAAAAAAAGTAAAAGTAAGCCTAAGAGTCTTAAAAATCTCACCTGTTGTGTGGACGGCGTTCCTGTGCATCCCCGGCCGGTTATACGTCCGTTACCGCCTCGCCATTTCCCAGCATTTTGACACTGGGCGTGCATTTGAAATACAGCGATTGCATAAATGTCATTGTAAAAACGAAGGGGGTGACCATGCTGGGAGACCAATAAACCCAGTGGTGACTCTGGAATACAATTAAATCTGACTAATCCAGTCAGATTTATGAGATCCGTGGGTTTCGTCTGCCCTGCTTCTGGATGAAGTCATCGTGCTGCCACAGAAACACGGCCGCCGGTACGTGAATTTGAATGGACAGGCTGTGTGAGATGCGTGGCGGGGGGCTGCAGAAGCCAGCGTGCAGCAGAATTTTTTTTTCCTTTTCTGACTGGATTCAAACTTGGATTCTGGTGAATGAAAGCTGGACCAGAGGAATTCAGCCTTCACACTGGCACAAGCCCAGTACCACCAACCGCGACTTGATTGTCGTTTTAAAATACCAAAGAGGTGATTCATATTTCTTGCACATAGGTTGAAAACAGCAGCTTAAAATGGATTTTTAACATAGTCATAGTTTTCAACTCCTGTTCATCCTTATAGTGTCAATTGTTGCTGGTATTTCTGGCAGTTGTGTACATAAGCAGGCAGATACAGCACGACCTTTGGAAAGCAGCAGGGCTTATTGATTGTGTAAATGCCGTGTGAATGGAGTTGAGTCGGGATCAATGGTTGCAGTAAGTAGACGAACACTTAAAATGACCAATTTCCCCCCAGCCATCTGCTCTGTGCCGACCTGCTGCGGGCAAGTCCACGGAGACACAGGCAGTGAGACGTATTGTGGCACACATCCAGACTTACTTACAACTAGCAACATTTCCGACGCCGTTTGGAAATGAATAAAAGTCTTTTTTAGGCATTAAATACAGCTGTGAAATAAGATCCAATGTCTGTTGCTTCATGGTGTTGTGGTGACCTGTTTGGTTTGTATATTTACAAGATTCAGAGTATTTTATCAGCAGTATCGATAACTTTCTGAACAACCAGAAGGATTTAATTATTTTTTATTAAATTCTGTTCAGTGTGTCATATTGGATCATCTCAAAGCAGTTTGCAAGACAAACTGATCCACGTTATTACAGAAATATCCAGTCAATCCGATCAATTCAATTACATACATTCCAATTCAGCCCTATGTGTAACACAACCAAATTGTTTATTGTGTCCATTAGTGAAAAAGATGTAGGCTGAAGGAAACTCAGTCAATTGCATTGATTTTCCTGCAATCCTTCCTCCTTAATGAGCTGTCTAAAACAACTTCAGCCTGAAATCTTTCGTGGCTTTTTTAATTATATAAGACTACAATAATTATTGCAGCGGCATGCCACTTAAGTGCTCCTACTAACAGACTTCCTTTGTGATTTCTTCCAGGGAGGAGGCTACGAGGGAAGGCCTTCTACAACGTCAACGGGAAGGTGTACTGTGAGGAGGACTTCCTGGTGAGTCCCTGCTCATTCATGTTTATGGATTTTCCTTTAGTGATCACGGGGAGGCGACAGAAGGTGCAGAAACAAACCGTTTAAGTGCTGTAATTAGAACTCCAGCACCTCCCCCTCAATTTAGACTCATTTCAACCAAATTTCCCTCATGTGCTCGTTCTTGCTGCACACACAGACAGTTTTAGAGGTGCGGGAGGAGTGTTGAACAACTTCTGGTCTCATCTGCTTCAGATTAGCTGGGCAGGCCCAGAGTTTGTGGTGCCCGAAGTTACTTTTGTTTAAAACTTTCGCGTCAACGCAACTGAAACAATGAAACACCTTAGTTACCAAAGTGAAGCAGAGGAGAACGTTGAAGCTCCCGATTGGTTCCTGTAAACAGCTTCGTAATCTAGACGAACTCATAACACATGCTGCTGACTGCGCTTCCTGTTTATAGACAGCTTCCCCTTAAAGATTAACTCGCCGATATGTTAGGAAACACTGAAATTCCTGTTTTGCACCGCACCATCACCACCCCTCTGATGCTGGAGGCCAGAAGACAGGATGAAGACTAATCGCCTTCCTGTGGCTGAGGCTTGTCTGGTCTGCCCCGTCACCGCGGGAGTGTTTCAGGCTGTGGCGGTGGTGGTGGGGGGAGGCGGATGGGGGGGCTTCTTGTGGCAGATGGTGGATTCGGAGAGGCGTTAATGGGCAGGGGGGCGGGCGGCCCATCAACACCTCCCACCTCCACCTGGTAGCTGCGTCTCTTCTGCCGAGCCCTCAGTGTCATCAGGTCGTGACCCAGGAGGGGTTGGGGGGAAGGCTGTGTGCTGCAGATGGCCACTTTTATTATCTGACGGAACGAGCAGCAAGATGTAGAGGGTTTTTATAACTATAACTATAAAACACATTTCACCCTATCAACACACAGTAAATTTGATTAACTGGGCCTGAAAACGTCCCAGAAAGAGACGGAGGATAACAGAGAGACAAAGACATCCTGGTGTGAACGAAAGAGCGCAGGAGCGCCCTCTATAGGCGACTCTGAGAATAATCAGTTTTCCTGTTAATCAGTATTAGGTGCCAATAGTTTGGCGTAAAATCTATTAAAGTGTCTGAACTGAAGGAAATAAATTGTGCACTTCGTCTTTCCCCACAGTACTCTGGTTTCCAGCAGACAGCAGAGAAGTGCTTTGTGTGTGGTCACCTCATCATGGAGATGGTAAGAACTTTCTCCATTGTTTTAAGAACAGATGTGGGTATCCAGAAATTGTGCCCAAGTAAAAGTACCGCAACATATTTTAACTGCATTAAAAGTAAGAAGTAGACATCCAAGAAATGACTCAAGAGAGTAAAAAAGTATTTGGTAAAAAAGATACTCGAGTACTCAGTAACTGATCGATTATTTAATATTTAAAATCACATAATCAGACAGACCAAAATATAAAGCCATGTGCAAATGTTTTCCAAAGAAAAATCTTTTCTAAATTGATTTCTTTCAATATAAAATGTATAAAACTGCAAGTGTTTGTCTGTGTCTGGTGAATTTTTGGTTAAAACCATTATGCTGATAACAATAAATTAATTTCAATGGAACCAACTTGAAGTTGAAAGTTTTCTAACTAGTAAATAAAATGCATACCACACCCTGTACCTATTCCTACTAATAGGAAGAAAGTATTAAGTACGAGTGTTTTTTCTTCTTTGCTTGTTCTTGCTTGTGTGCTTGCTCAGATACTCCAGGCGCTGGGAAAGTCCTACCATCCGGGCTGCTTCCGCTGCGTTGTGTGTAAAGAAGGGTTAGATGGAGTGCCTTTCACCGTAGACGTGGAAAACAACATCTACTGTGTCAAAGACTACCACACGTGAGGAAAACGTCACCATCCGCTGCAGTTAGACAATGTTATTATTGCTAACAAGGTGTTCTGTTAGCGTTGATTTGCACCACTGGCATCATGGCAGCAATTAAGGACAGCGACAGATTAAGCGATCAACACATGTTCACTTATGAAACTCGTGTTGTAATTTCTGGTCTTTTTCCAACGCAGGGTTTTTGCGCCGAAGTGTGCTTCGTGCAACCAGCCCATCCTTCCTGCGCAGGTACAAAGCTAAATTATCTCATGTTTTAAATTATCACTACAGTTCTGATGAGTTCACCTCTGGTTTACAGGTTTTGTACTTTACTTACAAAACCTGCAAAATAAAAACTTGGCGAGTCCAACACGCTACTCTTTGCTGCATTGAGCTTTGGAGATTTTTATTTATCTTTTACAAAAACACAGATTTTGAAGAACTCAAACAGAAAAATGTAAATAATTGCATTAGTATGAAGTTTTCAGTTATTACAAGGACAGTAGAGACTTAAGTTTATCGGAGCAGAAGGTGATGTTTTAGTTTACATCAGATTGAAGACAGCAGCATGTGTTTTTTAAATTTTTCTGCAGCTGTTAGGCATCCCTTGTCTGTCACTTTAATAGAACAGCAGTCTGGTGTGAAGGAAAGGCCTAACTATGAGTCTGTTCTCGCAGGGTTCTGAAGAGACCATCCGGGTTGTTTCTATGGACAAGGACTACCATGTGGAGTGTTACCACTGTGAGGTGAGACACAGCGTTCATTCACACGCAGTAGTAAGACCAGTCTGTGATACTCTTGTTTGGACTGGTGATGAATTTAGCATCATTGTGTATGATTCAGCTCCTCTGAATCAATGAATGAGACTACAAATAAACAGCCATGCCACTCTGGCTGGCAAAGTGTTGGCGCATTTTCGCATCCTCTCAGTCAGCGCTGTGAACCTGTCTGAGAACTGCACGTTCTCAGACAAGTGAGACTAGACTTTTGCACCAGTGAGAATGAATCACGGCTGTGGACACTAACCCAAGGATGCAGTTGAACATTGTGACTCACTGACTGAGCACATTCCAGCCCAGTGCTTCATTCTCAGCTGGGGGCTTGTTGTGAAACCTCACTTATCTTCCACCTTTATGCCATTTCCTTTCGTAATTTAAAGGTGACTTATTATGCTTCTAGAACAGGCTAGGACAGGGCTATGGACTACAAGAAAACATGTTCATTACATTTTGTTGCACAAAATCATTAGATAGAGATTTTTAGTTTCTACCTATTTTGAGCTCCTTTTAGAATACAAACTGCTGCAAACAGATAATTATAAACCTTACATTTTTAAAAAGCAGAAGTGGAGCCTCTTGCACAACCAACAAGAATGGTTTCTAGATAGTAAGTCAACAACAAAACATGTGTCTTTTCCAGTAGCCATTGTGCAGCACATTCAGTGGTAAAACCAGCTAAATGAAAGTGCTGGAGCTCTGTTTGAGTTGCTAGGTGACAGGTTGCTAGGTAACAGGGAAGTTCCCGTTGATTGTGGCTCAACAACTGAGAGGTTTTTGAAACAGTTTGTTTTCCATACACCAAAAAACATTAACTTATAGACATTAAATCGTCTGGTTAGCTTTAAGTGCTTAGACTGTTTTTGGAAACAGCCAAGACCCAAGTGGAATTATAAAATTGCACAAAATGTCAATTTAGCATAATAAACATTCAAGAATGATGTGAAAAACAAAACTTTCCTCAGGAAAATTTCACACCTCCTTGCTGTGATCATATTCAGAGAAGTTACATTTCATTTATGCAATAATAATCAGCAGAAACAGCAGGGTAAGACTTGCTAATGTTTCTGAATGGCTGACATTCTGGGAAAAGGTCACAATGTAAGCAGAGGTTAATCATTCAACCGAGTCTTGCAGGAAGAGGCTGAAGTTCACTTCTGAACTCAGTAAATTTATTACACATTAGAAAAAACAGGGTAGCTTCATCATTCATTTTACATTTAACACGGGGTAGATTATGATTCACTCATTAAAAGTTAACTTGCACTAACAGTTTATGCATTCAGCTCTTTTTGTCCAGGTGTGAATCGCAGGTTTATGTGATTCCTGCTGGTTGTTCAGTGGTCTCCCAGGGGGGCAGATCCCCACCCCATGTTGTAGGGCAATTATTAGTTGAGAACTTTATCACTCTGGTTTCAATGCGAGAATGATTAAAAAGGAAGTCATGAGTCATTCTGTCTAAATTATACAATGAGCTCTTTAAGGAAACCGAACTGAACTTGAGCTATATTGTGAAAAAGATTTTGTTTTTTAGCATTGCAAAGCTGTTAACATCATATCGGCGGTTCTACAAAGCATTGACTCAGTAAAGACAAAAGCACATAAAATAATTCATCAGTCTTTGGTTGTAACACAGTGTAGTGTGTCAATTCTTGCACCAGAAGCTAAATATCGATCTGAATCTTGACCATCTCTGTGACACTTTTATGTTTTCGTCAGGATTGTGGTCTTCAGCTGAACGATGAGGAAGGCCACCGCTGTTATCCACTTGAAGGCCACCTTCTCTGCCACAACTGCCACATCCAACGACTCCAGTCAAAGCTGCCCGCCCACCCGCCCCCGAACTACCCCCTCCATGTGACTGAATTGTAGGAAGGAGACCCAGCTCCACCTTCGAGATGATCCAGGACACCAGCAGCGGGGTGAAGAGGGATGGTCGCCCACTCCTCCAGCAGCCACGGTCATGATTCCAGGCGCTGCACCCCCAGCTACAGAAAGGGTCTCCATTCCTCCCTTTCTCCTAATCATTTGGGTGCATAATCCAAAACCAGACTCACCCAGAGGGCCCCTACTAAAACCAGCCTTTGACGTTTTCACCTTGTTAAGGAAGCAGTTCCTGGATTTCTTGTGTTTTGACTGAAGAGCTTCACTGCGGCGCTGTCACAGCTGAGAGAACGAGGATCCGGCGTTGGCCGGGCCGAATGGGCAGTGCCTTCAGAGCGTTTTCTCTCTCCGTGCAGCTTTCAACACTGAAACAGAGCCCTGCAAAAGGCTATGCAAAGGACCCCCAGCATCATGACGCAGGGCTGTGAAGAAAAACAAACGACTCTGCACCGTGTCGTCGACGTCACAGTAGCACCACAAGCCCAGAGAAACCGACTGACATTCCAAGAAGATGTCCAAGATGACACCTCGAGAGATTCACAAGCAGTGTCTTAATTAATGATTATATTATGGACAGAGAGAAAACTTTAGATGCACATAGGTCGTCTTTTTATATATGAATATATATTTCGCAGACGTTTTCCACATAAGATCCTAGATGTAGATTGTATTTTTTTATGTATGTGTATCTGTGAGCGTGACATAATTGGAGGTGTAACTGAAGCCTCTGCAGCTTTTGGGTCTGTTGCATTCTCTCTCCCCTAGAGTCGCTTCATGTCTGTCAGAGGGTCAGAGATCCACAGGAAGCAGATGTGGGTCTTGTAGTTTTTGCATGCAGTTCTTTTATTCTATTTTAAGCACATAGACACAGTTCATTTTGTTACAAATTTGTTATTTTTAAGCAAATTCATCCCTGCCAAGCTGATGTTTGCATACTCCAAATAGTAATTTTAAACATTCGAAACTTAAATCCAGGAACTGACTCAAAACAACTGTTCCACCCAAATATTCAACAAAGAGCTGGAAATTTCCAGAATTCTTTTTTTTAATCAAATCTAGCGTAGCTGCTTAAAGTTGGATAAAACAAACTGCATGCTCACTTAAAAAATGTTTTTTCCTTCCACATTTATTTCCAGACACTCTTATTTTGTCATATAATTACATCATCCATGACTATGAGCAAGCTTCACTTGTCCACTATTGTCCACATAAGTGTATCTCAATACATTAGAACATTATGAAAATGTAAATTTATTTCAGAAATTTTGTTTAGATATGCAACTACTGTTTTAATTTGGATAATGGCTTGTAGCTGAACAAAATTCAGTTCAATTAATATTTAGCACCGATTGAAAAAAGATTTACATTGTAGAAATGTCAGACTACTAAGAAGTATGTGCTTGTACTGTATGGTGCAGTATATACTCTCAATACTTGCATGAATTAATGCTTCAATGAGGAGAGTTGAGGTATTTTCCTCCCACTTAACTTTCCAGTAATATTCTTAGATATTACAGTCAAAAAAAATCACTTTCTCAAAACATTTTTATGTTACTTATGAAAATTGGATTTTGGAAACATATTAATGGAAAGTTGAGTGAAAGAAAGAAGTGTGGTTATTTTGTAATAACTATAATTGGAGTCCCCAAAATTATGCCATTCTTTTTGCAATTACTCTACATATGAGTTTTTTTTTGGGGGGGGGTTTGCAACACTTTTTTTTACTGAAGTAAATAAACCTTTTAATGATAGTCTAATTTACTGAGATGCACTCATATGTCCCATTGTGTTCTGCACAGAGTCTGCTAATGTGTTATGTGGGAAGAGGGGATACTTGAAAGCATGGAGCTGCTGGTCCCACCTATGTGCTTTTTTAAGGGATCCCCACCCACCGTTGCTCGTGTGTGTGTGTTCTCGCAATCACATGCACTTATGTGTCTGAGTGTGTGTGCGTGTGTGTGTGTGTGCGTGTGCGTGTGTGTGTGTGAGTCCATAGGAAGACATTAGACTAAAAATATAAAAATCACTCAATGTTAAACTGTTTCTTTCACATATCCCTGAGTTTTGAAACATTCTTTTTATTTCTGCTTGTACCGATTCTCGTTTAAACATTCCTTGGATGTTAATGGTTTGAAACCAGAATTCAAAATTGCTTACTATAAAGCAAACAGTTGAGTTTCTGTACATTTTTGCAGATGAACCTCAACGGTTTGTGCTTATAAAAGCAGCTGATTAAAATATCTATCTGTGTGTGTGTATGTGTATGTGTGTGTGTGATAGTGAGAGAGAGTATATGTGTACTAGTGGCAGGCCCCTGGCACATGCACCTCACTGTGTTTGCAGGGCAGCGCAGCAACCAGCAGGATGACCCCGATTATCTCTGTTAAAATCTGATGATGACATTAAAAGATGCTGGAACCGATGCATCCGATTTTCTCTGTAGCACATCCGTCACCCATCTGAGGTTGTGGCTAGAGCGGGGGAAAAAAAAAAAATCTCACCAACCATTTTGTGCATACACTGACCCGTACTGTAATGCTGTAATACACTCAGTTGTGAATAAATACTACTGAATGTGTTCAAAACAGAGAGTGAAGGCAGGGGTCATCATGTGAATGTAATGTATAGTGTTTTGTAAAAGCAGAGAAGAAAATGACTGCAAACTGTATGATCAACCTCACCTTTCCTGCAAGGCTCAAGTAACGTGTGCTGTACTTGGAGACTGAGGCATTCTATGAATTAATCTAATATCGCCCAAGAAAAACTTAACAAAACCCGATTGTATCCCCTTGAAAGATGTCTTAATTTACTTTTTTAAAATAATACTTTGATTTGTATTTCATAAAGAGGCTAGTTTTTTATTTTTATTTTGTTTCCTATCAAAAAATAAATAAATCACTTGGAAAGAGAGATGACTTCTACTGTTAGTTCCATCAAGCACATCTCCACACCTGTCACGTTGTTTTGTAATGCTCAGTGTTTTGATTACCTAGATGGTTCATTTAAACAAAAAAGGAGACTAGATTTATTTATCTAAACATGAAAAGGTCTAAAGTTATTTAATGTATTAAAATCAGGACGTATCATTTAACTGTAGATGACATAATCTGCTTTTTCAATAAAGTGGTTTTGTAGCTAACTGTAAAAAGTGTTGTTTTTTTCTTCTCATCTGCATTGATTCAAGAAGCAAGTTGGATTGCAAAGAGAAGGAGTCCTAGTTCAAAAACTTTGGGAATTTCTCCGTCAACGGCAGCGTGATTGAATTAATTCAAAGTTTTTGACAAATCTCACAAATATGAAGCGTAGGGAAAGGCTATGAGTCGAGAACGGTTTGGGTTTCACAAGCCAAAACAAGGTTTTCCACGTTACCAACCAGCCCATGTTCCCATGCAATATTATTAAGGGGAAATATTAATTTAGTACACAATCGTTGCCTATTTCTGAGCTTCTGTAACATTGCTGGCCTCTATTATTGATGTTTTTGCATCATCTTCCAGTAGGATAGTGTTTATTTATCCTTTAGATAATAGCAGTGCAGCACAAGCAATTAAATAATATAATAGTTTTTGAGTCAAATCTGCAACTGCAACTAAAGACCTCAGTTGGAAAGACTCCCACACAGCAAAGTTAGTTTAATTAAATATGTTGAGAATGGCAGTTTTGCTCAATTCAAGGGCAAATCTAATTTGACCCATGCATTCAGTCATAGCGGTGTGTGATGAAGAGTTTCTCCTGGGATCCAGTCCTGCTGACTTATGTTCAAAGAATCGAGAAAATTCAAAATATATAAAACCGACAGATGATTTTAAAAATTTGAACTTAACCCAAATTGGATTGAACATAATATTTATAAACACGATGCACCAAAAAGATCAAGACTCACAGTAACTGCAGTTCCCTTGGTGCTGTAAACCCTGCAAAGACATTCCTGGAAACACAAGTGAAAGCTATGTACAACTTTTTCAGAGTAGAAGAGTTCAAAAAAATTCTAAAGTCAACTTAAAAATGTACCTTAGATGTACAACAAAATCTCCATTGAGGTTTTTAATAGTAAACACTTTAGGTGTGTCGGTCTCCAAACAAAGAAAGTGTAATTTGCTGAAAAGAAATGTGCTACTGTTAGGCATAGTGGAGGAACTATGGTGCTGTGGGGCTCTTTGGTTTTCAAATTCCACAAAAACTTTCTAAGAGTACATTGCAATATGTTTTAAATAAGAAAATGGATCACCTTTGCTATTTTTTCATCATTTGTAATAATCCAAAACATCTAAATTGAGCAAAGTTTCCCAGATAGAGAATCAACAATCTTCTGTCTCCAGATCTAAATAAAGAAAACTTGTGCTTGATGAAGAAAAGAGAATAAGGACTCGGAAGAACCTAGAAATATTGTTCAGCTCCATCTCTGTACACTCCAATCTTGTAAAATATAAAAGTATTAAGTGATGGCCTGTGGTTGTTCAAAGTATTAGCAGCAGGGATTATAATTAGTAAGTTCTTAACATTATTTTTTTTTAAATATATATATATATATATATATATATAAGTGAATAAAAATGATCAAACTAAAGATTTGTCTTTTTTCCACTTTTGTCAGTGTGAGATTGCAGTGCTGCAGAAACAAAAGGATTTTAGTTTAAGTATTTTCACACATCTTTTCCACAGTGGCCAACCGATCGGTGCACATCTACATACATTTGTCCAATGACAACTTGAGCAGAAGAATAATAAAAAATGCTGCCACTGAATGGGTAGATTTATTTTGATTTGCCAAAATGAATGCAAGCGCTGGACTGTTGAGATAAATGAGAGACTGCACCCCTGTGGTGCAGTATTGTACAAAGTTTGGGCTAACTGGGGCATGAAGAAGGCTGATATCAGGAATGCTCTTCCCAATGTTAGATATAAAAAACAGGAAAGACACCAAACACTTGTAATGCTAGTATATCAATCAGGCTAAGGCTTAAGGTCTCAAGGGTGGTGGGGTCACTAATCTGGTCTCTTCTTTATAGAATATATCCCAAAAAGAAGCAGATTTTTAAAAAACAGGAAAAAAGCCAAAAAGACTAGAAATTAACATTAAATATCCTTCTACACTGTGCAAGGACACATGACGTGGTTACAGAAAGATGCAAAATTACCAAAACAAAACTCCAGTTAACCAAATTATCATAACTGATGTGCATCGCCATGAAGATTTCAAAACCAAAAATATCAGGTTATGCAACTGTGACAAAAGTGACCCCATTTAAACAGTCCCATAAAACATAATTAAAACCAGATAATAATAATAATAATAATAATAATAATAATAATAATAATAATAATAATAATAATAAAAAGAAAAAATCACATTTCCACAAGTGGAGAAAACAGATCGTCCAAAACAAATTGCTTTTGCTGTTTCGGCACCCTTTGGAGTCGTACTGAGCAGGGGTGAAAGTAGGGGGGTACGGCAGGGTACTGCGTACCCGTAAAAGATTTAGCGGAGGTACGCAGCACCTGCAAGAGAGGGGAGCGGCTGTCAGCTGTAGAAAATCAACGGGTTCACTGTGCAGCAGTGAGTGATTAGTTTTTCAAGAACAATGTAAAACACAACTTAATCGGTTAATAAATAACTTTTTTTTCCCATTTCATATTGTTTCTGAACTCTTCGTGCTTTGCTAGAGCAGGACTGCAATATGTCGATTGCGGAAGGTTTTGAGTCGATCTCGGCGGTAGGTGACAAACTGAACGCTGCCAGGACGCTGAGACCAGCTCTGCTTCCTCTGACTCGCTTAAAACGTTCCTAACTTTATTAAAGAACAACCAAAAAATCAACAAAACGTGTTCAAGTTAATGACCCAACAACAATAATAATCTCAGTGATTATTGTTTCAACAAGGTGTTGTTGCGCAGTTCTGTGCGTTTCGGTTCCATTACCAAAATAACGAGCAGAGGAGTTTAAAATTAACTAATCAACCACCGCTGTGTTCATGAGAGGCTCATTAATGATCGCAAAATAAATATCAATTTGGCTCCCTTTTCAAGCCTGAAAACCTAATATCGGACAGAATGTTATGTTTTTAACGTAATATCTGGTCGGCTTGCGGAGCGCCATGGCAACGGGTGTGCTTAAATGACAAAGAGAGACGGAGAGTAAAAACGGTGCGAGTGGTTTAGAGTTGATCACCTATTCAGGTTTGTTTTACCTTTGTTTACCTTTGCCTTGGTGCATTACAGCCGCTGTAATTTCTGAACATTCTATAAACGACAAAATCGGTCTAATTACCTTGTTCTTTGTGAGTATACGTCATTTACAACAAACATCAAACACGGTAAATATGTGTCATTAAGTATCTAACAAACAAATGGCTTCTACCATGATAATTATGTGAAATTAAATTAATTGTCTGATATAAAAAATCATTTGGTGCTGTCTGGCTCAGAGTCTGACAGGCTTTTCCTTTATCAAACAATTTTTTTGGCTCTTATTGATGTTGATGATACTTTCTCCAAAATAATAACCTTTTTCAACTTTGTTGAAAATGAGGCTCTAACATTCACAAATATAGAAATAAAATCCAGTCCAACATCTGTTTTGAGGTGATTCCTCTGGAACCTGTTGGAGGAAAAATATCTCAACTTCAGAAGATGAGCTTTAACCTAACAGAGCTCTGTGGTTCCTCCTATCAGTATGAGAGTCAGGGTGAGGAGGCGAAGTGGAAGCTGCAGGATCTTCAGAACAAACAGGTCATGATGCAAGGCTACTGATTACCCCTCTGTCTGGACACAGGATCAATATAACCAGTTTAAAAGCTAAAATAAATGGTAATATGCCAAACATGGAAAACTGGGATGGACTCCATGCCGTGATGTTCAGGATTTAGGTCTCATGGGTTCTCATTGCAGCCAGTGGGCTGAGGGAAATACAGCTTTATTTTGTAGCAATTCAAGAGCTACTCAGCTTTTATCGCTTTGCAAAAAAATTAATCAGCATATATTTAAAACTACTTTCAGCCCTGGTACTGAGCATCTCAAAATGAATGAAAAAGACTAAATAAAGTTTTTGATTGACCTAGTTAAAGTCATGTTTCTGTCAGGTTAGAGCAGGATAGTAGATTGTTGTTCAAATTTAGAAATCTCATTGAACCTGAAGTAGAAAAAACATCCCCTCAGCTACCGAGACAGCATTTGAGTGCAGCGTTATTTCTCTTCTCTCAGAGAATTTTGCTGCTTGGAGCATGACTGCATCTCAGGGGTCTAATGGCAAACTCACCGAAAGCTCACTCATCTCAGATTGTTTGGCTCCCTTTTCATGCACTTACAAAGTAGTGGAGAAAACACCTTTTTCTGCCAGAGTGCCGAGTCGTTGGAATCCATTGGTAAGACTCTCCCAAGAAACCTTGAATCCCACTCGTATTAACTCTTAGGTTCTTTGCTGATTGCAAAAGGTTACAGAAGCCTCTTGTGGATCCAGACTTCTTCATTTTTTGTCAAATTTATCCTCCTTCTCCTTTGAGTTCATCTCTTTTTTGTTTGATGCTGCAGAAACTTTCCTACGTCTTCCTCCAGATCTGCAGGCAGATTTCTTTAACTTATGGCATGGATTTAATTTCACATGTTTAATTCTGAGACCGTATGAGCTTGGAAAGGACTACTGATTGAAGAACGAAATACCAGAAGTCAGATGCGTCAAAGCAAGTAGTCTGAACATCGGCTAGTAATTTTCAGCTCCTAATTATTCCAAATAGCTCTTCTTTGCCCTAAAGAAGATTTGCTTTTAGACTTTCATTCAAGCTCATCACAAGTACTTGCATTAATGTAAGAAAAACAGGGAAAATTCTGAGATGTAAGTGAAATGAACTTTTACATCCACTGAAGTGCACTTAGCTTTAAGCTCCAAAAGAAAAGCCAAACCCTGCTCACCCCCTTCCAGCCCTGTAGTCGTGTATTTCAATCACAGTTGTATTTATAAGCCGCCGATCTGCAGATTGCAGGAGGTGCTGATGCATTTTGCGTGGGCGTACATAAAAGCGCAGTCTGCCCACTCGCCGAGCTTTCCTGCGAGGGGGAACAGTGGTGTTTCAGTGCGAGGAGCTTGCTGGTGTTGGTTGACAGTTCTAACAGTCGGGGCACAAAGCAGCCTTTATGCATGCGAGGGTTCCACCCTGTGACTCAGGGAGCTCTGTGTGTGGATACATGTGTGCCTGTGTCCGAGCAGAGGCAGTGGAGGCCCCCCCCCAGGGACCTGCTGCTGTGAGGTGAGCTCTGTTAAACAACACAAAAGAAATCCACAACACCTTCCCTTGTGCAGACACAGGTACCCCTGCTGCCAGGAAAGAGGTGAAAATAGGCTTGCCACGGGATTACCTCATGCACACCAAATATGTGGATGGTGACCTTTGAAATTTCAGTCTCTCTTTTCCTTTTGTCTGTCTGTGTGACACTAAAGTTTTATGCAAAGATTTCTGCTGTAAGCTAGTTTAAGCTCACAGATTTCAATAAAAACAAAAAATATTTAATATGCCTCAAATGCCCCAGTTTCAGATCTGCTTCTTTTTTTTTACTAAATGAGAGAGTTGTTTTTCTCCTAAAAGTAAAGCAAAAGATTTTATCTGGATAATCACTAATGACATGTGCTCCTGGCTATTTTAATTTCCTTTGTTAAACATAACTTTATCTTTTCTTGATTTATTGGTCTTAAGGCATGCAACTTGAATATAAATTTTTATCAGGTTAGGAATCCACTTCACTTAGAGCAGCTACAAGCTTTGCTTATATAAAAGAAAGAAGAAAATGAAATATCTAAGACTCCCAACAGGACTCAAAACAGGAACATTACAGATTCCATTATTCAAATTAGCAACTTTCACCTCCAAAAGTGTATCATCTTGATCAACACTTTTCCACACTTCTCAACAATAGCTCTAATTGCATGAAAGCTGATCTCTAGATCTGGACATTGTAAACAGGAAGGCAGCTTCAGAATAATTATCAAACACAGAGAAAGTCACACTGACGGTAAAACTCACATGCCTGTGAGATCTTTTCAAAGCTTTGGTCCAACACGCCTGAATCAAACGGCTGAATTACCTCCTCAATTTGCACTTAAGCTCTCCTGAGTCCTGCTAATGACCTGATTATTTCACCCAGGTGTGTTGAAGCAGAGACCCTGCTCCAAACGTAGCAGGACCTACACAGAAGGTGAAACTTTGTCCCATTCTCAAGTCTTTAAAAAAGAAAATTCTTACATGATTTCTCTATGTCTCTGTTTCCCTGTCCACTTGAAAAAATAAAGCATTCCAGCAGCATGATGCTGCCACCTTATGTTTCACAGTAGAGACTTTGTGAGATGTTGTGTTGCTCAAGGTGACACACGGCGTTTTCTATGTTGAACAAAGAAACAAAACAAAACAAAAAAACTTCTGTCACCTTCTTCTACAAGTTTGCTGTGTTCTCCACGTGGTTTGAGGAAAAATGCAAACTGAACTTCATGTAGCTTTTACTCAACAATTAATTTCTTCTCGTCGTATTTCCATTCAGCTGTTTACTGTGTGACTTCTGAAGACAACTGGCTGACTGGAGTTTAATTGTGGTATCAGATTGAAGGGGTTGGACAAAAATGCATACCAAAAATGTTCATTTCTAGTTTATCGCTTCATGCATTGTTTTATTTTCATTACATAATATTCCAATAAAATGCGTCGATGATTGTTGTTTTAAGAGATGAGGAAAAATTCAACAGTTTTGCAAAACGATGTAGCCAAATTAGCAGCTTGTCTTAAAACAGAGCAGTTCCCATTTCTCATACAGACTTTTTTTTCCTGTATGAAAATAAAGAAACCAAAATTTTGTAGTGATTAAGTTCCGAAAAGATCTTTTTTCTTTATTTATTGAAGCTGAAGAGACACAAAGCATAAACCTTGCTCTCACAGCAACACTGTTGGCAACAAAAGCCACACAGTCGTGTCGCCTCGCGTTGACTTTCGGATCACAACCCAAAAAAAAAGCCTTAATGTAAAAAAGATGTTTCAGCCATCACTGGAAACTCTGCTGTGATTATGATGCATCGCATTTCCAGCCAAAGCAGAAGCCAGCGTGGGAGTATTCTGTTTTTTTTTTTGTTTTTTTTTGTATAACTCTCACATTGTAATGCTGATAAGAGCCAGATGTTGGTCCATTTATGCCTTTTTCTGCAGATTCGAAAAATGCTTCGAATGGATTCTTGGTCAGGAAAAGAAAACTCAGGCAACTCACTGAGCGACATCCTCGCAGGCCACACAAGCTGAGCCTTCTCATAGTTTGACAGGGAAGAATCTTGATAAGCTCAGGAAAAAAACGAAAGAGTTTATAAGAAGAACAGCTTTACATGTTTGCTCATGATTTACAACTGATGTTTCACTTTTTTGTATAGCACAAAACCGCTCATGTAATGCAGATATTTTACAGGGAGCCTCAGGAACATGTGGTCAGCTGATGTCCCAAGAGGTCCTATTGAACTCTAACAGGCTTCTAATGCTGCCGAGTCTTGAGCTCTGCCCACGTACTTAACTTATTCTTTATATAACCCCTGTAGTCGTGGGAAAAATGAAGCTGCGCTTGACACTGAGGCTTCTTTTTTTTTTTTTTTTTAACATTTTCTCCAGAGTTTTTCTGTCATTCTTGTCGATCGCACATTGAGATGGCCCAGAGTCAGAGTTTGGTTTTATGATTGCAGAGCTTAGATTCACCCCAAGAGAAAATGTTCCCTGAACGTACCTAGAAGGAGAAGACAGCTGGTTTCATGGCTACACTAAATCTAAAGAGATAAACAACAGTGGCTGTAGGTTCTCTTCTTGGAGATTTACTTTCAAAGCTGAATTATATAAGATGATAGAGAATCGTGAACCTGCTTCCAGCACTGCATATCAGAGAAATTAAAGTCCTCTGGGTTCAGGGTCAAGTCACCACTTCAGCCGCATTTCAAGTAAACTTATAGCCATTTTACCTGGTCCTACTTCCATTTTGCACCATGAAAGAGTGCATTTTCATGAAGTATGGGGATAAATACTTGTAAAAATGATAAATTTTGATGTATAACTTATCTGTGAATATATTATTTTCTGAACTTTCCCTTTATTTTGTATTTTCACCCTTTTTGTGACCACTGACTTTCATGACATATGACAGATTCTGACCACCAGTCAAACTAACATGTATCTTACCAACCTTCTATTGGTAAATTGTATTTATTGGATTCAAATAATCATATTTTCTAAAAGCTGCAGTATTTAACTTTTATAAAATATGTAATTTTTTTCTTTTCTTTTTTTTTTCATATTTGCTAAAACTATCAGTATGTCGGTATCAGTGTAACATGAGACAGATAATCTCCGATGCCTTCTCCCTGCGGTCCTGCTGTCAACTATGCGCAGGTATCAGAAACAACCAATGAGAACGAATGCTCAAGCTAGTTAGCATAGCCGCCGATGACGATGGATAAAAGTTTTTTCTGGAATGGTAAGTTGTTTCTCTGCCATTACTACCCAATTTTGTAAATTCAGACTTCTCTGAAACTCTGACCTGAACATGAAACTGCGGCTGTAAACTGCCAAAAGTGCACCGGAGGCAGGGCAGAACCTCACGTAGGCAGACAAGTGGATCTGAAGGAAATAAAAGTGCCTGACTAAAGCATGAAGTGGACTGTGAAGTTGACTAGATATGCATAGACACCGTACAACAAACATGCCAGCAACGCATGTGGAACGTTATCCATGCTTTCAGGCTGTAATTTGATTCCACTGGCCTTTTTTTGTTTCCTCATGCTGACTTACTTCCTGCTTGTTAAACTCAACCCCGCGGTCGCCACTCAGACTCTGTGGCTGCAGGTACAAACAGCAGCACTTCCTTTTCTTGCTGATGCGCACTAATAACTCATTAAGGACGGATGGTTAGGGTATCCTTGGACTGACTCGGTTTCTTTCTGTATCTTGTTTCAGAGCTGGAGATGAGAAAAAAAAAAGAAAGCACAAGTTCGACTTGAAGTAATGTAGCGTTGCCTGGCAACAGCAGTGAAAACCCGGCGGTGTCTGGGGGTCTGAGATTCTTTTTTAACTTTGTGTTTGTCCTCATAGACGCTCTGTAATTGTACCCAGCAGAAGGTTTAAAGAGACCGAGTCTGCTAATGACATGTTCTATACGAACATATTTTCTCATGGTTTTGACCCAGGGGTCAAATGTTTTGGTGAGAGATTCACAGGAAGTTTGGCGTGTGTTTTCAAACCATTTGCTTTAATGATGTTTAGATGAAGTGCCAATGAAGAGTGGATTGTGATCCAGATGCTGTTTGTTTTTCCTCTCTAAATGGATGCTGCGGAGTCTGGGGACCTGCGGGGAGGAGGAAACCACCACAACCGAAATGAACTCTGCACTTTTGTTCCAACAAATGGTCATTTCTGGGAGGCCAGAAATTACCTCCCAGGAAATAAACCAGGCTTTCTGGTGACATCTAGTGACGGCCTAATTTCTGACGCACGTTTGGCTCATTTGCTCATGCTGTAGGTGAATACTGAGCAACTCGGCCTTGAGAGTGCAACTGAGGATCAGATAAAGGATATTTATTTCAAAAACACAAATTCCTGCGGCAGTAGAGACAATGAGAGAATGATTCATTCTGCCTGCAGCAACAACTGACTACACTTGTAACACAGCAAAGGCAGAACTGTAGACAGTCACAATATTCATAATGGGAGCGCAAACATGGAGTGCTTCGGCTCGGCTGCGTGGGAGAGACCAGCTGCCTCAGCGTCCAGGCAGATCCTGAACTGATCTGAAGGGTAATCACGTTCAAAGGAACGATTCAAACTTAGGCAAAATTTTTCTTGAGGAAGTTGATGAGTCCGTTGGTGGATGAGTCGTGGGAGTGGACCTCTGCGGTGTCCTTGAGTTCTGGCTCGATCTTCTTTGCAAGCTGCTTACCCAGTTCGACTCTGTCGGTGGAGCAGGGAATGAGAAGAAAGGAATCATTAAGTGTGCTGATGCGTTTTTCAGATCTCTTTAGCTGCTGTTTAGTATTATGTACAGCCTTAAAGCTGAGCAGTACAGCAAATTACTAGGACGGACAGTGTGGGGGAAATGCAGAAAGTAGTGCATTTTCTCCTCTTGCTGCTTTATTTTGTTTTTGCACTGGACTCACAAAGCAGATAACACTAATGAAAATGGAAATGCAAGCATGCCCGTCATATCCAGGAGAGGGGAACAGTTTGCGTCTATTTTTGCACAACGTAGCAGTTCTTCAGCTCCAAACACAGCGGATACAGAAGTGATCAGAGAGATAGATTTATTTTTCAGCATTATTATCATTATGGTCTCCAAGCCCTGCAATAATTAAAAGCTTTAATTACAACTTCAGCAACAGTACCGGAGCAGAGGAATTAAGCAGGAACAGCATTTCTAAATAATACATGATGCTGCAGATTGTAAAAGACAGTGGAATAATGTCACAGTTTAACAAATTTGTTCAAAGACAAGAAAATATACAACTAATTACAACATTTTAATGTGTAGCTATTAGAGTACACTTTTCTATTAAGTTATTTTATCCAAATAAAAAAGAAATATGAAACATTAATGGATGATTAATTGTTTTTATTTTGCTTTGTTTATTTTCTACATGAGGTTTCTCTTTCTATGTCTTGAACATGAAACCTCCTTCTCCTCCTGGTCCCTGTTTTACTCAGCTGAAAGGACAGATGTTCCTGCTTTCGTCTGTTGAATTGCTTCCAAGATCATAGACAATTTATTTGATTGAGAAAATTATTCACAGAAATATCAGACATAAAGCCAGCAGTGCAGCAGGTGATTTCATCTATTTTTCTTCCTGCACTAGACGTACCTCCACCTTTCAGCAGAAGGTACTCTTCCTGCATAATGTGTATAAAGCAAAAAGCTATTTAAAATGCAATTTGCTCTGGATGTAATTTACATAAATACATAGAAATATGGGCAAACAAAGTTACTTAAATGCATATAATATGACTCATGTGTATGTGTGTAAACTGCACCATTATAATTTGCCTTTCATGAAAGTTTTAATATTAGAAAAACATACCTACTCAGGTTCAAGAACATTTAGCACCTACCAGCAGCTTTGTGAGTTTTCCCTGTTTGACTGTGGGAATAAAAAACAACTTACCCCCACTGGTCAAAGCTGTTGATCTCCCACATTACACCCTGGACAAAGATCTTGTGCTCATACATGGCTGCAACACAACACAGAATAAATAATGTAAGTTGATTAAGAAAGAAATGTATTGGTCTGCTCATCTCTAACTGGGGATTTTTGGTTGTAGCAGAATGGAGTGGATGATAATAGAACATAATATGCTTTCTTAATTTGGCAGTCTAGTTTCAGACTGACTGTTACCATGCAACAGCGTGCTGTGTCCTCACTGAACCTCCTCAGGATATTGCAGCAGCTTGGTACCATGGCAGTTCTTGCTTTTGCATGTCTATCAACCATCTTTGCATAAGAGTTGAGAACTTTTACAAAATTGACAAAAAATGTGACAGTGATGTGTTCATTTTGTTTTTCCCACAGAGTCAAATTACAACACAAACCTTCTGTGGATTTTATTGCTACTTGAGAAGCACAAATATATAAAATCCTTTAGAATTTGCCTTTTTGAGTAAGTTGATGGCAGTATGGATTTTTTTATATATATATTTTGTTCCTTGCATATTATCTTTTGCATGTGTGTCAGTAACAAATTTCAGATCTGGTGCATTTAAAAAAGAAATACTTAGTAGACAGTTTGTACTTGGCCAGGAAGCGCAAGTGTTAACATTTTACAAGAATGCAAAGATTATTTTCTAAACTATTCATCCAGCTTTAGATGAGTTCATGGATAACAGTCTAAAATCATTAAAGACAGAAAGGTACTAATAATAAAATTAAAAATAAAATCAATTTGAAAAAAAGACATATAATCTTAATATGTCATACGAATATTCAACTGTTTTAATATGAAAAAAAAACTTTGTTATCAGTAAATCTCACCTATTAGTGCTCCTAGTGTATAGGGTGTAAGTTTCTTGAAGATGATGGAGTTGGTTGGTCGATTTCCTTGGAAGACCTGGGTTGATCACAGGGAATAATTTACGATTAACTTAATCGATTTTCTTCTTTTTACATAAACGCTGCTGGGTGATGCTGATTAACAGCCACTTGGGGGCGCTGTTGCCTATGTTCTCCATGCTTCTCACACTGTTATGTGGTCAGCTGCTTGAACGTCCGGGTAGTAAAGCGTTTTGTATAAAGATCACCATCTTCTTCCTAAATAAAAGGTGCAGTTTTCTTCATCTAACCTACCTTGTGAGGTAAAATTTTCTCCAAAGCCTCTCCACTCAGGCTGCTTGCCTCCAGCTCCTTCCTGGCCTCCTCTGTGGTCTTACCCTTCATCAGTGCTTCTGTCTGCGCCAGAAAGTTGGCCAATAAAATCTAAAGACACACCAACATCTATTTCAATTTTTCTCACATTTTGTAGCTGTGATATCGTCATGAATAATTGCAGGTGCTTTGTACTCTTCAGTACTCTGTATAAACACAATCTCTTTCATCAAAGTTCCTTAAAGAATATATGCATACAAGTCTGCATAAAAACTTTTCAAACAGCTGCAAAATTGAAACCTCGGCAGAATACTTAAAAATCGCTCCTTTTGAACAGCTTCTGTGGCACCTTGTGATGGAGGTTGTCTCTGATGGGATGCTGAGACTGAGCTGGGATCAGGAAGTCAGCTGGGACCATTCGTGTTCCTGCAACGCAACATGCTACAGTCAAGCAATATTTAACTTTTCCCATAAAAGAAAAGCTTGTTGGAATGCCCCAACTCTCTGTCAAGGATCTGTTTCAGAGTTTCACTTTGTAATAATCCACTTAATTAATGTGTTTTCATTTATATGTGTTTATATTCCAAAGAAAAAATATCTCATTTGGTGTAAATTACAATGAACTGAGTTGATTTGACCCTAGCCTAATTATTGTCAAGCATCTATCAGTGCAGGTGGAATAAAATCTGCACACTTAAATAAACAGACTCAGTATGTGTGTATGGTGTAGCTGGAACAGTGTCTGTTGTTTTTACCTTGGTGGATGAGCTGGTAGAAGGCGTGCTGTCCATTTGTTCCTGGCTCCCCCCACACTATGGGTCCTGTGTGGTAATTGACTCGAGCTCCATGGTTGGTGATGTACTTTCCATTTGATTCCATGTCTCCCTAAATATTAAACACTCATTTTTAACTCTAGCACACGCTTCAAAATGTTCTTGATAATTGTAGGTTTTGATATGGAAACTGCTTGTGCTGCTTGTCCTATAATGCAAAGGTATGTCAGGCTCTCTGGATGCTGTTTACATTTTTATTTTCTGGTCTTCTACCAGTTGTTTTGTGGTTTGACTTGTGGTTTCTTTGTATTTTTTGTCCTTTTCATATTTTCTCTACTGTTTACTGTCAACTACATATCATGAATCCCTTTCAGAGTATATTGTAGTCTTTTTTTTTTCATCTAAGCAAATTATTTGCCTTTAGATGTTATATTTGGTTTATTCTGCCAAGCTCTGTTGTTTGAAGGTACACCAATCAATCTGAGAGACATTAAAATCAGCATATTTTGAGTTAATCAGCTCTGACATTCAATCTACACTTAAAACATAAAAGAAAATTTAAATTATTGTTTTTCTATTTGTTACATGCTGAGGGATGTCACCATTTTTAGCCTATAAGTGTATCAAACTTTAAGTACCCTTGCTTCATTTTATTCCTTTATTTAATTTTAGAGTCAAAACTGCTGCCTTTATCATATAATTTTATTTTCTGGTTTTTTTTGTTTGTTTGTTTTGCTAGTTTTTGGCAAAACAAAAACTAGCCAAAGGTTTTTATTTTGGCATTGGCCAAACAAAAGTCTGTGCATTTCTACTTTTTGTTTATGTACCTTATGTATTAATATATGTATGCATCCTCCATTCATGACAAATTAAAGCAGAAAAACAATCCTCTATTCAATTTTGAGTGGAATTTGAGAGGACATCCAACTTTTCTTTCACAAAATCAACAACAACAAAAAAAGCTCATTAGCAAGAAGGTGTTATCATGAGTTTGCAAATATTAGTTATTTCAGTGATTCTTGAGAATAGGGACAAAATGGGTTTTAATTTTCCCATATTTTTTTTTTATTATTTCTCAACCTTATGTATGCAAATATGACAAATAATGTTTAGAAAATATGAAGATGCTAAGGTACAGGCTCCCAGTTGCAAATTTTTAAAAAAAAATTAAATTTTTAATCGACCTGACCCAGAACTTTGTCATCACCATCTGACAAAAATAAATCTAAAATGATTTTTAAAATACCCCATTAGTGATATTTTTACTCAATTTACAGACAAATGCTTCTCAAGAAATAAAATAAATATTATTTAAAACAAAAAACAAGAAAAAGTCCATCTGATGGAGTTGACAGTGCATGACGGAGTTGACACAGAACTGAAGGTGGTGACAAACTAGTGAGTAAAATGAAAAACTTGGTACATGTGAAGTAATGCAATTCATGTAAAATACAATAAAATGAATTAGTTGCACAATTAAGTGAGATTTGACAACAATTTCACTGAAAGAGTCAGAAAAACTCTGACGGAGTTGACATCTGACGGAGTTGACGAAATGCCAAACTACCTCAATTTATATGATGTTATTCTGAAGGAGGCCATATTGTAGCTCGTCAGGTCCATGAAATCTTTACAGTTTACCAAAATTAAGCTTTTATTTCGCAAAATTTCATCAAAGTTTTGTAAATTGTCAGTTATGGAGTTGACACATCATAGTTGTGACAAACAACTTAGGAATAAAACAGAAGAAAAAACTAAAGAATAACTTAAGCTAACCAGAGCTAACTAGCCCTCCTAGCAAAGGAAGAGAAAAGACAACGTCATGGGGTCCTCAGAAGTTCTGGTGCCCCCCAATAATGCCTGATTTTTTTACATTCTTTTCATTTCTGACGGTGTTGACAAAAACTAAGGACAAATTTCAACGGAGTTGGAAAATATCTAAAAATTATTTTTAATTCAATTTATCGATACTTTTATAATTATTTATATGACTACTTATACTTAATTGTCATAATATATAATTTTAGTATTTCTTTAATTGTTTTAAACTATAAGAATGTGTTGAGTTCTGCTCCTGGACAAGGGCTTTTACAGGCATCATCCACCGACTACAATGTTTAAAATAAAAAAATATTCAGCAAAAAAAAGAAAAATATACATTGTTGTGCTCACATGACCCAGGTTAGTTTAGTTAGATATTTGAAAAAAATATATTTTGTGTATATTTTATTCAAATTTCATGCTTTATCCATAGGACCTGTTTTGTCCCTATTCTCAAGAATCACTGATTTTTATAGACTTATTTGCTATTTATGTTTTGTCCACCTTTTGTTTTATCTGCCCTAGAACATACAGATGGAAATTTACCAGTGCTTAAATCTGTTGCAGTTCATCTTCTCTTTTAATGTTCCTTTTTACGGTCCAGAATAAATAAATTAAATATAAAAGAAACACTAAAAATTGCCTTTGACATATCCAAGAGACAGACCTGTTGGAAGTATGCAGTAAAACGGTGCATGTACTGGTCGTAGGGCAGCATAGTGTGTGTCTCAGCGTGGAAGAAGTTGATGTACCAGATGCCCAGTAAAGCCAATAACACGGGGGCGTTTTTATCCAGGGGAGCAGAACGGAAGTGTTTGTCCTGCAGCAAAGAGAAAGAAAAGCTATGTTACAGCTTTTGCTCAGTAGCCTCCCTCTGCAAGGACCCCTAAGAATAGTTATTCTATATTTGAGAGGTGACAGGTGTACCTACCATCCAGTGGGCTCCTGACAAAAGTTTCTCAAAATTGTCAAAGCCTGATGAGAAAATGTAACAGAGAAGTTGGATAAATGGGAAAGATTCCTGCACCTCAGCTGAAACTAGTCTGAGCAGAATGTTAAGCACAGGTGCAGTCTGGCCGACAGTGTCGGTTAATCCAGTGCTGCAGCTGTACTGAATTATTTATGCTGAGATCAGAAAAAAAAAATCATATTATACGTCTGTGCAGTCGTTTGTGTGTCCAGCAGAATGAACCTAAAAGACTGCATCAACGTGGCACCAGCAACTATAGCTGTGTTTGATGTTGAGTTTTTGTCACAACATGAGACCATGGATTGTAATTATCTAGTACGCACCAATATGTAAAGCAATGGCCATTCCAATAGCAGACCACAAGGAGAAGCGACCTCCGACCCACTAGAAAAAAGAAAAAAGAAATGAATGAAAGAGCTCTTTCTGAGCTCTTTCAGAAGTCATATTTGAAAACATATTTCATCCGAATAAAATAGAATATAATGAACATTTTTATTTATTTCAGTAATTTCATTAAAAAGAGAAACTTGTGAATTCAGTAAACACAAAGTGATGTATCTCAATATATATTTTTTATTTTATGAAGAGTGGTTCACAGCTAGTGAAGCTGTATAAGAAATAATTAAGGTGTAAAATACGAATAATAAAATAATTTTTTAATGTAGGAATGGTACTAATGATTTGACTGTGTAAGCAGGCTGTTCACAGAGTGCAGTGTCTTTTTGTCCAAGTACTTTTTTTTTTAAAGCTAAGAGGGGGAAAAAAGGTGTGGATGGAAAAGTTGTGCAGGAAACAGGAGAAACCACAGTCGATGCGAAGGCCTGTAGGAGATTCATACGGTGTGGACTGTGGCTGAGGGCCATGAGATCGGGGTTTTCTCAGTTCTCAGATGAAAATGTTGCATTGCTTTTTGGAAATGAAGATCCAAAACTCTATTGTAGTGGTGGAGAGGCGCAGAATTTCAAGGTGCATCCTTGCTGCTTGATACACTTTTCCAACAAATTTCTTTGTTCCACTCAACTTTTCATGTTTGTGCTTGCATAAAGGAATCCTCAGCCAATTTTTCAATTTTTCAATGAGCTTTTGTGGCTTACTCTCCTTGAGGTGAATGTCATTGGCAGTATGTTGGAGAAATTATAAAATAGTCACCAATTCCGTATTAAAATATTCTTTGATTGGTCTAATGTAAATATTCTAACTTTCTAAGAAACATTTTTTGTCTTATATTGCTAAATTGCTTGAAATCATACAAATCTGTATGAGTTTCAATTTGTGCATATAATTAAACAAAATAAACTTTCAATGTTATGTTCAAAAAGGTTGATATTTTACCCTTAGTGGAAAAACTTATTGCATCTCTGCACATTTTCTCTGAGTTTTAAAGGCCTCATTGAAGCGTCTTCCTTTCAAATACCAACAATGTAGCTCAAAGTAACTCTGTGACCTTTGATGTAACCTCTGCAAGAGGAAAGGTTACTACCAATAATAACTGAATCTAAAGAGAGGGGCTTCTGATTACCCAGCAGCTGCTCTCCAGAGTCTCTGTCCCACCTACTTCACAGGTCAAAAGTCTAGTTTATTTATAGCAGCAGCTCAAATCTCTCGTCACAGTGTTGGGAAGAAAAAGGGGAGCAGCTACACACAGCGAGGGTGTTAAAGAGGACTCACATCCCAGAACTCAAACATGTTTTCCGTGTCGATGCCGAAGTCCTTCACTTTGGGCTGAAGAAAAGAAAACAGAACAGTTCAGATGCAGATTTCAAAAATGTGGAACACTGGCAAAGAAAAAAAAACTTACCGCATTTGTGGAGAGAGCAACAAAGTGCTTGGCAACAGCAGCTTTCTGTTGACATAAAGCAAATATCTGATTAAAGAGAATATCAATTAATTAACACTAAATTGCACATTGAAGGCCTTTTTATCCTCACATCTTTGGCATGTTCAAGAAACCAGGCTTTGGCTGATTCAGCATTGGTGATAGTTTCTTGAGTGGTGAACGTCTGTAAAAAAGAATCAGTGGCTTCTTATCAGTCAGTCACGTACATGCTTTGAAGGTTTAAATGCAAATCAGAAAGTCAGCAACACTTTTTGATGTGAAAAGTCTGATGTCTCTCAGTTCCAGAGATCCTCTCGAGGTGATCCAGCTACCTTGGATGCGATGATGAAGAGGGTTGTCTCAGCATTGAGCTGAGCCAGGGTTTTGGCAATGTGAGTCCCATCAATGTTGGACACGAACCACACTTGGGGACCCCCCTTTGAGTAAGGCTTCAGGGCTTCAGTCACCATCAGAGGACCCTATGGTTCAAGCCAGAGTGTAGGAAACAGGGTCAGATATTGGTGGGTTCTTTGAAGAATTGTAAATTTACATGAGTTTCAGCAACAGTTATTTTCCCTTTGGGATCAACAAAGGATGTTTGACTTGAATTGAATTGACCAACACAATTTTGCACATAACTGTGAAGTGAAATGAGTACAAGGGGAGAAGCTATAAGAAGTCCTATTTTTATATTGCCACAAACCATACAGAGGACAGAAAAAGGGAAGATGGTGCTCTGCCACGCTGGTCTACTAGCAAAATGCTATGTGTAGAGGAGGACTAACACAGCACATCACCCTGAATGCATCCTCCCTGTGTGAAACATGGTGGTGGCAACATCATGTTGTGGAGGCACTTTCAGCAGGAAAGCTGGATAGAGTTGCAAAAACAAGTCTATGGTGGAAAAAAACTGTTTTAAACAGGACAATGACCCTAAACATACAATCATAAATGTAGAGAAGAATAGTCATATGTTAGAACGGCCCAGTCAAAGTCCAGATATAAATTAAATTGAGATTTTGTGGCAAGACTTAAAAACTGATGTTCACAAAGGTTCTCCGTCCAGTCTGAGAGGTGAGTTATTTTCTGAAGAAAAACTGTGCAAAGCTTTCAGTCACCAGATCAACAAGGATAGTGGAGACATGATATGTGAAAAGACTTTGAAATGTAACTGCAGCAAAAGGTGTATTTACCCTGATGGGCCAAACACAAATGACCTGTAAAGTCTTCAGATTTTTATTTTTATTTATTTATTTTTTTTTGCATTTTCTTAGTTTCTTCGGGATTAAGCACAATATTGTGTCGGTGTATCATGTAAAATTCACATAAACTACATGATAGTTTTGTTCATAAGAAATGAATAACACAAACTGTTAAACAATTATATGCTAGCAATCAATCAAGAAGTAACAAGAAAATAATAAACTACCTTAGAGGTCTCACCCTATGCTTTAAATAATTTTTGCTGCCAACAGTCCAGAAATTTGATCTTGAGATAACTTAATGCAGGCCAGAGTCCTTAAAACATGTGAAATGTTGAATTTTCAAATAGGAACCTCGAAATTATATAGCAACTTCAGTGTCATCAGCTAGCTGCAATGCATGTCTGTAGTTTCTTATAGTGCTAGAACTGTGAACTAGAAATTGATTTGATGATCAGTAGCAAAAACCTTTAAAACATAAAAAATAGAAGTCCTGTTCTTTTCGACTGTTCATGTTCCCCCCTGATGAAATGGTGCCCTGAGCAATCATCCCCATGGCCAAAATCAAAAACCACCACTGGCGCACATAACCATTTTTGATGTTAGTCTGATTGATGCTTTTCACTCACAAGGTCTGATCCTCCGATTCCGACATTTACAACGTCTGTGATGGCCTTTCCTGTGTAGCCCTTCCACTCCCCGCTGCGAACCCTCTGCAACAAATACATTCAGTTACCACAAAAACCACCTATGAAAAAAGTCTTTGAAAATTCCTACCCGACTTCTGGTTGCACTCACATGACAGAAGCCTTTCATCTTCTCCAAAACCTTGTTGACTTCAGGCATTACATCCTTGCCATCAACCGTGATTGGAGTGTTGGAACGGTTCCTCAGAGCAACGTGAAGCACAGCGCGCCCCTGCAAGTGCAAGATTGATACACAATGACTTATAGTCTACCCCTTGCAGCTGGTTTTATCAAAGCTTTAAAGTTAAGAAACGCTTGTTGCTGGTCATCAAAGTGCACCTCAGTGAAGTTGATTTTCTCTCCAGTAAACATCCTCTCTCTAGCAGCTTCAATCTCCCTTGACTTGGCCTACAGAAAAAAAATCAGTGACAGAAAATTAAATGTGCAACTGATAAGATTGTGGTTGCATTTCAATTTCAAAATTCTCTCAAAGTTTGCTGTTTGATGTTCAAATGATTATTGGGGAAAATGAAAAAGCAGAAACGGAATTCAAATTACCAGGTCAACCAACATTTTCATGACTTCTTCAGTGATGAGGTTCTTTGAGTAATCCAGAAGAATGTCTCCATCCTCTGTGTTGAGTGTGAGGCTGTGAGGACGCAGAGCAACAGCAACTTACAACATTCAAACAGCTTCATATTTTCTTCTTGATTTGGGCAGCTGTGTTGCAGCTGATTTCTTTAAGGTGTCAAAGTTATAACAATATACAAAGTTACTTAACATCTACCAACTGTGTTCCTGTCTGAGTTTTAAGTCAGACATACCTGAATTTATTGAATCTCTCTTTGTCAGCCTCAAACATGTGTCTCACATTGAGGTTCAGGGCGTGGGCAGTGTACCAGTCCTGCAGCTTCTGAAAGTTGGGGTCCTGAGTGAGTCCCATGCTGTCCAGAGAAGGGAGGCTTGCTGTGCTCGGCTGTGCTCAACTATCCTGGCTGAGTGGGAGCGAGCAGGTCAAGGCGAAAGCTTTATGAAGATCACCCTCTCTAGATCCTCATTTGGCCCGCCCACATGAGACACGACACACCAGCTGCTCACATGTTTAACACTTCCACACTAAGGTTAAAGGGCAGCAGGAGTCTGACAATGCTTTGGCTAGAATGCATATTTTTATATTTTATTTCAGATCACAAACCACAAAAACATGTTATTTACTCCATTTGGTACGTTGGTTTCAAAGTTGACAATTATTTTGAAATATATATATATAAAGTTACTGTTCATTTAATGAAACAAATAAAATTATTCCTTTCATATCAGGTTTCATGCAAGGATTATGATCATCTGTGTGACTGCAATGATCTTTAAGCATGAAAATAATAGTTTTTAAATGTACTTTTCATATTTTCCTCCAAATGAATAAGAAGTCAAAACCATTAATCATGTGTAAAGTGGCCATTTGCATTGGAAGAACTTGCCACTCTTTTTGAAGTACGACAACCTACAGATAAAAATAAGTGTACCATTAGTTAACAACAAATAATTAATCATTATTAACTCTGAAAATACAGACTTTGTATCAGGAGGAAATTCACTAAAATTCATTAAGAATTATGTAGAGATGCACTGAAAAAAGTACAAGGCAGAGGCAAGTAATTAATTTTTTATTGCACAACAATATTAAAAACTAGCAACGGGAGACACTCAGCATTTTTGGCTAAGGGTCAGTCAGTTGACATTTTCCTGAACTTGCGCTAGTTTGCCACTAGGTGGCAGTGTAAGAACTCATGCACTGGAGTTTATATGCAAGAACGGCACCATCAGTCACACACATACACACACATTTTTCTTCAGTTGACCACCATACATGAAACCATTTGTTTTGGAAATACTTTAGATTATGTTGTTTTCTATGTTTTAATTATTAGGAGACTTATAAACTAACCTCCACATTGAGCTTTTTGAGCTTTTAGATGTTTTTATTTATTGTGTCATTTAAATAATAAACAAAAAGATATTTTAAAAAAATCAACAACATTGATAGTATGAATATTATTCCCATCTGTGTGCCTGGCAACAGCACAAATATAGATCCCAGCCCAGCCTTGACTGTCACAGTTTTGATTATCTTGAAATATCCAGCCCCTACTTGGGCAGGTTTAGACAAGTACTAAATTTTTCTTGTTGTCATTTTCCAACTTACAAAGACTAAACCACACCAGCCTCATTTAAATAGCATGTTCTCATGCATTTTGGAGGACTTTTCAAAATTGTTTTATATCAGATAGCAGGAAAATGAACATTTCAAATTGTCAAATCACATTTATTTTATAGGAATTGCATGGACTGCCATTAACTGTGAATTTGATTTTCTATTTAGAAAACCAATTTTTTTTTTTTTTTTTTACATTTTAAAGAGACTGCTTAATAAAAAGTTAAAGATTTGTATGTTGTGGTGACAACTGTACTTCTAAATTACTATTACACAAATCAACAAAAACATAAAAACAACAAAAAAAAATAAATAAATAATAGGGATTTCAGTGTAAAAACAAAAAAAGTTTTACCAATAACCTGATACCTAAATCAAATTTGGGGCTTCCACAGGACTACATCAAGTACTTTCTCCAGATCTTTGGCAGATCTGGAGAAAGGGAAAATAGAATCAAGTTATTTCTTATTTAGAATCTTAATGGGTGTGTAGACTGGAGTAGGACATTTTTTTATTGCTATTGTTATTATTATTGTGACTATTATTCGCCCCCAGGTGACTCTGCTCAAGCACAAAACACAGAGTGTGGTATCAATTTCTGAACAATAGAGGGCGACAAAAGTTCGACTCTTTTTTTATTACCCTTTTTTCTAGGTACATTAAAATATATCTCATTGTAATATGAAGGACTTAGTTGGTTGAAGCAAAGTTGCATATTAATAAAATCACATGAATGGCATATTTAAAAGCCTGCAAAGCGTTCGTAGTTTAAGGAAGTGAATTGGGGGAAAGTGTTACAAATTTCAGTTTATCAGCGCACCCATTATAGAAATGCACAAACAGAAGTAAACAAAATTCATATGAACACACCAAATCCTGTCTGAACAGTACTTGTAAATTTTAACCCCTCAAAATAGATAGATAGATAGATAGATAGATAGATAGATAGATAGATAGATAGATAGATAGATAGATAGATAGATAGATAGATAGATAGATAGATAGATAGATAGATAGATAGACAGACAATAATAGCCTACACTTATTCCTGTCAACTAGAATTAAGTTAGTTTGATTAAAAAACAATATACGTAAGGTAATTAAAAGCAAAAATACCTTACTAATTACTAACAGGAAACGCTGTTTATACAACATATATCGGCTTTATTTTTAAATGCTCCACCGGAAGTGCTAATTCTTATTGACTCGCTCTTGACTGCGGTCACACACAGACAGGGAATTCGCTGTCAAGAGGGTGGATGCCAAGAGCTGGTGAGTTATGCTTTGATTAAGTTAATATTTTTGGTGTGTTTTATGGAGGCTGTTAGGTTCCTTCACGATGAAAACGACAGACAATAAAGAAGTGCCCCCTGGCCGTCAGCATTTGCTTGTTTTTCCCTCTCGCAGCGCCTACATTCGTGTCGCAGAGGGTTAGCTGATTAGCTAACAGTTGCTGGCTAAGCTTCGTGGCTAGCCTGCTTAGTACCGATGCATTCTTGATGCGTCTATTATCGGACGCACCTCACTCACGCAAGCGTACTTGCGATTTTCGCTACCATCACAAACTTACATTTCCATGGGGAATCGGGAAACAATCTCCCGCATAATTTTGGACGTATTTTAAGTTTCTGTGAGTATCGACGGTCATTTCTTAGTACCCACGACCCCAGCATGATGCCTGCTGATGAAGCGCCTCCGCGAAGGCTAGCGAAAGAGGAGCGGTTGGCGCTCTCGTTTATTTTTGTTGTCACTGGCACACACTGCCTCAGATTTCATCCACATCTTGATTACGTTTAGCCGAAGCAGAGCAGGAAATACGAGAGGATGTGTGCTCCTCAGCAAACGACCGAGAGTTAGTCGTTGTGTCCGATAACGGACCTGGGCGATCTCGGTCTGAAGTTATGTGCCGCTGTCGGCAATGACCAGTCGAGGAAAAACCGAGATGTAGGTTAACGTTATTCAAACGGGTGACAAAGACTGGGCTTACGTCATGTCGCGGCACATTTTGTTGTCGTGCTGACCGTTTTAGTCGGCTGATGGTTGGAGGTGAAACTGAATTCGGGTGATATTTCTTTTCTATCAGATGGGGGTTGGAGGTTGTGTGTGTCCACCGGGAGAGTGTCAACGGACCCAGCCGTGGACGGACGGTGTGTGTAGGCCTCGGCGTTCCGCTGTCACTGCCTCTTCAAACGGTTGTCCCAATGATGCACTGATACCGCAGCAGCCTTCCCGGCGACACTGCATTTAGGGCGTTAAAATGCCTTATTAATAGCTGCGACATAGTGTTCCCATGACTGGTGCCATGTCATCCCAGGGAGTTTCGGTGAAACCGGCTTGGAGCGCTTGGGGGGATTCTCTCACACCATCCTGGTAAATAGTGATCTTGACGCAAAAGGAACGTTTTTGGACAACAAGTTCAACAAAATAGTTGGTCTCGTGCTTAGCTGAAGATTTAGGATTAAGCCGTAGCATGAGGTGGTGTTGTCGCGGGAGTGCCCTTGCTGGTTTAAGTCACATGTAGAGAGCAGCAGTACCTTACAGGTGTTAAAATATGCGCTGATATCATAGATCGGTATCTGGAATGTGCACCACAACGCCTAGGGACTTCTTTGGCTGTTTTTCACATATCCCTACTGCGAAGAATAATGCAGAGCTTCTCTCAGAAATGTGCAAATAGTATTAGTTCTGCATTTGAAGCAATTGCATATGCGAATAAAGTTCTTTGTGGAGTTGTAGAATCTACTTTAGTTTTTCTTCACACCATGTGGGGTGTGGTTCTTGTTGAAGTGGGATTATTAAAAAAAATCCAACAGTTGTTGCAGACTATGAACAAAGTATTCCAAGGTTTCAAAACTTAAAATTTTCCGTGGAACATTTTCTATGGCATAATAAAGTGCATTTAATGAGATGCCAAACTGACAGAAGTTTTTTCTCCAACTGTGTGGACTTTCTGATTAGTTGGCTGAAAAGAATGAGAACATTTGTCGTTTGGAAATATTTCCAATTGACATTTCCAGTCTCTTGATGTTAAAGTGTTGGTTTTTTATACTCGTTGCCCTTTGAAGAGCAGAACTGAAAAAAGTGTAATATTCTGAGCAATAAGCTTATTTATTTCAAAACTGCTAAATTTAGAAAGTATTTATTCGTTTTTATCCAACCTCTTGTATCAGTCAAAAATAAATAAATGTCATTGACATCATTATCCTAAGCATAATAATGATTGTTGTAGAAGGAATAATTGTCGCTTTTCTGCTTTAAATTGAAACAGCTATGTCCAGTTACACATTTTTTTATTTTAAACATTTGTATCAATACACTAATTTTTTCTTTTTGAGGTAATTATAACATGAGAATCTTGTTTAAGCCAATACCCTAATCTACACCTAGGAGCTTTCTTGTGATAATACTGATTGCAGATTTTTCTTTTTTAGTTGTTTTAAGGAAATGTTAGTTATTGCAAGCAGCTATGATTTTCTAACAGATATTGAAGAATTGATTTAGTAAACATTTCTATAATTGAAAGAATATATGCATGCATGGAGAGAATAACAGCACACAGAAAGGCCCTGGCAAGGATCTGATTCCTGGACTTTCTTGTTGTAAGGTGCCAGTGCTAACAACTGTGCCACCATGCAGATACTCCAGCTTCCTCCCACTGTCAAAAAGTAAATGACTGCGAGGTTCCCTGGTCAGTCTAAGGCTTGTTATAGCGTTTCTACTTTTAGACTAAACTTAGTGTAATACTATATTAATCGTAAGTCAGTTGTAGTTTTAATTGATGCCAAAAGGAAACACCTAGATTTGGCATGAGATAAAGCTGTTAAAGATAGAGGCCATTTCCTTGTTTTTGTTGGGTTTGGCAAGCTGGTGCACCTCCATAAAAGCCAGGAGCGTACTGCTTGTGTTGACATCTGGCTCAGTTGTGTCGTCATGGAAGTACATGCTTGGCTCTATAAAATTCCTGTCTCTGCTTAAGCTCAGTGTGTTTGGTGGCACAGTCATCTGAAAGGTTAGGCCCGCATTAGCTGTTGGAGTGCTCTCAGCCTCATGTTTTTCCACCAGCATGTGATATGACTGGAAGTGACACTTTTCCTCAGTCTTATATTCAATCCGGATGCATGTGTGAGGAAGTCAACATAGAGTCACAAGATTACTGTTTGCGCTTGCCTCGGGTGGAGTTCCAGGGATGCTTCCTTAAACAAAGGAGCTTTCTAGTGTTATTGTTGGTGCACGGTTTAAGATTATACAGGTGACTTCTGCAGTGGCGTCTCCTGTTGGGGATGGAGTGGGGCGGAGGGGTAAATCAGGTTATGTTGGTATTTTGAAATCCTAGCAGTACTGAATCAAGTGTTCTAGATTTGGTTTCCTAACTTTTGCCAATCTTTTTACCAACAGAAAAGGACTTCTTCCAGAAAACACTGTGTTAAAGGAAGCATTTTTTATTAAGACATCTTTCAAAGTGACACAGTGTTATGTCCAATTTGCTTTGAATGTACCTTTGGACAGCACATAAGCATTTTCTTTGTAAAAGCAGCACGATTGGCATTACGAAGCAGCTACCTTGGTTCACCTTCAATGCATCAATGTTTCATGTATTCTGTGCTTTGATGCTTGTTTTCAACACAACTATCTAACTTGAAAGACTGTTGGAAATTGTTGAAACCTGAGGCCTTCAGCTCTTGCATTCAGTGGCTCTCAAAAGTATTTGTGCTGCTTGGACTCTTTCAAATTTTGTCACAAGCTTCAATGTATTTTATGGGGATCTACAAAGTAGAACATGGTTGCAAAGTGGAAGATACTTTACATCTCATGAAAAGTTCAATATTTCTTTTATTCAGAAAATGAATGTTTTAGAGATTTATTACACATTGAGCAAGATGTTTCAAACCTTTATCTAGTAATTTTGTTGAGGACGGCTTACAGAAAATGAAAATGCCAAATTCACTGCCTCAGAACATTTGAATATTGTGAAAAAGTTAAATACAGGAAACAGATGGTGTTACACCCTAATCAGGTAGCTAACTCCAAACATCTGCAAAGGTTTCCTGAGCCTCTAAATGGTCTCTCAGTCTGGGTCAGTAGGGTACACAACCATGGGGAAGACTGCTGATTTAGCAAATGTCCAGAAAACGGTTAATGCCACCTTCCACAAGGAGGGTAAGCCACAAAAAGTCATTGTTAAAGAAGCTGGTCGTTCAAAGAACATAAAAAGTTGGTGTAAGAAAGTGTGGCAGGAATAGGAAAATTCAAGAATTTGGGGGAGCTTCTAAGGCGTGGACTGAAGTTGGAGTCTGTGCATCAAGAATCACGACGAACAGTTGAATCCCACACATCGGCTGCTAAGGACAGAAAATAATTGGACTATTGGTTAGTTAGATTATACAGGTGACTGTAATCATAACTTTATTTTAGGGTGAAAATAAAGTTATGAGGAAGTCTTGAAAAACGTGCTTCCATGTTGCCTGTAGTTCAGTGTGAAATATCCACAGTCCGTGATGGCTTGGGGTGCCATGTCATCTGCTGTTGTTGATGATGTGTTTTTCTTGAAGTCCATAATCACAGCAGCCATCTACCAGGAAATATTAGAGCACTTAATACTTCCTTCTGCTACAAGCTTTATGGATATGATTTCATTTTCTAGCAGGACTTTGCCCCTGCCCACACTGTCAAAGGTACCAAAAGCTGGTTCAATGACCATGGTGTTGTTGACTGTGATTCATTGGACAGTGAACTGGCCTGATCTGTCAAGAGGAAGATGAGACACGAGAACCAACGATGCAGATGATCCGAAGGTCGCTATCAAAGCAACCTGGGCTTCAATTACACCGAACCACAGACTGCTCGCCTCCATGTCACGCCGCATTGATATACTAATTCATGCAAAAGGAGTCTCAACCAAGAATTGAGTGCATAGAAATAAACATGCTATTCAGAAGCAGGAGGTCTGGAGTGTGACTGTGCCCCTCTAGCATACAAATATGGTTTATTTTAAACCCTTCTATTGTAGCTTTGGCCGTATGTTTAGGTTCTAAAGAGGCTTTAGTTTCACCTTAAACTGTAATTTGAAAGTTGTTATGGGGGTGAAGGTGTGTTCAGGGTGATGTGGAGTGCCAGCTTTCTCTGTGTTGTGCCCCACACATGGTTGGAATCATAAAAGCTGACATGTGGAGTGCATAACTGAAGGTTGTCAAACCTGAGCCATAGCTCTCTGCAGACCCTCCAGAGTAACCATGGGCCTTTTGGCTGCAGCTTTGGTTAATGCTCTCTACACCTCTCTACTCCTTCACATAACGAGCATTTTCCAAGGCATAAAGAAGCCACTAGTCCACACAGTGAAGTAGCAAGAGGGTTTATAGATAAGGCGGTGGGGGCGGGTGGGTGAAGGCTTGTGGCCTGGGAAATCTCCCTCTCATCTCCTGGGAGACCGATTCAGTGTTAGCTTGTGGTCGGCTATTTGCCCCGCAGTCAAATGTTCTCTGAGAAATGCGTGACTGCTCGTGCATCGGAGATGACTGAATACTGCAGAACAAGAATCAGGGCTGCTCTCAGAGAATGTGATGCTTATCTTTATTAACCCCTGCAGTAAACACTGTGGCGTTTATGCTTTTTCTTGAGCATATTTGAGTTCGGGCTCAGCTAAAGTCAATGGAGCTTATAAATTCCTTAGTCTTTAGTGACTTACTAGGCTTTTAAGAAAGTGTAAGAATACATCTGTGGTGTAGTTTTGTCCTGGTTTAAAATATAGCTCCCTGGTGGCTGGAATGCAACACCAATTGTAACTCCAGAATACAGCCTGCTCGATATAGGCTGAGAGAAGCATTTTCATCCCCATAGGCTACCACCAGACTTTCATGAATGGATCTGATGTCGGAGCCTTTCATCACAGCTCTCACTTGTTGAAATCCACTGGTTGAGCATGCTAAGCACACTCTATTGTACACCGCTATTTAGAGAGGATATCAGAGATTATTCTGTTTGCTCACTGGTGAATGCTGAAAGACGTTTATGCTTTATTCAAATATGCAGGTTGGTTCAAATCTGACGAGACGTTATCAGGTGGCTTTCCTTTGTGCCCCTGTCAATTGTACTACATACTATTCCTTGCTAGTCTATTGTTATTTACGAAATCGAAGCTGAACATTTTCAACAGATAGTCTTTTGCAGCACTAAAAGCAGTTTCTCTCTTGATTTTATGTCTGTAGTTTACCAAAAAAAAAAAAAAAAAAAAAGGTTGAGCTTCATTTAAAGCTAGTAGAACGGGTTTAAGATCAGAGAACTTCAAGAAATGTATTTTTAGTTCCAAACTGCAAGACAAAAATCAGATAAAAGTAGAATTTGTTGTTTGAGTGAAACCAAATCTGAACCAGAAGTATCGAAACTAAAATCCAGAAAAAGCACAACGCTGACTACAAAAAAATCAATTCTTGTTTAATATTTTATAGCAGCCAAGGCCTTTTCCTTCTTGTCTTCTCACAAAGTTGTGCAGCTGCATGTACAAGTCTGTTTTTTTTCTATGTGCTGGTATGAGGAGACTGGACCTGCCACAATACACTCCTTGTGTTTTGTGGGCAAGAAGGAGCCTGGCTCCATTCCTGTCACACAGTTGCTCACGGCACTTGTCCTGTCATTTGGACTGACCTCCTTGACCTGTCTGCTGATTGTCAGACTTTACTGTGACCTTTTTTTGTGCTCCGAATTCCTTCAGCAAAGCTTCTCCTGCCAAATATCCCCATCTCTCCGCCTTTGCTTTCCAAACCTAGTTACTACATTGATGCATATTTGTTCTGATCTTGGTACTTTGCAGCAAGGTTTCACACTTAATGTTTCTTCTTCACTGCTTTTTTGTGTTTGTTTGAATCCACATGAAGAGGCTTCTGGGGAATTGCATTCCTTTGCTTCATTGACAACAGATGTAGAGGAGAACTTTTTTTTTATTTTTTTTTTTTTACTTTGAACTGAACCTTTTGCAGCATCTAAAAACAGTGCAGTGTGGATTCTAGGGCAGCTGTTTTGCCCGTGAAGGCCAAAATAGACTTCGTGAGAGAGCTAATGTTGGGCCTGTGGTTAAATCATCTGAGGGCTTGTGTTTGCCTCACAGTGGCAGATGGATAAGAAGCTGTCAGCATTTGTAACAGCTGCCCCATCTCCACCTATGAGGCCACCTTCTTGTGACTTAACAGCCGTACATAAGCCCAACTGCTTGGAGCTGAGGAGCATTTCTAGTCCTGGAAAAACGAGGTTAACAGGTCTCTGATGTCTTTAGGGGTCTCGATGAGTCATACCTGACAAGCAACTCTTAATAAGCAACCAAGCACCATTTAAAACCTCATTTAAAACAACAGGATTTCAAAACATACATTTCAACAAACAAGGGGTGCAGAAATTTAAGAACTATTGTGATACAATTTCACAGTGTTTTAATTATCTGACAGACTGCAGCTGACAAATTGATCTTTTACAAAGGCAGATATGGACGTTACAATATTTAACATATTTGACTACTGTGCAGATTTGGACTCCTTGACTGTAGTTTTGTGCCGATTTCTATCCTTCATTATTGGAAACAATATTAGCGTCTTCCGTCTTCATTAACTGGGAGAAAATTTGACTCATCTTTAATATTAAGGACACAATGGCTGATCGTATTAGACGGACACTTAAGCCTGTTGCAATAAGCAATTAATCAAAATTAAAATGAGTTCAACTTCCATTGTGATTATTAATATCTTTGGAGGTCAATTTTGTTTACTGAGGCATTATAATCCATCTTACTTATGGTTTCGGTTGTGTGTGCTTTTTATTTGCATTATGCCATTATCAATATATTACTTGAAGATGGTCTCAAAACAACAGTTTAACTTCTAGGGATATTTGTTGACATAACAGGCCAAGAGATTCTGAAATCTGTGTCTCTGTTCTCAGCATACGTATTAAAAGAGATGATGTAGTTCGCCATAATCTGATTGAAGGGAGTGTATTTTTATTGAATAAAAGTGGCTCGAGAATGCATCCCTGAGGAACTCCTGATCATTGTTTGCTCAGATTTATAATACAAAGTAGCCTCAATTGATGAGGAGAAAATTTGCAAATCATCTCTGGTGAGTTAATTAGTGCACCTCTAATTTTATAAACTTTTGTCAGGCAGTCTTAGTTAGGGCCAAGCCTTTCGGTGCCCTCAGACAGTTTTGAAGCTTGTTGCTAGACCCGCACTACTTTAAGCAGACACCTATATATTTAAGCAGGAGGAAATCATTCTTGGTACGGGGTTTACTACATACTTATATCCATATCCAGTGTCACTCTATGCTTGACGTTTTTGTTGGTGGCGACAGGGAGCTGGCTAAGGGAAACCTAACCCCCCTTCCTGTTGAAGTCGAGCAGCTGACATGTACATCGGTGAGTGGGGGAAATAGTGCTAACATTAGCCCCAAGCAGCTCCAGTTCAAGGGGGGATGTTGAAGTGGGCTGGCAATGCTTCAGTGCATCCAAAGAGACGCTGCCATCACACGTGTTTGTTTGGGTGTGAGCTCTGCAACAGGAGGCTGGCAGACGACAGAGCAATTCTAAGAAGCCAAGAGGCTTCATTAATATTGATACCATGTCGTCTTGTTATGGGATAACCTCTGCTAACGAGGTTTTGTATTAATGCCGGAAATGTAGACCACTGACGCTCTCTAATAAGGTTACCTACAGGAAGTGTAGAGTTCTCTTCACAACAGAAATGTTGCTGTGTTCAAGCTTAATGGACTGTGACTTAGATTGTTAAAGCTTTGAACCATGTAATAAAACTGGGTGTTGTTTTTTTTTTTTTTTTTTAAAGATTAGCTAACATGCTAGGTGAAGATTATTTGCCACATGTTACAGAGTGGTTTGAATCTGTGACAGTGAAGGGGCTCCAACTCTGAACATTTCATGGTGATTTGTTCTCCCCTTTTGAACAAACATGTATCCCAGGGTTACCTGCTTTGATTAATCTTCAGCAATAGCTCAGGTGACAAGTGCTTTAACAGCCTTTCAAATTTATGAGTTGTGGGAAATTGTTTTATTTACATTTCCTTACTAAGAGTGTTGTATGTTATCTCTCTGTGTTTGATGGCTTGAATTTATTTTTATTTTTCCTTGTTGTAACATTGTTCTCTCATGGAGGAGGAGACACTACTGTGTCGTCAAAACCATTTGTTAGATTAAATCAATCATATAAATGTATGTTAATGTTTGACAACAGGAATAACTTATCTTTTATTTATTTGCTTGATACTATTTTTTTATCTGGGGAATGTGCTGTGGTTTACTATTTACCTTGCGAAGGCTAATATCCTATTAACTATGTCAACCAGCAGGCGTTGTGGGGCACCTTGCAGATTCTGACTGTACCTGTAATCCTAAGGATTAAGAGGCCTGCACTCTTGCACCAGATAACTGCCCTGAGTTTCAGAATAAACTTCTTAGTAATTGCGCCTAAATTGCTAATCCTTTAAGTTGAATTGTCAAACACCTTAATAATTGTTCATTAATCTTTGTCATTGTCCTGGCAGGAAAATAAAAATCCAGATTTTCCAGCTACTGCAATCAGTTTTGAGTCTTTATTATGTGGATATGTTGGTTTTAATTAGGGCTGAAACGATTCCTCGAATGATTCGAGTACCTCGATTACTAAAATTCCTCGAGGAAAATTTACCTGCCTCGAAGCTTCGTTAATTTATGTTTTATTAGTTAGCGCACCGTGTTCCGGCCGGGACTTCATTTGCGTTGCGCGGAGCTCTCACTTCCGCCTCTGAGTTGTTGACAAAAGCTAAGTCTCAGCGGCATAAAGTCCAATCTTCAAGATTGGCCCGTGGGGATTTTATTGATTGATGATAATGCCCGACTTTTTATCGTTTTTGGGGAACCAATAAGCATCCTTAAAATGACTGGGGGAATGCCTGGAGTACGGCAGCATTTCTCCTCCGGGGCTGCTGGTTGAAAGCGAACGGCGGGAAGAGCGCTGAGGTGAGCGGATAGCCTGAACAGGGCGGGCGGCTGAGTAGCTGATGCTTACCGTGTAAATGTAGCAAGGGCGTAGGTTCGGTCTAAGTTTTGGTGGGGACCTTGACACCCCCCCCCCCGGCAGCACAGTGAAATGCCCAAGAGCACCGAACATTTTTGAGAAGGGGGGGGAACCACATTGGCTTAATAACCCCCTCCCCCCAAACATAACCATATCATACATCTTGTGTATACAACCAGATACAGTCATACTCAGCAGATCAGTTCAAGAACACTTTACTTTTTCCTTTACAAAATTCAGCAAACGTTACAAGTAAGATCAAAAGAAATATCCTCTGGATACAGCAAACACAATTGCAGATAAGGAGAAATCAATAATAAAATAAAAAAGAAAAAATATTACATAATTAACAGACCTATTCTACCTCACATTCAGTGCTGACCTTACTAAACACCGGACTTTACAACAAATGCGTTGCGTGATAGATATCTAACTTATGGGTCCACTCACTGTACTTACAGCCGACGTAGCGAAATAACTTCTAATGTCTGTCCTTTTCTTTTTTGGTGGCGACATGGTCTCGGAGACTCAGAAGGAGACGCGTGTGCCCAGCTAGCCGCCGCCTTTTGCAGCTAATCAAAGAACGTCCGACGATTCAACTGACTCCCCCTCCCCCCACCCCCCCGACAGCACCGTTCAGACACGGTCTCGGAGGCTCATAATAAATGTCAAACTAAGAAGCTTCCGTTCCGCGCACCGCCTGTTGCTGCTAATCAAAGATCGTAGATCCACGTTCTTTGAGCCAATATGGCAAAAATTGGTCGGGACTTTTTCATATCCCGTGAATATTGGTCGGGACATGTCCCTACCGTCCCTACCCAAACCTACGCCCATGAAATGTAGCTTTACCGACGAACCGCACAATAAATTTCATATCCCGGTCTGAAGAAACGGGTGGCGGAGCGCATCGTACATGGCTGGTAGATGAGTTTCTGACTGTGACCAGTGAAGGTGTCGTAAATATCCCGTATTGCTTCCCCCCGTGTTCGTCCCCCGGTCTAACGGTTCGTCAGTCCGCTGGTCTATTTCCTCCCCTCCACCCCATCTTACGTTCCTTCATTCGCACTCTCCTCCCACTCCAGACGGCATTTCCCGTATTTTCAAACCCAAAGCTTGACAGGTTAGGTGGCAAGGTGAGTTTAATTAATCTATTAAACTCACTGAAGATGAATACATAAACTAAAAGCTGGATTGTAGACATTTTTTATAAGCATATTTGTGAGCCTGCCTCTTTGTTATTAAATTCAATATAATTTCAGATTTTTCTATAACTTTTCTTCTGGTTAACTTAGAAAGTGAGCTATTATTGTTACAGGTTAGTTTTCTAAACTACAAAAAAAGCAACTGTTAGGGATGCTCAAATATGAAAAATTGGACTGATATTGATATCTGATAGTAACACTGGTATTATGCCAGATTTACCAGTATTTCATTTTAGAATTTTTTTTATCCGATTACTCGATTAATCGTAAGAATAATCGATAGATTACTCGATTACTAAAATATTCGTTTACAACAGCCCTAGTTTTAATTATGCAAATGTTTTAAATCTTTTAGCTGCTTGTTTGTTTTACCTGTAAAATATATTTCAGCTTTATGAATGATATGTAGAAATATGGTGGTAATATTCTCAGTTTTTTAAAAATGGTCAGAATTTTCTTCTGTTTGACACCTTGGTGTGCCTTTACAGTATTATCCACCACACACTCCTGTCCTTCTTTGGATCATCAGTTTAAAGATGTCTGGTTTTAATAAATAATTTTAAGATGTAATGGAAAAGGTTTTCAGAATACATGAAAAAACATCTTGTCTTGATTGAAATGTAACCTGAAGCATTGCATTCATTTGATATCTGATCCACGTTTTGTCAAAATATATAATGGCACTAATGTGGCCTGTTGGACCAGCACATCCTGTGTATTTGGATAATGAATCACAGGCAGACCAAAACAACAATAATGCTGCTCACATCAGGGTTAATTGTGTCTGTAACTGAGGTATCCTGAAAGGAACTTTTAAAAATAATAATTAGGATGCAAAGCAACACTTACGCAGTGTTACAGTAAAAAAACATGGTGCCCCATCCATTCAAAAGGTCAGTGGTTTCCCTCGGTGCTGGTCCCAGACAGATGAGGGTGGCCTGATTTTTTTTTTTTTTTTTGCTTGCCATAGCCCCTGTTTGCAAAAGGAAGTGAGGTTTAGAGGTCAGGAGCATTCTGGTGGAGATGTGTAATGGAAGCTGTTGCACATGTGGGACGACCACACAGCTGCTTAGCTCACAGTAACGGCACATTGGATGGTGTTATCACATTGGGATGGTGTGCTTTTTCCGCAAGTTGCTTTTTCTAACTTGTAACCAAACATGGGAGCTCCAAGCACGGCATCTGAAGATAACGGTCTGTTTTCCACTGAGTGATAACTCTGGTGTTCAGTGACTGGATGGTTTGCAGTTCCGCTAATATTCTGTGTTCTATAGAATATTAACCAATAACCCAGTATTTTTTTACTGTGTAGTATGACTAAGAGTGAAATATCTGCAGTATAGAGAAAAAGAACAGTGTTGACAAAAAGCTTTTGGTTCAGTTAATCTTTCATCACTCATACAAACCACAAATTTGCTACAAGTAGTTTTTTGTTGTTAGATTTGAGTTAAATAAAAAACAAAAAACAAAAAAAAAAACTCTGAGATTGAACCCCCTTTGGTATCGACAGTATAAAGTATTATATTTCTAATAAAGTGAAGAGGCCAGAGTGAGATGGATGAGTGAGAATGGGAGTATTGTGACTCCCACTAAGTAAAACTCAAAGACCCCACAGTGATTTCCAACAATGGTGTCTTGCAGGAATGTCTCTGCAGCTGCTTTCTGCTAAATCAGACACTGCTTGAAAGTTGTTGTTTTTTTTGTTTTTTTTTTTCTTCTTGCAGAGATGTAAAAAGATGTTAGTAATCGTCTGGAAATGCACAACATTAAAACCACAGCTGTAATAAGATATTACTGCAGAGCTCAGAGAATTAGGACTTAAGCCATTCTGCTGTATACCTCCTTGTTTAATAAAGCAAAACTATAGACTTTACATCATATTGCAGTAGATTAGAATTATTTGTTGTGGTTCTATAGGAAGTCGTTGTATTGTGAATTTAGATATAAAATGTTGAATGATTGGTGGCCAACAATGTGATGAACTATGAGAAGTGTGTTTTGTCTTACAGCAAAAAAAGGGAACAAAACTCTTGCAAAACAGATGAAAATGGATGACTGTATTGTTAAGATTCTCTTGTGAAATAGTTTCCATCGACGTCAGACTTTTATCTCAGTTCTGTTTTTTTTTATATATATTTTTTCATACAGGCTGTCCATAAATAATTTTTAAAGCTACTTATTTACAAGTGTGTTTGCCAGCTCATAATTGTGATTGCATAATTAATATTCCTTATTACTTTGAAAGTGACCGTTTGAATCTGAGTTTTTTTTTAATGCACAAGTGAAGCAGATGAGATGAAGCTCATCCTTCCTCTCTGACTTGATGCTAACCCTATCTTTTGTTGCTCTGCCTCTTCCTCCCTCAGGAGATGACCTAGAGGCCTTACAGATACATTTGTGCTTTCGTCGCTCTAATCTGCATCCGCAGAAAACGGCAAGATCTGGAAGCACACTTGTTTCCTCCGTGGGTAATATCTACCTCAGCCAGCAGACGGGGAACGCACCGGGACGCTGCTGGGAGACTTCAGACAGGCAGACAGAGCCAACAGCTGGCCGCGCGCTCACTGCCTGCAGCGTCCTGCTTCGTGAAAAGGATTTGAGACGGACTGGATCTGTCTGCCTTTTTGCTTCCCACTGAAAACAAAACAGTCACATCTTCTGACTCCAGAATTTATTCGCTTTTTTAAGAATTGTCATTTTCCCCTTTGTGCTGTTGACCAGTGTGTCTTTTTCCATGGATGCATTTTTTTTTTCGCTTTTGGCTTTTAAATGAGTTTTCTACTTTTGCTAGTGTAAAGCTGGTATAAGATTATATATGTAAATACATATGTGAATGTTGTATACTGTATTAGAAATATTTTTCCCATTCTGAAGGAAAGTTAATGCACTTTAAAACTTTGCTGTGATACTTTTCCTTCTCTATTGTGATAGTTTTTTTTGAAGCTGGAAACCGAGAGGCTGGGGTGTGTCTTGTTCTCTAAGCTAGGCATGAAGAATCTGCAGCAGGGCTGCATGTAAACATTTTACTCAGCCTGTCGGCTTTCAATCACACTTTTTTTTTTATTTTTTATTTTTATTGCCACTTCACAAGGCACACTAAGATGAACCTCTGGCAGGTGGGATCCTTGAGCTGTCTCTCGACTTAACTTGACCAGTTGAAAGACTCTCGAGACTGAGTGTTTTTGTGAGACCGGCCCAGACTGCTTTCTGTGGGAAACAGACGAGGAAAGACAGGAGCTTCCGGTGCTGTTGCACCACCTATGTATTGTTGTAGTGCACAGGAAAGTAAAATGGACTACAAGCGTCGCTTTTTGCTTGGCGGGTCCAAGCAGAAAGTGCAGCAGCACCAGCAGTACCAGATGCCTGAGCTGAGCCGGACCCTGAGCGCCTCTCTGACTTCTTCACCCATGGGCACTGGGGTGGGCATTCCTGGCAGCTGCCACCCACCTGGCTCTGGCACCACGACCGCTGTTGCCGACATCCAGCAAGGCATCTCCAAATATCTGGATGCTCTCAACGTGTTCTGCAGGGCCAGCGCCTTCCTTACAGACCTGTTCAGCAGCGTGTTCAGGAACTCTCACTATTCCAAAGCAGCTATGCAACTGAAGGACGTGCAGGAACACGTCATGGAGGCGGCCAGCAGGCTGACTGCAGCAATAAAGCCTGAGATTGCCAAGATGCTGATGGAGCTGAGTGTCGGGGCCGCTAACTTTAAAGACCAGAACGACTTCAGCCTGCAGGATGTTGAGGTACGTGGTAATGGAGAATCAGAGCCTCCACACAACATTTTGTTCCATATTTTAATTTTATTTATTGATTTAAATGAGAGTGCAAATAAATGAACATAGTAAAATCCTTTAAACCTGTGTCAGACAAGTGGCTAGTGTTACATTAAAAAATTAATTAAAAAAAAACACATTAAACCCAGAGAGACTGAAGACAACAATGCCTACCAACACAGTAGTGTTAAATACTCAAAGGTTTAACGTTCAGATAAGATGTTTCTTTGTATAGGATTTATAATGAGCCTTTAAAGATAGAATATAAACACCCTTAAAGCCACTTTGCCAGTCCTCTGTTATAAAAAACAAACTCTAAAATGGGTGGAGCAAGTTCTTGTAAAAGCTTATTTATATAGCAAACATTTAAAATGAGTGAAATTCTTAAAACATAAACCGAGTTTTTCCAAAATGTTCAAAAGGTGCTTTGACAGAGAGTTTTAATTAACAGCTTTTAAAGTTTTCTTGAATGGATATTATGTTATTTTATGATTAAATCGATTTCAGAATGACCAACCGGTTATGCAATAATCAACATGTGGAAAAGTATAGAATGAAGATGTAATGCTTCAACATTGCTATCTTACTGGGTCTAGAATTGAGGATGAAAATGTTTGGCAGTCTGGAGCAACGTGAGGACATTATGGTAAGAAAAGTATCAGGAAAATTAATCTGTTGATGTGATCATCACAATTAATCAGTGCTGCCACAATAACATATTCCTGATTATAGTACAGCAAAAGTATTAAGTAAAACACCATCCTGTATGTGACTTGGAGTCCATGTAACAATCAACGATGTGTCTTGGACATTTTTTGTTATAAAAATCATTTTTTGGACATATCTGAAAATATTTGACCTATCCTTACTATAAAATGTGAACATAGCTTTTTCAAGAACGGAGTCTTGTGGGACCATACAGGGCAATCAACGGAGGAATACATGATTTCACCATAACAAATGAATTTCTTTCTTCTTGTCAAATAAAATTAAATCCGAAGAATAGAATAGCTTGTTCAGAAAGTATAAAATATGTAGGATTAGATAAGAGAACACAGTGATTATCTCTATCGCTTCATGTTTCCCAGACAATTATGCCAATTTGTGACTATTTTGAAACTGAAAAAAAAAGAGAACAGACTAGCACCACATACATGATGTAACTCATTTATTTTTTATCTTCTAGATGTGGTGCAAAGATGCTTAGCCGCCCACTGTCATAAGGCTGGCGTTATGAATCAGTGTTTCCTGGCTCAAACCGGGTTCTCACGCCCAGTGTCAATATCTCTGAGGGTGAGGTGTGAAAAACAAGAGGGATGTGAGAACAGCAGCCACGTTTTGACAACCTAAAGACTGCACCATATTTCTGCAGTCTTATTTGATGATGATGTGCAGGCCGTGAAATACTGCATGAGGATTACTCAACAGGAGAATAAATAACTTGCTACAACTTTTAGTAAAATTCAAAAACAGAGGTTCAAATGTAATGCACATATGTTATTTATTTATTTTTACAATTTCTAACAGTATCTGTAAAAGATTGATCCAAGTATAGATATATTTTTACACTTCACTCTAAGCGGGGGCTGCTCTCATATCAGGAGGAAATTCTCCTGAAATCCCCTGCTTGCTCTTTTGTTGTAGATCTCGGTTATGTTCAACCCACTTTAAGCTCAGGTCACTGGGTTCATGAAGTCAGGTTGGACAACTTATGTTGACACTGTCAAGCCTTGAGCGTGGGGTCATTATAGTTTACAACATCAGTCTGAGAGGGGCCCCAGCAAAACATCTGGACTAAATGATTGAAAAGCTTAAAGCATTTACCAAGTTGCTTATGCTTCAGGAAGTCAAATTTGAAGTTCACGTCTTGCTAGTAATCTTTTTTTGTGACATGGTTTAAAAAAGTATTTTACGTAGAGCCTGTTTAGTAAAGTCTGTCTATTTTTATGTGGGCACCACACCCACACTGCCTGTTGGTTTATCCTGTGCTTAAAGGAAATTTTAAGGCATGCTGGTGACGTGTGAGATTCAGTCCGACAGATTAAACTGTTGTGATGGGAAAACATAAGTGGATTCGCAGGGTGACCCAAGTCCGGAAGCCAGGAGGGATTTTATTTTAAACTAAGACACCACTAAAAACAAGGAAAACTCTCCAAAAACCAAAATAGAATTCAGTCTGAACAATTTAATTCTTTGGATTGATGCATCTTAAGTTAAGGTACATAAATCTAATTTTACTTTCTGATTAATACTCAAAAAACACCTGACTGTATTTAATTCCAACCTTTAAGGCTTTTATCTTGCATCAATGTTTGAAAGTGCCACAATCCAACCAGTAAATCATTTGTCAAATTCTTGTATAGACCCGTTCAATAAATTAGGTTATTAATGAGAAGTAACTCATTTCAGTGAGATAAATAGATTGACACAAACCAATGTTTTAAAGCCTTACTTATTTCTGTAGTGTGATGTCATATTTCATGTGCTAAAGTCGATCTTGAAATAATTTGACATGTCACGATAGCTTGTGCTAAATGTTAAATAGATTCACATTTGATTGATGAATTTGCACAGCAACTCAACTGCAATCACCTGCTCTCAGTATTAGCCACACCCACTAACTTTGATGAAGACCCTGAAATGTTTAAATAAGGATTCAAATGATTATATTTTTAGCACACTGTTCAAATTTGAACTGATTTCCACATTATACGAATACATTAAAGTATTCATCATATTTATTTCAAAGGGTATTTAAGTTATCACATAACTATTTAAGGATTCTGTTTTAAATTGTGGTGCTTTTGGCTCTCTGTATGGCTACTGGCTGAGCCAAGGCTGTAGGTCTGTAGTAATATTTCTCCATCTAGTCTGCAAAAGCCACAAAATGAGAATGGCACTAAGTCTGCATTGCTAAAAAAAAAAAAATTATGCAGAACAAAATTATGAGGGATGTGTTGTAATTGTCTCCTTCATGATGAAGGATCTTTAAACAAAACTATGACTTAGCAGCCAACGGGTGTGCAGCAGCAGCCAACACCGGTGAGGGACTGCAGAACTTCTGTGGATGTGGCTGAGCCCAAAACAGGAAACACTTCTGCACCGCAGTCAGTTAATCTGACTCTCTGTGGTCGTGAATATGCACAGATAAATATTAGAGGAAGGCCAAGTCTGTGAAAGTTTAGACCGCATGACTTGGAACTTGCTCTTGGTTTCTGGACCCTGGCATTAATGGCACATTTGTTTCAGCACAGATGGATGGCTCCGCTATTGGTTATAAAAACCTTTGTGGAAACCACTCTGTACATACAATAATATTATGCTAGTAAATGTAAACTTATTTTAAACATGTAAACAAGAACAGTGGATGGAAAGGCAGTTGGCATTTTTGGTGTAGCTCCAAAGAAAGAAGCTTGTCACAGTGAATATTACTGAACTCTGTGGTTTTGTGATGAGTCATTTTTAACCAACAGTCACCGTTCAGTCTTTTGTCCAGTTTTTTGTTTTATAAAAACACATGCATGTTGAATAAAGTAGTTTACACATCATGTGCCACTAACTCAATGCAGGGTATAATGCAAGTTTGTGCGTTGCTCGTTTATGGAATGTGGTCTGGTAGCTGGACAGACTGTGAGGTCGTCTAAACGAACCAAATAGATTGTTGAGTTTGGGGAGTTGTGGTATGTGAAGCTTTTCCCTCTTTCTTTCCTTCTTTTGCTCATGTCTCCTACTTTCTTTCTTCTCTTTTCTTGCCTCCTTCTATTCCATAAAAAGAATGTGGTTCTCTGGCAGCTCAGAGGGGACACTGCTGCCAAATATGCATGAAAAGGTCCTTCTTTTTAGGGTCTGTTTGAGAAACTTGTAAGTTTAAAGCACAGAAATAAAACCAAAGGCAGACACAACCAGAGAGGCATTATGACATCTACAAAACATTCACTCATCCCCATGGGCAGGCATATTAGTCTACAGCTTCTGACATCTTTTTTCACAGTGTTACTGCCTTCACCATAACACGGTGTTCTTAATTTAAAGATCAAACCTGTTTATAGAGAGGGACCCAGCAGGGTGTAATTTCCATTGACTAATACTGAAACATTTACTGAGGAACACATTGATAAATAAGTTGCTGCGTGCAACATTTTATAAACTGAAACAGGCCTTTAAATAAGTGCAAACATACTTGGTACACAGATTGGTGCCGTAGCATTTCTGAGCTTACTTGTTTACCCCAGTGTAAACCAGGAAAAATAGAAGATTTTTCTTCTTTCTTCAGATTAAGTGGTAGCCTTTTTTTTTTTTTCATTAAAATACCAACGAATAGATTGGGAAGTTCAGAGATTTTCCTAATTCTACAGTCATGGAGCTGCTGTTGCTGACTGCTTGTTCGTTTAGAGCACAGTAAAAAAAAACACCTAACTTGTGCTGTACTCTAAAGCCATTGTAACTTTCCTGTCAGATAGAAGCTATGTGACATGAAAACCTTCGTGACTTGATATCAAAAACCAGATAGAGGCTCTTTGAACAGCATTTAGGTACTCCAGGGATGTTTTATGTAGGCACATAAATGATGAATCTGCCTAATGAAGTCTTGATAAAATCTGGACATGTAATAACTTTCTGTTATCACCATGAAACTGGAGCTCAAATTTTTTCATCCTGTTTTTTTTATCTTCTTAGAGAATTGTAGATTAACGAGGGACATCTCGCATACGTCTTCACTCAGATTATACCCCAAGGTTTCGGAAGATATAGCATACACTAAAGGAGCAAGTGTTTCATTGCGTCTGGTGTCTGAACAAATGTTCTTTTGTTTTAGTTGAAGATTTTCAGGCGTCCCATTTTTGATAATCTTAGCACTTTTATTTGGAATAAAAGAAAACATAAAGGTCAGATTTAAAGCGTATTATAATGTATAAAAGTTCTAAAAATGTGCTGAAGGAGGAGAATGCATATAGAAACAAGGGTCCCAAAACAGAATCTTGAGGGACACCTTAATTGATCAAGACCTGCAACTTGAAACTGCTATAGGTAAAGATCTGTCTGATTGCAATGATTGTTTCTAATACACAGACCCAGTACCTCAGCCTATCAGATCAGAGCAGCAGTTGGCAACAACCCTTTTCTAATCGCTACAATAAATAGTAATTTGAAGATGGGTCTAAAGCTGCTAACATGAAATAAGAGCCGAAAAGGCAACAAAAAGCACAGCAGGACTGTTTACATTGACCAACTATGGTAGAGAGCCTTTTTATTTCCTCCCCCAACAAATCAGACGGCAGTCGAAACCTACCAAGCAGACATCTGGTTATTATAAAACTTCCTATCAGCAATCTGGATCTCAGGAACATTACCCCCTTAGATTTGGTGTTCTGATAGTGCAGGTGTGCTCAGAAAATGGAAGTCTTAAAGTGATGGATTCATGAGTGGCCTTGTTTGGTTGCAGTAGGGGCCAACAGCGGCTTGGCTCTGCTGCACTCCTTATTTCTCATATTTTCCATGACTGTAAGATACTGCACAGCCAATAACATGTGTTATCCATTATCTGTGCTGAGGCCATGTCCTCATTTTTTTTTCTACTTGCTCGGTTATTGTAGGCTTTCACACTAGTTTTTGATCTGAGAGTGTGTGTTTGTGTATTTTTATCCTATTTAGGATATGTTGGCCTCTGTGATATCAGCCTAAAGCCTCATCATCTGTCTGAGTATGTCCTCTGGTATATATCTCACAAAAACAGTTCAGATTGATTTTCAGCATTGCTTGCTTTCTTCTTCTTCTTTCTTTTTCTTTTGATTTAAGGATCCTTCTTTGTTTTGGGCAATCCTGTCAAATCTAAGTCAATTGTTGCCAAGAGTTATTATCCTCAGAGGATAAAATATAAAATCTTTTCAGTTCATGATGTGATCAAGTGCCATCTTCTGGCCAAAGATATATATTTTTAACATTCATTTTTAAATGCTAAAAGCATGCAAGTAAGATTGCACATGCTTCAAAAGCATCCCTATGTTGGTATGCCTCACCATTTGTTACTTTTTTTGTTTTGTTTATGGCCTGACAATTTCCTGTTGGCTGATCAACCACCGAAATACTCTTGTTAGGATAAAAAGACGAAACAAATGAGGCAGCGAATTCCACCATCTGTAATGGATCCGTAAGCGTGTTTTGTTACGATAACAATGAAACTTCCAACATGTGGAATTTTACGCCTCCCCTTATTTACACGGCACAGTGGTTCCCATGAAGTGTGGCGCTGAGGACCGAAAAGTGGCTGCGTCCTGTTGTTTCTGCCCGCTGTCAGAACGCGACAGCATATTTCCGTCCTCACAACTCAGCAAATCTCTTGAGATATTTTCAGCAAGTACCTGAAAAAAGAAAACCCTGTGACCATGGTGGGCCCTGTGGTGTCCCGTTTCTCTCCCGCTAACCAGCAAACAAGGCAGAACTATTCTCTCCGTGCACAAACACGCAATTTGGGATTGGTAATTCCAGGATGATGTACAGCTAAAATTGAAGAAAGGAACTGTGAAGAGCACTGTAGGGGATTTTTAATGACAGTGAAAAACAACAGATCATCTCTCTCGCTTTAAAAATCTAAAAAAAAAGTATTGCATTCTGATGATTTGTGTGTTTTGCAGCTCATGGTTGACCTCAAAGTTAAGTACAAAGACAGTCTTTTTGTGCAGGAAACCTTTATTCTGAAAGCGTGCGTTTCAACTTGACCACATGGTCATGGCCTCAGATTGAAGGGGCTTTCCCAAAACCTTTGCCCCAGAGAAAAACATCCTAATGCCTTGCAGAAGTGCTCACTCTTGTGTGTGTGTGTGTGTGTCACTTTACAACCACAAACTTCAATGTGCTTTATTGGGATTTACTATATACCTCAGCAAAAATTATAAATACCTCACAAAAATGATTGTGAACCAGAAGGAAACGCATAGATGGTTTTTCATATTTGTTCAGTTCCAAATACAAAAGTGTGGGCTGCTTTTCTATTCCATCTGAGTCAGTACTTGGTAGAGCTGTCTCTACCAGCTTTGCATACTTGGTTGCTAACATTTTTACTCACTCTTCTTTGCAAAATACCTCAATCTGAGTCAAATTAGATGGGGAATATCTTTGAACACCAGTTCAAGCTTTATTTTCCAAGACTTTTTAAGTCAGAAAATAGCTCAATGTGAACTATTTTGTTGTAGTTCTGGCTGATGCATTGTAGTTGATATGTTACAAGCTGAATTTTTGTCCCAGTCTTTTTTTTTTTTTTTTTTTTTTTTTTTTTTTGCGCACACCAACAGCTTCCCTGACCCTGCTGATGAAAATCATCCCTTATGTTCCCTATAAACATGATTTCTTATGGGTTTCTTCCAACGATGGCTTTCTTTTTGGAGCTCTTTTATAACTGTTAGATTTGTAAAGTGCAAAATTTGTAAATTTGCACCAATATATTCCAGATTTGCCATACCCCATGATCCTGGTAGGTTTGCATTTTCATATGATGGACTGAATAGTGTTTGAGATATTTAAAGCTTCTTGCTGCTTCAGATGAGTTCAACTTCTTTCTTCTAGTCCAAGCTGCTGTTCATTTATCGTCATGATGCCGTTTGTTCACCTGTAGTCTGTGAGACCTCTTGGATCTTAATATTTTTATTCAGACTAAAGCAGGCTGATTAAAAGTCCCCAAAACACTCTTTAGTTTTTTGGTTGGAAAATATGTTTGAAATGTTTTTGTCTGCCATAATATCTCAAACCGTTTGACCAGTTTGTGTTTGTACCGTGACAAATTGTGAAGACAAGAGGCACAAACACTTTTGCCAGGCATTGTATGGTAAGACAGGAAAAAAGCATCACTATCTCCTAAATAAACTTGAGCTGATTAGGTTGTAAGAGGAAGACATGCTTCTGAATGATTCATACTCTTATCATTAAACAGATTAGCCACATGACAGTCTGCTGACAGTCATGTGGCTACAAATGTGGGCAGATGAGAGAGTTGATTCAGCAGTTTAATGGTGCCGAACTGTTGCAACACTTGTTTGTAAATGTTACAAAAAGCAATCAGCTCACTATTGCGAATGAAAAACAGCTGTAGCCAAATTGTAAAACTAAAAATGTTATTTACAATTATTGTCACGAGTTACTAAATAGTCAGAAATAAGGCTGAGTTACGAATTGAATTGCTTGTGATGTGTTAATTGTTGAAATAATTGTGAATTAAGTTAGAAATGGATTAACTGGAGTATACAGACTCTAAAACTACACAAAATATACATCTTGCATTTAAGAAAAAGTCTGTGTGTAGAATCGCATAGATTTAGCTTCACCTGATTTTTATTAATTGTTTAATTAGTTTATTAATTGGTTAATAGAAAAAATTAATCAATAGAGTAACCCTACACTGTAATGATGATCAGGAGTTCACTAAAAGAATGATACATTGTTGCCTTTTAGCCAATAAAATGTTTATTTTGTTATTTAAAAAAAGGAATTGAATTACTTTATTTGCATCTGTAAGCTTAAGTGGTTAAATGAAAAATGTGCAGAATATACACATTTTTCTTATCTGATTGCTTGTCAGAATATCCAATAGAATAATCAATTACTAAAATAATCTTTAGTTGCAGGCCTGGTCTTTGGCTTGCCAACCATTCACTCAATTTAACAATTCTCCCAGTGACGTCCATGTTGTTTAATTTCAACAGCCTGGTTTTGTAAGACAGATTTTCCTGGTGATGTGTTTTAACTGAAATGGCTTCCGTGTCTGTCCAGGTGCTGGGTCGGTGCTTCGTCACAGTGATGCAGGTCCATTTCCAGTTTCTTTCACAAGCGTTGCAAAAGGTCCAGCCAGTGGCCCAGAACTGCCTGGCAGAGGCTCTTGCACAGGCTCAAGAGCGCTGCGTCAACTCCCGCTCCCAAACCTCCGACCTCGGGCCTCTAACGGAGCTGGAAGAAGCCTCTCGCTCATGGAAAGGTGCAGCTGAGGTATGCAGCCACTAGCCCCAGGAGTTTTTCCACGTCTGGACTGGGAAAAAAAATATTGGGTTTGTCAGTGTGAGGTGAAAATTCAGCTTGTTACACATTCCTGATAAATGCTAACCGTGTGATTTCCAGCCACTATTTCCTATTTCCTATTTTCCGGGCTGCAGTGTGTGAGTGTGTGCTCACGCGTGCGTGGGTGAACCTGTGTTGCTTTGACTGCGCCCCTCTAATTCAAATCCATGTAAGGGAGCCTGTTCTGTAAAAGGACCCAACTAATCCTCAGGCTAATCAGTCTCTCTGGCTCCCTTTTGGGTGTTGTTGTATACAGAGAGGCAAAGAGGAGAGTAGTAGGTTGATTGATCTGTTAAACCCTGGCATGCTGAGTGCTGGCCCTAGAGGAAACAAGAACTGCATATAGAGTGATGGCATATAAGCTAAATCACTCTAAAATATTCTAAATCACTCTAAAAAATATCCTGCCTGTTTTTTAATGTTGTAACTAACAAGATTTAAACAGTGTTATAAAACAATTTATAGTGAACTGAAGTTAAACATAGTTGAGCTCTTTTTTTTGTTTTGTTTTTTCTCTCTAGTGAGTTTGTTGAGCTGTTTGCTGTTATGTGTTCAGGCCACAGCGAGGCTGAGGGAACGGGGCCGGGACGGCTGCCTGGCTGGCCTCCAGGTTCAGCAGCTCTTCTGCTCCAACAACACCACCATCCCCGAACACCAGTTGAAGGAGCTCAACATGAAGATTGACAGCGCATTACAAGTATGCTTTCAACATGTTCATCAAACCTAACCTTACTTTTTTAAAATGGCTGCTGTTAAACTGGCACATCATCCAAAAGTTCATTTTGGATGATGTGTAAGAATGTGGAAATTGTGTTGTATTGACCCTTTGCACACAGAGTAACATATTCCAAATATATATATTTTTTGTTTAAACGATTTTTAGCTTCAATTGGAAAAACTCAAAATTGTCATTGAAAATTTTGAGTTTCTGTGAAACTCCAAATTAAGTTTCAGAGAAAATGTAAATATTGCATAAGAGTAGTAAGGGATTTTTTTTTTTTTTATTAATGGTAGCCTCTCAGTGTAGCAGTTATCCATCGTAGTTTTTTACTTTTTTGCACCACTTTTTTTTTTTGTTACTTCCACTTAACGTTCCATGAATATGCTTGGTTACTGCACAGTTTGGACTGCAGCATTTATTCCCAATAGCCGTAATGATTTTATATACAAAAAAAAACATTTTTATATGTCTTATTTGTTGTAATATTCAAATCTTTTGACAAGCTTAATTTTATTTTATTTTATTTTTTTTATTAGCTTTAAGATATAAAAGTAACAGTGATAAATGCACAGTGATAAAACTCCCAAAGAAGAAATTTATCTGTATTTTAAATAGTATCACTTATTGAATTGAATTACGGAAAGAAATAATCTCATGCTTTTTCTAAGTTATTTGCTAAAAGTATTGCTGTATTTACTCTGCTCCTTGTGTTTCCTGTCCACAAAGGCTTACAAAGCAGCTCTAGAAAGCCTGGGTCATAGTGAGTATGCACTGAAGGCAGGTTTTCATTTCAACCCCAAAGCTGTGGAGGCAGCCTTGCAGGTGGGTTCAGTCTTTGCAAACGTGTAGTTTGAATAAAGTGTTTGAAGATATGGGCTCAGGTTTGAATGTGGAGTTTTGTTAACATGTTTGGGTTGTTTTCTGTGAAGGGCTGTTGCAGTGAGGCTGAGGCTCAGCAGGCAGGCAGGAGGCAGACCACCTCCCAGCCCATCCAGTGTGAACTTCCCACCATCCCTGTGCAGATTGGCTCTCACTTCCTTAAAGGGGTCTCCTTCAACGAATCAGCAGCGGAGAACCTCAAACTGAAAACGGTAGCGTCTAAAATAGGGGTTTGACCTTTAAAAAGTGGATTGTGCCTCTCTGTCACAGTCAACTATTCTTAGTTTTATGTGTCAATTTAGGTTTTAAGGAATGTTGTTTTCTGTGTTTAACAATGCACTCTCTATTGAGGTTCTCAAACTTGTTACAACACGTACCACCGCAGGAAAAAGAATCTTGGTGATACTTGTGGCCAAAAACAATGATTATTCACACTTTTGACAATGTATATGTTATTAAATACTAAAGACACAGTACTATGCAGCCCCCTTTTTGTTTTCATGTAGATACAGTATTTGTTTCACTATAAAAAATTGAAAGTACTCCTACTACAAAAATGATGGTTACAAAGAAGCTAACATTAGCACTGGTTTTCAAGTAATAATGCCTGTCAAAGCAGCATTAGGCTGCTCCTTTAGTTCACACACTAACATATATTCATCCAACAGGAATGTTTCTAAACACTTCAGTCTTTCTTTAGAAGTTAGGGGAAAATATACTGTCCTCCTTTCAGCCTGCTGACAGGACAGTTTGAAACATCTCTATAAAGGCTAATGAACTGAGTCCTGTTAGGTTTTTACTAAGCCTGGTCACTGAGAATAATTAGTAAGTAGATCTCAAACTTGGAGCTGGAATATAGATATAGATAAATGTCTATATCTATAAATGCCTACATCTATGTCTATCTAGATATAGACATTTATATATCTAACTTTGGACTTCTGAGGTAAACACTGCAAGAGGAACCTTTGATTCATATTTACCAAACAAATACCACTTTTTTATTTAAAGTTCTGCTAAAAGCAGACAAAGTGCCACTGTTTAAGAATACCTATAGTTGATTTTTTTTTTATCATCATCTCTGGTGTGTCATCATCAGATGTTGAAAGCAGACATTAGTTAACATCCATCCATGTTTTGTCTGCAGCACACAATGCTTCAGCTCATTAAAGAGCTGCTGGGACAGAACGGAATGACCCCTAGGGACGAGTCTCCAGTCACAGAAGTCCTCAATCAGGTTTGCCCATCCAGTTGGAGGGGAGCCTGTAAGACGGCTGTCCAGCTGCTGTTTGCCCAAGCTGGTCTGGTGAGAAGCAAACCTTTGTCATGCATTTCATGTTGCCTTTTAAGTCTCTGCTGTATTGTTCTCGTGTGGAAAGTAAATGGGACAAATGTGTGTTATTTTGAACTGCAAATAGTTGCTGAATCTTTGCCATTTTTTTCCCATCTTGCTCTTTGTTTTCATTTAAATTAGTAACAGATACGATCAGACCTCTGTAATGGCTTAGAGGTGTAAACAAACAACAGAGACACACATAAGAGAGGAAGCATTCTTTTATCATCTGAATGCAGGATAGGCTTGTATGGACGGGTCTGCAAACAAAGCTTCTTTGCCCTTTGTCTTTAAAATACGGAGTCCAAATGAAGCTGGGTCATCGTCGTGTTTATATGTTAGACCACACAGGGAAAAAACGGCGTGTTCCCACCAAGCCCTCCCACCTCAGTTAGAACTGTAAAACAGTCCTTAGATGATGAATGAGCGTCTTGCATTAGCCCCTAATCGGAGGCTATCGTCTCTAAGCTGAAAATAGACTATACCGCTGCGTGCATGGACACACACACACACACATACACACACACACTAAAGTCTCAATAAAACACCTGCATTTACTCATACACTTGTCAGTCCGTGCAGAGTAGTAGAGTGCCTTTTTTTTTTTTTCTTTTAACGCTGTATTTCTTGAAACTATATACACTTTTTTTTTTTGACATATGAATATCTATGTGTTACATTGTTCAAAAAGTATATGAAGTTATATATAAATGGATGGATAAAATATAATAATAATACATTTTATTTGTATAGAGCTTTTCTTAGTACTCAAAGATGCCTTACAGGAGTACAACAATATAAAATCAAACAATGGAAACTAACAGAAAAACACAAAAAGGGCAGATTTGACATTAAAACCGACTTTAACGCGTCCTATATTCTTCTGGATACAATATACATTCCCCTCGCTCTCTGTAATCTTTCTTGGATTTATTTGACATGTCATACTGACATTATTTGTTTATCTGTGTGGCTCTTTTTGGTTAAAAAAAAAAAACAAAAGAAAAAAAAAAAACTCCAAGTGGGTTTTTTAAGGATACACCTGCTCTGACGAAAAACAATGGAGTCATTTCCTGTAATCCAGGAAATGGACTCCTCCCTACTTCCCTCCCTCTCTGTGACCCAGTTTCCATGGGTTTCGAGGAGCCAAGGCCACTCTCAGAGAACTTGTGGACAGATTTGCTCACACTAGCAGGAGGACGTGCCGCTTTGACGCTGTCTGATTAAAAGCATTCGGCTTCCTCACCTTGACCTGCCTCTCGCTGGTGAACGAATGCCGGACAAATCTAAAACGGGTTATATATTGTCGTTATATACTGTCCAGCTACTGCATAGTTAAGAGAAGTTGTTTTCAACTGTTAGAAGCTGATTGAGGTGTTTTGTTTTTCTGCCTCAACAGGTGGTTGTTGACACGGCTCAGATTGAGAATAAGGAGGCCTACGCTCCCCACATCACTCTGGAGGGATCCAAGGTGGTGGTCCAGGTTCCTTCAACATGGTGGGTCTACCAACACATTTTCTAAGCCGTAAGATTAAGGCAGCATTGATTAAAAACCACAGCTTTTGAGATCTTTTAACATACATTTGGCTACGAACACAATGTTTATATGTGTCCGAAATGGTTCGTTTTGGGTTTGGATTAAATTAATGTCACTTTGAAATAGTCTTTCAGTGTCTGCTTATGATCGTCTGTGGGGAAGAAGGGACTGAAGCAGGGATGTAAAACGTATAAACATCATATAATAGAAAATACTGCATTCATCTTCAAACAACCAGGTTTATTACTTTCTCCTGCTAAATCTGCTTTTAATAAATTAGCTAAACTTGGATAAATACAGGAAGCATTTTCAAGACAGAGTGACCTCAATCCTGGTTTCGTTTCTTCTGAGTAGACCAAATGGTTTTTAATTATCTTTTGTAAAAATTTAAGTACTGCGGCTTATTTTATTAAGAAGGAAAAAAACATTTTTTTTTGGCTTGCAGGTTTTTATAACTTGACGATTTTTGTCAATGTGACAAAAAGTTTGGACACCCCTAGACTAAAGTCTTTTATCGTCAGTGATAGACACAAAGACGCAACTAAACATTAGCAAACACTGTTACAGTTTGGTTTCAGATAATAAACCAAACTGGTTAGTGCAGTACAGTCTTGGATATCGTGTTGAGTTCACATTTTCTTGTTTCTGCTCAGGTGTCTGAAGGAGGACCCGGCCACCATGTCCCTGCTCCAGCGAAGCCTGGATCCAGAGAAGACCCTCGGACTGGTAGATGTGCTTTACACAGCCGTGTTTGACATCAACAGATGGAAAGAGAGAAAGTAAGAGGACGTTGAACCAAGAGTTATTTTTCTTTCTTCTCATTTGTCGATAACACTTTGTGTTTCTCTGAAAAAGGGAGCAGGCCTTGCCGACCATTCAGATCCAGCTGCAGCGTGAAAGCCCAGAATACGGTGGCCAGGCAGACATGCCTACGGGTACCAGCTCCAAAACCTCCAGTGGCTTGCCAAAAACGATATCTAAACTGACTTCCAAGTTTGCCAAGAAGGTCTCATCTAGCTCCAACAGCGGAGGCAGCTATTCCATCCCCACCACTCCATCCCGCAGCATGCTTTCGACCAGTAGCTCCGACGACAAGGCCAAGGGCCTCGGGCACAACGACGGGAGGGTACAGAGTATTCTGCAGATGGGCGGCTTGTCCAGCACGCCTGACGCCACCCAGCAAAACCAGTTGGCTAATGGCTCGGTATCTGATGACCAGGGGAAGAACCTTCCCACTGACCAAGAGATGCAAGACGTCATCGACTTTCTCTCAGGATTCAACATGGGCAAATCCCAGCAGGCGTCACCCCTGGTGAAGAGGAGGAACTCTGTGGCCTCCGCTAACCCTGCGGAGCTGAAGCCGCCGAGTGGCCACCCACCCGCTTCCCAGTCCATTTCCTACACTGCTCTACAGACGCCGTCTAACTCCCTAACTCAGCCGCCTCCGTCGGTGCAGAAGCAACAGACTCAGCCTCAAACCCAGCCGCCCCCATCCCAGCAGCAGCAGCAGCAGCCTCCTCCGCCTCAGCAGCCCTCCCCCCCTGCCCTGCAGTTCTACCAGCACCTCCTGCAGCCCATCACCCAGCAGCAGGCTTCTCCTTCCCAGCTGCCACCCCAGCAGACCCCACCACAGGTTCTACCACAGCAAAGGGTGCCAAACAAATGGCTTGGCACCTCAGGGCAACAGCCTGCAGCACAGGGCCCCCCAGCAGGACTGTCCCCCTTAGGTCCCATCAGCCAGTGGGGGTCCCCAGGGCTGTCTGACCTGAGTTCAGACCTGTACAGTCTGGGCCTGGACAGCACCTACATGGAGACCATTATCTCGGCCATGCTGGGTCAGAAGCCACAGGGGCCCCGCAACAATACTTGGCCCAACAGGGACCAGAGTGAGGGGATGTTTGGAGTCCTGGGAGACACGATGCCCTTTGACCCAGCAGGTAAGGCCACGAGCTACCATCTACCGTCTGGAAGTTTGAGCATCACAAAAAATTATAGGGGACGTGTTACGCAGGTTTTACATTTAGCATGTTTTTGCATGACCATTTTGGTCTCTACTGCTCTTAAAGAAAACAAAAAACAAAAAAAAACACCCAATTGGTTTTTGGCTTAAGTTAATGGTTTTTGGTAACTGGAAAGCAAGCAGTTTAAAAAACCTCCAGAATGCAATGTCACAAATCAGCAGGCTCTGCCCTTCACCTAGCAACCCCAGCAGAGCCTGGCTCTTTGCCTAGCAACCCAAGCAAAGCCCGACCTGACAGTTGTACAGGAAATAGTCATAATGTCCATCCACCAGGAGTGTAAACTCCAAAAAGTCTGTGCTAATCAGAGTGATTCCGTGTTTAGTGGAAAGTCTAGTGGAAGGAGAAAGTATGGCAGAAAAACGCTGCACAATCAACAAGAACACCCGCAGCCTTGCTGCGATTGAAAGAAGAGTGCGACTGCAAAAGTTTCTACACTTTGTCCTTCCACTTAGCTTTCCATTAATTGGTCTGTATACCACAGTAATAAGAGATATTGTCAAGTCTCTTATGAATAGTTCACCTTAAAATAAATAAAAAGTGAGTGTTGGCTCAGCCGTCTTCTGTTGACTGCTTTATGTTGCTCTAAATCACAAACATGTCCAACTAGAACAAAAACCATAGATTTTGGTTCAGGCTCCATTATTGAACCAGCTCACTCTTGATGCTAACATCGGTCCAGAGGACAAAGCCTGTTGATTGTGGCATAAAGACGCAGACAAATGAAATGTTGGGGGTCTGTTGCACCAGGAGAACAATGTTCAGAAGGTTTGTGTTCGCCTTGAGCTGAAACTCCTGAATGCTTGCTCTGGGTGTTTTACTAATCGGCTTAAAAAGTTTTTTCATCTGAAGTCTTTCTTGGCTCATAAAAGAAAATTAGTTTGCAGAGATCCAATTACATAAACAAAACAGGACAGGCAGACAGGAGAACATTAGGAACAAAAGGCGAGATAATCACCAACAAAAGCTGTTTAAAACCATTTAGTAACCATGTCGTACGTAATTATGCGCCATCCCAATTTGAATAATCTAGCCAAGCAGCTGCATCATCTGGATGAGATGAGAAATTGAGGTTATGTGCAGAGCTGGGCTTGTCAGTTTCTATTTACAGCGCAGCAGACTCTTTTGATTGCAGTCGAAGCCTACTGTGCAGAGTTGACTTATGGCTATTGTGATTTTTCTGCCATCGTAGACAGTCTGGCTTAAATGGATTGAGCTCCGGGGTATGAAAGAGAAAAGCTGAGGGCGTCAGAAACTCTCATGAGTTTATTCCCCCCCCACACACACACACCCACCCACCCTCCTCTCTCTCTCTCTCTCTCTCTCTCTCTCTCTCCCTCCATGCAGTTGGCTCTGACCCAGAGTTTGCACGTTACGTTGCCGGCGTCAGTCAAGCCATGCAGCAGAAAAGGCAGGTGCAGCACATCCGTCGCCCGAGCAACACGCGCAGCAACTGGCCGATGCCTGATGAGCAACACAGAACCTGGTCCCACCCAGAGTACTTCAGTGAGGGGTAGGCATGTACAAAGCACATCTGCCATATTATTGACTTCCTGCTTTGAAAAAATTGTAAAGACTTAAAGAGGAGCAGCAAAAGCAAATGAGGTGGGCAGCAGATGGTGTCATCCAGGACATGTTACTGTGAAATATTGTCTTCAGTCAGAGGCCTCTTCAGATTGCAGGACTGACTGCTACCACAGCATTGCCATCTACAATGACCGTTTGAAGATATTTGTCACAAAAGCATTTAATTACCTTTTGGGATGAATGAAGTATTTTTAAATTAAACTCAATGTTAAAACGATTTAAATTCCATCATTCTGTAGTGAGAAACATGATTAGAAAACATTTAAAACAGCTGCCAGTCCTCACAGGAGTAAATTTATCCTGAGCTCTGACTATGATGCTCATGGAAATTGCTATAAAAAACCAATTAGATTCTACTGTCACCACTCAGAAGGTTAAAATATTAAAACTCATAATGTTGCAAAGTTACAACTGAATGAATTGCAAAGCCTTTGGATTAAAACCTGCTAAACAGATATGAAGAAAATTGAGTCTGTAGAAATACAGAATTTTTACATGAAAACCTTAGTTGATTAAAAATGGATGGAAACAAGTCACAGGTATTGACTCGGCGTGATTTAATTATCAATTCACTGATAATAAATCAACAGAGCAAAATGTAAATACTGCTATAAATGTACCTGGATTACAACAAGACTCTTATAAACATTTAGGTGCAATGCAGGCCATGAGTTATTTAAACCAGCGGTTCATCATCTTTCACAGTAATGTTTGTCAGTGTTTTTAATTAAATTCCTGATACAACTGACACCATGAGGCATTTGCCACATTAATTGCGGTTGTTGTCGTTTAATTCCACCTACAAGTGTGAGACGCCATTCTGCTTACACACTAATCCAGGAAAACAACCTAGAGGTAAATAGCCGCTCTGTCGTCTTTCACAGAAACACATGCAGGAACGTCATTTATTAAATGATTACACTACTCTTAAATATCTTGGTTGTAGCAGGTCCTGCGTATCAGATCTCCACGTTATTATAGGATCGTAATGAAAACACTGCGGGTGCTTTCTCAGGGAGGCCGTAAACAGCAGCTGGTCAGCCAATCAGGGAGACTCGGCCAGCTCCAGTGACGAGACTTCATCAGCCAATGGGGACAGCCTGTTCTCCATGTTTTCCGGGCCGGACCTCGTAGCAGCGGTTAAACAAAGGAGGTGAGATTTTTCACTGATAATCAGTCAATAACTACGTTTTAAAACGGAGATGGACAAACTGAACGTTACAAGATTGAAATCATGAATTTGAACGAAAAATCGATTTAATTTGTGATGTCTTCTCCTTTGTCTTTCTTTAGGAAACACAGCTGTGGTGAGCCAGAGGTGTGCACCCTGCCGTCACCTCCTCTCCATCACATTGGTGACGATAACCAGGTAACAAGCCGAACATTTTTCTATTTCCAGGTTGAAAGTGACACAAACCTTCGTCCTGACCTCTCTTCTCGAATCGTGACTCATTCGTACTCTCTGCCCCGCAGGACAGCAAAACTAAAACCTGGCCCCCGAAAGCGCCGTGGCAGCACACCACCCACACCCACACCATGCCCAATCCCAGCTCTTCCTTGTACCAGATGAACCTGCCTCCTTCCTCCCAGTGGAGCGACTCCATGCAGATGCTGCAGTCGCCCGTGTGGTCGACCGCCGGCGACTGCTCCGCCTCCGCCGGGATCTCCTCTGGTTTTCCCTTCACCCAACAGCAGCAACAGCAGCAGCAGCAGCAGCAGCAACAACACAAACCCATGACCAAGGGCTTCAAATCCTTCCCCCTCAAACACGAGCATCGGCCCTCCTACCTTCACCAGTACTGATCGAACGAGTCCAAAGTAACGTGCCGCCGAGGAGCTGCAGCTCCAGTCATTACACTCCACACCCACTGAATTGGAAGATTTGTAAGCCTCAGAGGCGACGTTAAGTACACACACTGGCTCAACATTTTTGTATTTATATTTTTCCATGTCAAACATCTCCACATTAAAAGAAGAGAAAGACGTATTTTGATGTTTTCTGAACTGCCATCTTTTAAACTTTGAACGGTGCATGTGTCATTCTGGCAGCAGTTAGTCTAGTGGTTGTTTCTCTGTCCTCAGACAAGAGCTGGAGACGTGCACGGCCGTCACCCACTTGCTTCTGCAGCTGCGTGTGTGTATGCGTGCGCGCGCGCGCATGTGTGTGTGCGTGTGTGTGTGAGAGAGAGAGACTAGAGGGGAGAGGATTACGAGAGGGCAAGGGCTTGGAATGCTCTCATTTCTGCCCATAATAAGTATACTGTGTCTACATAGCTGTAACTGCCAAATCTCATGCAAGATGACTCAGAGTACAGCTAGCATCTTACTGTTTCATAGCTTGTAAAATACTGAAGTTGAAATATAAATATTTAGTTCTTTTTATCAAGAGGCTTTGAGCAGGCTCAGCATAAATAAAGTAAGCCACTGCAGAGGTGGAATTTGAGAGAAATACACTACTTTTACATCAACTGACCAGAGTTCAGAGTTATAGCTGTATCTATGTGCCATGTTGGTATTGATAGCACTTGCAGATTATTTTCCAACCAAAGCGTTGTTCAGAGGACGAATGGTGCTGAGGAGGCGTGCTTATTGACGAACATGAAGTTTATTTCCTCCTCTCCAATTGGCGTTTTTTTTTTTTTCCCCCTTTTGCTCAGAAATTAAAAGAAAAAATAAAACACTAACTCCCACAAACCTAATGTTTTCTTTGAGATATTTTTGTGTACAAGTATCGACAGTATTAATCTTATTTTTGTATTACATGTTATACCATAACTGTATGTTAGTATTTTAGACATTACATGATTGTTTTCCACCTCCCTGTATGTGAACAAGCACATTTCTTTCCTACAGTCATAACTACACCATTGATCTACAAAGGTTACCAAATATACATGCTAAACACTAAAACATTGTGTGAAAAGGGGTTTCGTTTCCTTTACAGCCCTTGTTCCCTTGGTTTTATGGCAGTGGGCTGCATTTAAAGGCCCAGAATGTTATTTTTGTGATGTTTGCGGATGCCAATGTTGCCTGTATTTATGAAATGACACCATGTTTTCAGATAACTAACATACTTAACATGTTTACAGAGAATAGTTTGTTGTATATACATATAAATATATATCTTTTTATAGTTAATGTGCTTTGCACAATCAACATATAGGGTTTGTTGCTTTTTGTCTGTGTTATCTCCCTAACTGTTGCAGCCTTTTTTTTTTTTAAAAGACATCTTTACAGACCTTGGACTGTAACTGTTAGCTTCTCAGCTGTGTACAAATGGTTTACTAGTGGCTTCTACAAAAAGATGGAGAAAAATAATAAAAACATGTTACCCTGAAAGACGAGATGAAGGGGGACTGCTTGGCTTATGTTGCTTATTGTTCTTTTGAGCTGGCAACTGATTTTTTTTTTTTTCTTTTCCACAGTGTACCAGCAATGCAAAAAACGAATAAAAAATTAGCAATTCGAAATGCAAAGCATTGTTCTTATAGGTTAAAAGTCAGCCAATTATTCCACATTTAAATTCCCACACATCTGGAAACAACTTTAAAATGGTCTTTATTGCACACATACTGGAATGAATAAAGTTAATTTTTATTTCACTATAAAAGTCCTCTGACATGAGAACTGTCCTCCCACAGTCACCGCGTCTCTTCGTGTCCATTAAGAGCAGGTGTTGACACGTCGCTGGGTGAACACTGGGAACAAAGAGCAGAGTTGAGGATAATAAGCTCTCACTGTTTCACTCTTAATAAGCATTCAGTTTCTTCTCCTTACACTTGTGATGGGTGGAGTGTCATCAGGACTGGCGTCAGCTATGGTCGCCAGATAGACAATGTTGCGGTGCAGGATCTGTTGGTACCTGTTTCACATGCAGAACAGACCAGATTTACTGAAGGGCTATTTCCCTGCTTTTAATAACTACAATCTGCTGCAGCTGAAAATCAGATCCACTTGAAGGGATCAAGCTTAAGCTGGTCATTTTATACCTGTTTAATCTTTAAAATACAGTTAGATTTAAAAAAAAAACAAAAAAAAACGTATTGAATTTATGAAAACAAAAGCCATTTTAAGACTGGTTCCTTCACTGCATTACATATAGTTCAGTTAACAACACTATTGAAAGCATAAAGAAAACGGGTTCTGATGTAGGAAACCTTAAAGAGTAATTGTAAGACTTTTTTTTAGACTAAGACAAGTTCTGTCTTGGATGCAGCCTTAAAAATCCTATTTTTATGTCTGCACAAGTAGAATAAATTGTTTGGAAATCCCATTCTGTATGTTACAGAACCACCAGGCTAAAGTTAGCATCTGATTCTGCAATAACAGAGTGATTTATAACTCCAAAATAGTCTGATATTCTCAAAGCCTTACAATTGACCTTTCAGAATTTCAACTATGTTTTTCAGAATCTGAAAAACATAGTTGAAATTAGAATATCCCTGTAGTTTTTAAATAGGACCCAACGAAAACTGACCTGATGCCAACAAAATCCCTAAATTAATCTGTCTGATTAATTTACCCACTTTGAGTAAATTTACTGAATGAAGAATTAATATATTTTAACCAAAATATGTAACAGACACACTCACACTTTATGTTAAAGTGAGACCTCTTGTTTCTAGACGAGCTTTGTTTGTCTATCTGCTGAGCCTGTTGTGCAATTTACAGATCGAGCAGATTTTATATGTAATATGCATTAAACATAATCCGCTCAAGTATTTCAATATTGAACTGGCATAGAGATAAAGTCAGAGCTTCAGGATCATGAACATCATCAGCAGGCTGTTTTAACTTACTGCACACACTCCACAGCGCGTCCTTTCTGCATGTACTCGGTGATGCATCTTATCAGCTGGTCGTTTTCATCCAGTAGCTACAGCAGAGAAAAACACAGGAGAGATAAAATAGTCACATTTAACTGGCCAATATGTCGCTACCGTTAGCTATGAATCAGCTTTTCAGACTAAGCAGGAAGTAAAATGAATCCTTGCTGATGCTTTATCAGCTTCGTCAGCGTCGTTTCTTACTCTCTGTATTGTTTCTTGGTTGATTTTTGCCTTCCCTCGGAGCTTCTTTGGGACAAAAACAATCGACATGTCTGAGCTGTCCTTGTTTACCTCTGATGGCCGCGCATTTTCTTCCGCCGCACGTCTTCTTCGCCTCCGGAATTAAATGACTGTGTTGCATCCGCAGAATTAGCGCCATCTGCTGGAAAGTTGACGGTCAAACGCAGCTTCTCTTTTAAATGTTTTATCAGTGGCGCTCACTAACAAAAGATCTACGAGATGTATGCGAAAATATATCGTTAAAGCATTTATGCAAGTACAAATTTATTTGTTCTATTTACAAACACCGTTCAGTTTTTATTTGTAGCAAGCTCAAATTAAAAACAGAGAGAGGATAGCACGGAGAAATCTGATAGAAATAGATGCTCTGTCAGTAAATGTTAGTTTCATCCTAAGCCATTAAAAAAAAAATCCTTAACAAATATACATTTTAATTCAAAATTAAAAGAAACATTTGGGAATGGAATATTCCAATGCATATACACAAGAATAACATTTTTGTTCAATTGTTATACAACCCTCACAAATTATGTTAAATAATTTCATATTAAAAATGGCCCCTATTTTTCAAATCAAGAAGAAAGCAAATGTTTGACAAAGTTATTGAAAGAAAATAAAATCTTTCTGGTATGATCAACCCATGATCCTGCAAGGAAAAGCAGATAGGATTCAGAAATGAAACTTCAATTGGGAGATTGGAGATTTAGTAGATTTTCAGTTGTGTCTCACTCTTCCTGATGATGGATTGAATGGTTTGATTTGTTCAAAAGTGGAGACATTTTATTTCCCCAAGTTTGGAAAACTATGCATGCACATCAAGGCTTTGCACGAATAAAACAATGCAAAAAAAAAAGAAAAAAAAAAAAAAAGAAAAAATCAAACGAGAACAAAATAAACAAGGACGACATATAAATTGTACAACTCTTTATTTTTGTAAAAACTCAATTTTGATGATATCCCAAGAAAACAATTCCAGTGACTGGAAAGAGTAGCAAACATGAAAAATGTCAGTTATAACAATTTAGGCTCAAATAAAATCTTATTGGTTGCTGCTAAAGCCAATATAAAGCATTACTTCCACAGGCCATCGTGCATTTAGAAGTTGTTTGTGCGATAACCTTATAAGACATTTACTGCGCTGCCAACTTAACCACATTTGAAGAAAAAGAAAAAAAAGAGTATGTATTCTCACCTTGTAGTGCCAGCAGTACTTCTGTCACAATGTAACATTTAATTAATGGGAGAAATATGAGGGGAAAGAAATCATACCACCATGCTCAAGGCACTCCCTACAAAGTTTGAGGATTGGATTTAAAAACAAAAGAGAACCTTCTTGAAAGTACTGGTCGCCGCATCCAGCTTTTTGTCCCTTTGTTCACGAGTCGGTAAAAAAATAAATTCACTCCTGAGAACGATCACATTGACGATGCGACAAATGGAGCTACAATTTATCATAAATCCAGTTAAAAATGCATCTGAATCCTCGTCAGACGTTTCCCATGTTGAGTAAACAACTCCTGTAGCACTACAAGCGCTTCATTTAGCTGTGTGAATTGCTGCCTGTTGACATAATGGGGGACACACCAATGAGTACGACAACACAAAGGGACGTCTTTACATAAAAAAAAACAAACAAGGATTTAAAGTACTGAAATTACAAGAACGTACATATAAGTGACAAATTTTCCATTGAAGACTTTTTCTTGGCAAAACAGCAAATTTAGGGAAATAGAACTTAAGTGTCTTTTGCCAAGACGCAAGATAATTAACGTCTTTTCAACACAAATTAGAAAAAAAAATCACCTCCTTGTATTTTTAACTATGTAAACACGGCCAAAATTAAATCCCCGTGCAGCTGAAGCTTTGTGAAACATACCGAACAAAAGAACTTTGACGCCTGCATTTGAAAGCTCTTGGTACCTGCAGACATCCAGCAGGAAAACAACTCATCTGACGCAGGAGGTCTGAGGGCCAACATAAGTCGAAAGGCAGAAAAAGTCAGCTGGCTTGAACTAGTTTTACATTCATTCTTTACACACAGTTCTGATGTATGATTCTGTAAGCCTCACTACTTCATAGAAAATCAAAGATAAAAAAAATACTACTAATGAAGTAAAAACACTGAACACATGGCAATCTAACTGAGCAGAAAAACGCATGGTGCAACAGGCAGTGGTGACAGATTTGGTGCCGACAAATATCAAAAAGTGAAAGAAAGAAAGAAAAAAAAAGGAGTAAAGCTATTGATCACAAGGGCTGCGATCTGCTCACAGTTTAAGAGCGTACAGCTCCTAATATCGACAATATCAAAGACAACTTTAGTAAGAAAGGAATTCAACTGATGCAAAAGTACGCAATTACTCCAAAGCTTTGTATTTACATGTGATCTTCCAATTTTTCCAACAAAACTTCTGGAGAAAGAAACCAAAAAGTCTCAAGGTGGAGAGCGGGAGTGGGGCCGTCACCCCCTGGTGTCAGGCAGTCCACCGAGGTGCTGGTGTCCAAATAATGTCTTCATTCTTTCTGTCAAATGTAGAGACCACAGGAAATTTCTACAACGGGCATAATTTCATGACAAGTGGCTACAATTCTTGGTGGTTCCATCACTGAAGTACTACGCAGCCACCTTGTTATCCTTCTGGAACAGATAAAGAAAAAACACCAGGAATCAGCAAAAAGCTGATTCAGCTTAGATTTTTCTTTCTACTAGATTTCAGTTGAATACGTTACGATAATATGATATATGATAATATAGTATGATAATACAGTAATTAAGCGTCCTTGTTATATTTACCCTGTATTCAAAATCAGAGAAATCACGGCCTCCTCTGCCACCCCTGAATCCGCCCCTGAAGCCGGGCGGGGCCCCCCGAGGCGGCCCAAAGAACCCTCTGCTCGACGGCCGGCCCCGGCCTCCGCGGGGCCCCATGTACCCTCGCCCACGGAAACCGCCTCTTCCACGTTGGTGTCGGAGAGGGATGCCGAAAGTCTCTGCGTTCATTCGTCTCTCCTCTGCCCAGGTTGGCCTGCGCTCCCTGACACAAACGCAAAACACAAAATCGGCTCACAGTTAACTTTAAACAGCAAAAAATAAATAAATAAATAAATAAAAAAGCCACACACACACACACACACACACACACACACACGCGCGCGCACACACACACACACACACACACACACACACACACACACACAAATGTGGAGGAACTGCTTGGTAACAAAGCTTTTGGTTCCAAATGTTCACATTTTGCTTTAAGTGATGGTAAGATGCAAAAGCGAAATAAGGATGTATTCACGCCTGACCAGAGTTTGTTTCCCTTGTTGGTTCTTTTGTCTTAGTGTGAATACATTCAAGTGAACTCCGGTGCTGACCAAACAACCGGACTGAGACCCATTTCTTGAGGCGGTTTCACTTCCAGGCGAACTCTGCTGCAGTTCGCTTCTGGTTTTAATACAGACTAGTATTAATCTGAACCAACTACAGGAATTACACGCCTTTCTGGACTTCAGCAGACACCAGTGCTGGTCATTATCGTAAAAATACTGTAGCTAATGCATGTAATGACTGAAGTCGCATCTGATCCGTTTTCTGCTTAGCCATGCTGCTGCCAGCATGTTGAGGGTCAGACAATGCAGAGAATCTGGCCTCATTTAGCTTGCACCAGTTTTTACTGATGCAGTTATAAAATTAGAAATTTTACAGTGTGAAACCTGCACTGTGTGAGCTGATTTGAAAATTCAAAACGCCGTTTCAGTTGTAATAACGGGACAAATGTGCACCACAGAAATGCAGCAGCAGAACCTCCAGAGTTTGTTTACTTTCTCGGTCTGTGTTTTGTCCCACCCCATCATTTCTGTCCAATGGGAGCAAAGATCATCACCTGCATTGCTTTGTTTACAAATTATAGTCCACTTCCCAAAAAAAGAAGAAAAAAAAAGTGCAATTTGAAAGGAAACGGCATAATTTTTTTTTAATAAAGTCTGCTTTTGGTACAGACCAAACAAGGGACTTTCCTTGAGTGAATACAACCTAAAAACCAAAAAAAAACAGCCATCATTTTATTTGTTTTATCAAAACTAAAACAAATATAACGTGGTTACTTTACAGACAAATTTTAACAGACGACAACTGAGGTTTGACTCGGTTCACCAGTTAAAAATTTGCCGCTGCAGTAAATGATGAAACTTAAGAGAATATTTGACTTACCTTGGAAATCCACCATCACCCGATTTACTTGAAGAGATAAAAACAAAAAGTCAGTTGCGGTTTCACATGTTGAAATATATGAATTTCATGAACAGAAAGTCAAACCAGTGATGATACAGTTAAATATCAAGTCCACACAGAGTTGGGTGCATCTGAGCCGTATCTGCTGTGTGAGCTGTAGTACCTTGAATCATCACAGGACAGGTTATCAAAGAAGGACTTAGTCTTGTCATAGTAGCAGGTGTTTATCGTAGCCTCCTCTTCCTCAGTGGCGCCCTCGTTGGCTGGATGTTCCGAGTCAGCAGTTTCTTCTCCGTTCAGAGCCTTTTCAGGTTTGTCATCTGTTTGTTGGAAGAAATTAGAAACAACACTTTGCTTTTTTTTTTTCTTTAGCAGGAGCTGAAAAAATATGCTCATCTAAAACAAATTTTGTAATTATTTTTTAGCATTTTAGAGTCTGGATGATGCAGAGGGACATTTGTATTATTTTTTTTAAGTATGTAGCTTTGCACTGACAGATGTAAACCTGCTCCTGAGTCTAAGTTAGGTGAAAGTGATAAAGAGTTCCTAAGCTGTGTTTAGGCATCGTGTGGCGTAGCTGACAGCTGCTGAATCAGACATCATCCTGAGCTGAAATGTTACCTTTCAGTTTCAGCTTGTTCTGAAACTCCTTGTCAATCTCATCCTTGTGAAACTGGGCGTTGGCAGTTTCAAAGTCAAAGTCCTCATCAAATTTCATGGTGCCATCTTTACGCATGTTCACTCTGCCCCTGCTGCGGTTTCCTCTTCCCCGGCCGCGGCGGTTGGACTGAACACCAGCTAATACCGAGAAAACATTCACATTTAGAAAACAGAGCAAGTTTGACAAATATAACACTAAGCATGGTAGTACTAGCTCTATCATGTCTAAAATATCTTGTTAACAACACTGCAAACGGAGAAAACTGATTTCTGTAATAAATGCTTAAGTTTATTTTACCAATATGACGCCTGTTAGGATCCCGGTTCTCGACAGCACCCTGCTCATGATCGGGCTGGGAAGTCTTCTGAACATCAGGAGCTGGACAACAAACATTCAGATGCTCATCAGTGAAAACAGCCACCAAGCAAACAGGCATGAATGCAAATGGGGAAAGAAAAAAACAAAAAAAACACAACTGTTGAATCTTTGCACCAGTTCATACCCCCCAAAATTACAATTTTTGCCCCCGACTGTGTATGCAATCTTTGCAATCTTAGTGACATCTTCCTCTCTGAGTGAACTTTCAGACTAAGTCAGTATAGAAACATTTTGAACACATGATAGTAATAACTTTATGCATTTACAATTTATACTCCAGGATGAACCAAATAAATAAATATCTGGCACCGACACAAAGATATGAGCTTGTTAAAGCCTCACCTTTCTTCTGCTCAAGCAGATCAGGGGGTTTCTGGCTGCCAGTGGCAGAGCTGCTGGGTTTGGCCGTCACTCCTGGCTGAGTCCTCTGACCAACGGCGGCAGGCAGACCAGGTGCAGCTGACGGGGGAGCCTGCACCGACGGCTCCACCGGGGCAGTTTTAGCCAAAGAGTCCCGCTGAGGACTTGTACGTCCTACACAGCAAAGGAAAAAGCAAATCTAAGTTGATGTTGATGCAACTTGGTATTAGATCCGCTGCCGTTTTTGTAAAACACATGAACGCCGAGCACAAATAAATGCAGATAAACTGTAACGTTGAAAGGCTTTCATTCTTTTGATTTGCTGCAATGATGTGAACAATGGAGATGACTTTACTTTGATTGTGCCATCTGTCAGACAAGTCTGCTTCACTAGTGAAAAACGCTAAAAGTTGTAATTTTGTGATAAAATCAGAGCCTCTTGTTATTTAATGACAAAGATTATACACATTCATCACTACAAATAAACATTTCTTCGGTTATAGTGCATTGTGGCAACATGATGCACTATAACCAAACACAGAATGTTTCTTTTTCTTTCTTATTTTTTTTCTAACTGTGACAGCGACTGACCTCCAGCAGATCCAAACTGCTGCGACCCGATGGGTGGAACGCCGAACTGGCTGTAGGAAGGAACCGGAGCCCTGCTGAATGCTGCATAGGAACCAGCTGACCGGAATGATGGTGCAGATGCTGCACTGGAGGATCCAATTGATGACTAAAAAAGTAAAGACAATTGTAAGAATACACATACGTTTTGAATAAATTGCTCAACAGTTAATAAAATAAATAAATGCGTGCAAGTCTAAAATGACCAATATACCACCATGCATACACTACTTATAAGCAATCTGATCAGTTGTAGTTGGAAAAAAAATAAAATCATGGTCTCTCTCTTTTTTTTTTTTTTCCAGCAGATGTGAATTCATGATTCATATTTAATTCCTACAAATATATCTCGTTCATTTTGACCCATTTAACACATTATTCATTATCTCCATTTTAGGTTCTTCGTTTTATTGGGAAAATATCTATTTTGATAATCATCTTTTACATCAGTCTAATGTAATTGGTACACTTACAGTGAAAAGTGTAAAATAGGATTGTGTGGCAACATGAAGCATTTCTAGAGACATAACTTTCTTTTCTGATTAACATGGGTGAAGACAAAAGACGTTCAATACAGATAACGTAAAAATCAGCATAATAAGCCGTCTTTCTACACATAAATAAACTTACCTGCACTATGGCAGGGTCCTGAGGAAGAGAGCTAGTGGCTTTGGGTGGCTCGCAAACTGTTAGGTCTTTTATATCGCTTCCTCTGAAGATGATGTACTCAAACACTTCATCCCGAGGTGGTATAGGCCTTTCTGTGGGACGGTCTTCAGTGCCAAAAGAGCGAACTGTTTGGAAATAAAATGCAAAGTTACAAAAATCAGCTACTATAAGTGAATCTGGGGCTAGTATTTGAGCAGTGGTTACTTGATTGGTAAGTACGCTACTGGCATTGATAACATACTTATAATACACTGAGAATCAATATTGGAGTACTTGCAGATACAGGGTACTCATAAAAGTGTCCTCCTGGAACACTTAGAAAGATCACAAATGTGATTTTTTTTTTGATGAATAAATGACTATTAGATGTTAAAACAATTTCAATCCAACCATTGATCTTTTTTAAACTGTACATATTTGCTGATGAATGTTGTAATTTGAGTCGCAATGTTTCACAATTTAAGAGAGAAAAAACACTACAGCTCTTTGATTTCTTATGCAGATCTAATATCTTGGAATTATTTCAAAGTTCTTTTGATGGTTGAAACATTACATTCTTTTGGTTTTACATTAAACTCTTGCTTGCATAACTACAACGATTCTTCCAATATTTTTCTACTACAAACCTAATCAATAACAACATTTAAAAAATAAACAATGGATGAGGCCAGCCTAGAACATTCTTTAAAACTAAACACTGAATTAAAACGCAATGACAAGTTTCACGTTCATAATCTGTTCATCGTCATATTTAAAAATATACAACGGTGAACCTGTTGAAATTTGTGATTAAACGTAATGAAAATGTTTCAGAGCATTAAAAAGTGACTTGTATAACCCAATTATCTTATAAAAACGGGGAATTCGGACTTAAATACAATTCAAGCGGGCAAAAAATGTTTTATAGTATAAATATGCAAACTTTTGAAACCATTTCTCTCTCAACGGTGGATTAAGGAAAAGGTCGAAATCAACGTAAACAAAAGAGACAGCGTTACCACAGTTTAGCTAGCCGTTAGCCAGCTAGCAAAATGCTAGCTAACTAAGACAACTGCGTTAAAAAGCACATTGACAAAACTACTGTTGGAAAATTGCTAATTTTGCCCGAATGAGAGCTACAATCCTCTTTGGGTGGGTTTTCTTACCTTTAGCAAGAGCTACTGTCGAGTTTTCAGTGTCGATGGTGTATAAAATTCCTTCATAGCGAATCTCGGCCTTAGAGATTAGGCTAATTTTGCTGCCAATGTACGGCGTCCCTCCTCCGCTCATTTTTATCCGCCGAGTTAACTAAAGCGCTCGCTATCGAATAAAATGTTTATCTTCCGACGCAAAATCAAATGTTAAATATTCTGAAGCGATGTTTCAAAACTACATAGCATAAAACTAATAAGATGCTATCCCTGAACCACATTCGTCCCGTTCCTTGACTCCTTAACACGACATGGCCGACTTCATTTTTGCTTCCTCCGCCGCTAAGGATTCTGGGACAAAGATTGTGCTCTAAAAATACGCGTCCTCTCTTTTAAGTAGCTGCTCAAGTAAAACTACTTGGATTTAGAGAATATGTTTGGACTTCAGCAAATACATATAATCAAGTATCTTAATCAATTTAAATTATTCAATAAAAAAGACAATTCGTCAATAAAAGTAAACCTATCGCCAGCGGTTATTGGACAAGAAGCGGGGTACACCATGGGCAGCAGTCTATTACCAGACATCAGACACACAATTTCAAACAGAAGAAACACTTTTTATTTTTTTAACATATGAAACATGTGTTACATATATGTATGCTAGAACACGGTAAAGTACTAACTACTAAGTGGCAATTTATGGTGTGTACCAATCATTAATGTGACTGCCAAAAACTACAAAAGATTCAGCAGATAGAAAAAAATAGCTAATTTATTTGGAGAAACACTACACTCATTGGTTGTCAAAACATTTCAGATACAGAAACATCTCTCTTTTTTTGGACCATCATCACATTTTACAGTGCTCTTAAACATCATTTGCAGGTAAAACTACTCACTTGAAATTGTGGGACAGGCATTAACACTACCCAATGGTGTCAAACACTGATTCTGATCAATTTCAATTGTCGTGTATTCAATTGTCGTGTATAAAACCATTTTTAATCAAACTTATCTATTTGGGTGTTTTATATAGATCAATATCTCTTTAATAACAAACAAACAAGCAAACAAACACTAATAAACTTCTATGTAATTACAGTGGGGGATCTGTAGTGAAGTTCAAATGTTTTCATGTCCACAACAGATTTGAGTTTAAAGTAATCTTTTAATTTTAAAGGACTACTTTAAAATTTAAGTAAAATTAAAGTAATCTTTATTCCTTCGAACTTCTGGGTCGAAGGGATAAGAATGCCCCAACCAGACTCCCAAGTCTGATGGATAATTTGTAGAGAGACAAAGATTAGGGTTAGAGCAAGGAGACTTTCCAACTTCAAAGACTTGAAGCTCCTTAGAAATGATAAATTACCAAACCACCGGGGAAAGATGGAAGGTTTTGCCACTGTAATGCCAATAAGCAGCCTTTCTCTGATTAATGAGGGATATGAATGGTTTGTTATTATAATAAAATGTAAGAAAACATAAATATATTAAAAAACATACTTCTTTTATTTAACTTTTTTTTAATCTTTTGGAAGATATGTTTCTTTTCATGTCAGAAACCATCAATTTGGTTGATTAAAGAAAAACAATCCAAATATGCTGAGGGTTTTAAAAAATTGGTAACAATGGTATATTACAAGAAAAATTTCTTAAAGTAATAGAAATAGGAATAGGAAGCTTTACATCACTAAGGCATGACATTTTAGGGCAGTCAAAGATAGAAAAAAATTAAGCAAATTTCTGACAAAAAAAATCAGCAATTTTATAGAAAAAAATAAGTAAATTTTCAGTTTTTAAAAGTCATCAATTTGCTAGAAAAAAAATCTAAGAAATTATTGACTTTTGAAACTCACAAATGTCCATGTTTTGTCTAGAAAATTTCTGAGATTATTCTCAAAATTTTTGAGTCTGTTTCTTAAGCAATTTTTGTCCTTTCAAACTCAGAAATGCCTTAGTTGTTTCAAGAGAATGCCTGAGATTAATCTCAAATTCTCTGAGTTGTTTTTTGAGGAAATGCACTCTTTCTTTTTTTTCTATCTGCAATGGCCTTAATATGCCATTTTATCTGGGAATGAAAGATATTGAGATTTGTAGTGTATTAAAATAACATTCTGAATGCAAGTTAATGGCACAAACAGTCAAAGGTCATATTTTTACTCTATTTAATTGTTGGTTTCCTAAAATAATGACCTAAGTCATTTCATTGCCCAAACTGATTTGGGGAAGAAGAAAAAAGGACAACTTTTTTCTTTCCAAAAGATGTTTTAGGCAAAAAATAATAATAAAATCACTTTTTTTTGCAAAGAAAGAAAATTACTTAAGCCATTATTTTAGGAAGGTCACAATAACATGGATAAATGAAATTCACACCCAAAAAGACAACCTGAACACATTCTATGTCATTTACCTCAATAATTTTAAATAAAAATGAAATTAAATCAACAACAACAACAAAGAGTCAAGAGACCCAGGAGGGTTAAAAAATCTCCCGTAGAGCTCCCCCTCATCTGGTGACGTTAGGCTCATTCCCACAATGCCTAGTAACACGCATGCGCGGTGCGGCCGCTATAAAGCTGCTATCTGTGCTCAGAGATGGCGGGCGCCTCCGACCCCCTGGAAGATATGCTCTTTTCAGAGGTGGATGAGAAGGCTGTTAGCGACCTGGTGGGCTCTTTGGAGTCTCAACTGACTGGGCAGAGCAACTCCGCGGGGAAAGCAGACGAAAACGGAGGCGCTGGCTCTGTGGCCCCTGCTAACCATCACTTAGGAAAAACGCTCCCAGCTCCAGTGAGTACCACAACACTAGAACAACAACAACAACCTGGACGGCGGAATAAACCTGAGATGCGCCAGGAGGTGAACTCTAAGGACGCAAGCCCGGATAAAACTGTCACCTCTCTGTCGCTGAGCTGCTCCTCTTCTTTTGGCGAGCCTCCCAGCACTTCGGCTGGCTGTGTGAACGCCACTAGCAGCGGCATTCAATCACATGGAGCATCCATCACACCGCTGACTGCATCTGGCGTGTCAACTTTGGCATCCCCGCAGGACAGCATCAGCACCACATCCAGTCGGAGCGCCAAGGTGAGCCAGTGCACAGGTGAGGCGCCCGCGGAGGCCAGCGCTCCGAGGAAGCGCGTCGCGACGCCGAGAAGGAGCCCCTCGGCGCGGATAAAGAGTTTGAACGGCGCAGCGGTGACGACGAGACGGAGCAGCATCACAGCGGTGACCGACAGCAGCATCATCAGCTCCGTGGACCCGGGCGCAACTCCGCCAAACTCCACTCGATCGGCCATCAACACTTCCACGTTCACTCTGTCCAACGCAAACCTCCCCGTGGGTCAGTCGGCTATTCCTCTGGACCGGGGGACTCCCACCATTGCCTTGCACAGACTCCCGAGTCACATCGTAGCCAGTATTGCCCAGAACGGCAACGGGACCAGCGTTTCGGCGCTGGTCCAGCAGGGTGCTCGGATAGAGCCCGCCACATCCTCATCTCCCACGGGAGATCTCAGCAAGGCGGCCACGGACACCGGGGCTTCCAAAACAGACGACTGTCAGTCCAATATTGTAACGCAAAGCCAGGTTGGTAGTGTGAGCTCTGTAATAAACACTGTATTACCGTCTGCTTCCTGCGCTATCACACCAGCAACAACCACTACAGCAGCTCCTACTACCACCACCACAGTGACCCAGCCTCTGAGCTCCGCTACAACAGCTGTGTGTACCACCGCCATGGCGACCACATCTGTCTGTGGAACTGTCCAGACCACAGCTGTGACCTCCACCATGAGCATGGTCAGGCCCACAGCTCCCTCTCCAACACCTGCCGTGGCCACCCCTGCACTGTCTCAACCCCGTCCAGGGGTCCCAACGCCTCAGAGGATAGTAGCCCCCCAGCTGATTGTCAGACCTTCACAACAGCAGACCACCATTCAACTTCCCCCTGGCTTTACCATCCCACAGGGTAAGCTTTTATTTTGGAGGGTTGGAGAAAATGTGCTTTTTTTTCTTGGTGTGCAGTGTGTTTATGTAAACGTTATTAAGCCTTGTTCTCCAGATTATCCTTCCCTTGTAAAGATGTTCACTGTAAACTATTTGAAGGTGGTTTAATTTGAAAATGAAGACGCCCAGTCTGCTGCCTTGAAAGTGCAAGTAAAGTCAACTAGAGCATTGTTTTGGTTTTAAAGTTCATCAAGTTGATTTAACAACAAAAGGCAAATTGTCTAAACCAACTATTTATGGTATAGTTTATCATTTATTGCATTAAATTTCTTATAGTGATTGATTTAATTGATTTAATTTAATTGATTGATTGATTTATCATTGTCATGATTAATTCCAAACCATCACTTTTGTCACGATTGCTTTTTTACTATTTCCTCCACTATTTAATTTTTACTGTTTGTCCAAAAAGAGTCCCAAAAAATCTAAATAAATTTGAAAATAGGGTTAAATGTAGTTACTTTGTGCACTTTAGTGATAAATCACACTTCTTTACGTGACTGGTGTCCAAAAGAAGTGTATTAAAAATCCACTTCTTTTAAATTATAGTTATGTATATAACTATATACATAGTTATATACATAACTATACTCCATAAACACAAGAGCAGAGCATTTGTGTTTATGGAGCCATGCAGTTAGCTACAAAAGAGGTAATCAATAGTCCTTATAATTTTTGTTGTTATTAAAACAGTGGCACAATATTTTATGATAAAACTTTAAGTCCATATCGCCCACCTCTCGTCTAAACATTATTTTTTAAGATCTGATAGCTCATTAACCTTCAATTGTTAGTAGTTATCGCTTAATACTGTAATTTACACCAACTAATTATTTCACATTATGCAAGAAATCTGCTTTCACCTAGCTAAACAAGGGCACTTTTCTGTATTACTTTTACTCACATTATCAATTTAAAATAACTACTTGTTTTTAGCCAGTATTTTAGATTTTGAATCAACTTGGATGAACAAAATATCTGACCTGGTAATGCTATTTGTCTAGAATCATTTTAAATTTAGCTCAGACATTTGGTTCAAGCAGAACTTTAGCAAGAGAAGAAAAATATCCTCAACTATTGTCAACGTAACACACTTCCATCTCACTCACGGTGCAACACAGGATACAAAAACATGCCGCTAAGCATCTTGGGTAATGGCTCCCACTCCTGCCCGTTTCTTCTTTCAGTTATTTTTTATAACTGAAAGGAAAAAAAACAAACAAACTTTGTTAACTCAAAAGTTGAGTAAACAAAAAATTTTGTCATTTCGTGGGGAATAAAAAGTCAACACAACTTACTACTGTGAGTTTATTTTTCATAAACTCACATTTAAGTTAAAAGTCTAAAGCTTGCAAGATTCCCTTTATTTAATGAGTAGAAGTTAGTGGACACAATTAAATGCGACTAAAATGTTTTACAGTGCACAAGGCATGAGCATAAATTTATCTTTTGTTGTTGCCCCACAACGAAAACTATTGCCTCTCCTAACAGTTCATGTAAAACAGTGGTTCTCAAACGTTCCATAGAAAATCCACAGTAGTTGTTTTTGTTATCAGTGTTGTGGCTACCAGCCCAAGGTGCCATGCCTTTTAGCAGGGGAGGCATGCAGCATAAGCTCTACAAATGTTGCCTTCCTGCCATGTTTTTTCTATCACTTATTTGCACCCCACTCAGTGGGGAGTGAGCACCTCTTAATGTTGTAGACTGTGAATGGCTAATTCTGCAAAAACTGCTAAAATTAAATGACTGTTTCAGTTTTTTTCTTGGCTCCATTTGATCACATCTAGTCCAAAAATGAAAAAAATAAATAAATAAAAAAAAATAAATAAATACTTAGACTGGTTAAACCTAAATTGGATTATTCACTGTTTTAGACTTGGTTTGAGATTTACGAGGCCTTTGGGCTATCCAGGGTTGAAGGAGAGTGGCTCAAAGACAAAGGTTTGCCCAGGGTGCCATTAATGAAATGCCTCTGGACGTAATGCCTCACTATATCCAAAGTTTTGCCTTACCGACTTTTTCATTTGTTCTGTTTTGCCATAAAAACAGAAAAAGCATTCCTATCCATTTATACATGCTTAAAGTAAAATTAAATAAGCAGGAAGGCGCCCTAAAGTCAGGAAACAAGATTTTCTTCCAACCCTGACCTCAACATCCAATTTAGCCGATCTGCATGTAAAATAAGGTGATAATTGCAGTAATAAAGTTAATTTGTTCTGTGTGTATCTCATTGACATTTTTCCCGCACACTAATACTGTCAGTAAAGATGTACCTTTAATGCTTAATGACATAGAATAAAGAGGTATCATTTATTAGCTTGTATTGCTAATTGCAGTTAGCCTGTTCAATAGTTCAGACAGGAAATTCCAGATATAGAGCTGGCCAGTATGGATAAAATATATAAAAATATTATTTTTCTTCTTTGAAAGGTTTCAGATTTGAAGTCTGGTTTTTAAGATTGCATCTGTTTCAATACAAACTTAAAGAACAAATTGAAATATTCAGTAAAAATAACTAATGAAATATTTTTCAAAAATGTCATAAACCATTTTTATGACATGGTTTGAGATTTACGAGGCTTGCTCGAGGCAGGAAGCAATTCTTCCTGCCTCAAGAATTGGTGGACTTTCTGGATTAATACTCCTTCTCAAGTAACAATATGTTGCTGTACAATTCCCATTTGCTGAACTGAGAGTCTGGAGGGAACTAAAGATCAGGGTGATGGCAAGGAGGACTTCCAACCTTAGAGGCTTGGAGCTTGTTACCAGATCAAATCATCAAAATACCTCAGGAAATATAAAGAGGATTTGATTAACAGGTTGCCAATTAGGATCAGTCTATTGATAACTGGTAAATAGTTACCAATTCTGCCTTTTTGTTGTTGGCAATTATCAATGGACTTGATAATTTGCCTTTTAGCTGCTTTCCTGATGAATGATTTTCTTGCCTTTAATTTCTATTTAGCTCCTCCACGACCCATTCCTAACCTGTCTGCTGTGGTTTTGGTTTTCATGATGCTGTTTGTTCACATAGTTTCACTGACAAACCTCTTGGACCTTCACAGAGCAACTGTTGGCTGTTTATTTCAGTGTATCAGAGTAAAATGATCTAAATATAAATACATCCACAACTGTTGAAAAAGATGTATTATTTTAATTTGACTCAACAGTTATCCACTATTTTCTGTTGGTTTATAAGTTGAAGTGTCTGAATTAGACTGGCATTTGGGGCCTTAATATGACAAAAAGTGAAAATGTCAGAATAATTTTGCCAGGCACTGAATGTTAGACGCCTGTGAGATCAGTTTCAACAAAATATCTTCCTTTCATCTACAAACTTAATTATGTTTATTTGATAGAACCATTTTGAACTAATGTCATCTCAAGGCATTTTATAAAAAGTAATTTTATTTCAGTCATACATACATTTCAATTGATCCCAGGTATCAAACAATGCAGTCGAGTTCAGTTCATTACTCAAATTAGTCAAAAAGTTTTTTGTCTAAGGAAACCCCGCAGTTTGCATTGAGTCACTGACTTGCTGCATTCACTTGTCCTGGACGAACAAGCAGCAACAGTAGACGATCACACGTGTCGCTGGTTTTTACAGCACTCCCTCATACTGAGCATGCATGTATCAACAGTAGAGAGAAAAAAAAACCCTCCCTTTTAACTGCAAGAACTCTCCAGTAAAACCAGAACCTGGCTCAGTACGAGCGACCATGTGCCAAGACTGATGGGGTTTCAGAAGACATAGCAGATACACAAAAAAGAAACAGAATGACTTTCTATGCTTATGAAAAGTAAAAAGTTAATGGAAAGAGATGGAGAACGTTTAGTTTTCGGCAACATTATTTTAGCCCATGCTTCCAGATGTAGCTTCAATGGCACCAGCCACCGAATTTATCCATTCAAGTCAGTTAATCTGAGAGCAGAATGTATAACTATTCTGTATGCATTTTGTTCCAGTCTCACTTCCCATTGGTTTGAAATACTTTTAAGAAAAAAATTATTTAAAGAATTTCAAATATTCCACATTTATGGAGATATGTTTTACTTTTCAAATTGAGAATTTACTAGTTTTTCTAAATGGAAAGAACTTTGTTTTCTTTGTTTTATTGATTGTGCTACTATTCTTACTTTCCTTGTTCATGGTCAGTAGCCAGAAGGGTTTCTGTGCTGCCCTTCCTCTGAGTCATCTGACCTCAGACAAAAATTATTTAGTCTAACAGTACCATAGAAGGGTTAGAATACACGGTCAACTTTGTTATTTACAATAAACTTTGACAAGTTGTCAATGTTATAAAAAGAAATGCATGAGTAAGTCGACCAAAGGTCAGAATCAGACAATTTTACTATAATTAGATTTTATTGGTTAATGTGTACACATATTAACTAACAGAAGGCATTTTCTTTGAGTTTGTTGAAAGGAGAAATAAATGTTTTGATGCTTAAATCTGAATGATTGTTTAGTTTTTTCATATTCTTTTGATTTCAAAGCTCTCTCTACCTCTATTCAAGTACCTGCCATGCAGTTTTGGCTCTTTTATGTGTCCTAGTTCTCATGTGAAATTTGTTTAAAATATTAATTGTTAGGTCAGACCTCAAAGAAAAGCCTTAAATTCAGACATCGATCTGACCACTAAATGGGAGGGAAAGTGCACGAGACATGAGACACAACAACATAATTGAGGAATGGCCTTTGGCTGTTTCTTCCTCATGACCTAAGCGCTAATAGTCGTTCCTCGCTGCCTTGCAGGAATGGTGCTGGTGCGCACTGAATTGGGCCAGTTGGTGTTGGTTCCTCAGCAGGCTTTGGCCCAAGCCCAGGCTCAAGCCCAGGCCCAGAACAACATCTCTCCGAGACCTGCTGCTCCAACGACGGGAACGTCCTTCAGAGTAACAACTCCACAGGTGAGACTCGCCTCCAGAGCTCAGTGCTAGTTACCATCATGCAGTGACATCCCTTGTTCTGGTGTGTTATGGCATGGTCTGCTTTTACGCTCACTATCATCTGATTGTTTATAGGTAAGGACAAAAACTGGAAGCATGCTGCTGTTTGGTAACTTTCATATAGATTCATTCAAATTATTATCATTTTTTAAAATTATTATTATTTTTAAAGACATTAGGGTTTTTTAGGGTTTTATACTGGAAATGGAAACAGCCTAGTTTTATTTGAGTTGGGAAACATATAGGTATTCAAAAAAATAAAAAATATAAAAAATGCAATAATGTAACTATTAGTTGTAAAAAAACCCCCAAAATATTTCATTTGTTAAGCTGGTTGGTCTGTAAATGTAGCTACACTTGAACCAAATGGAACTTGATATCTTTTTTTAATCCAGATATTAACCTTGTTAAAGAAAGTGCTGATGACATGCCCAATATTCTCATTTAAGGAATTTTTTCCTATCAAGCATTGTCGAGGTCGAGATACAGTCTGAAAAATTGGGTATGTTCTTTTTTTTCCCCTCCCACATATTGGGACATCACAGTCAGGCCTCCCTTCATGCCACATTATAACCACCGTATAATCTCCATTATCTCCTGACATTTGAACTTAATGGATCACAAAAATTTTAGGAAACATTATTTCCTTGTGAAGACTTTTGTAGCCCTCTTTGCACTCTTTGCACTCAACACATGGTTTCTCCTTTTTCCATAAGAAACATGTAGGAACCCAGTAAATCAACACAGCGCTACCCTGAAATGCTGCTAATTTGAGGTCTGCTAAGCTAACATATCCCATGCAACAGACAACCATTGTAATGGTTAAATTAATTTCAAATTTACATTTATTTCTTGTAGCAGCTGCTTTGTGTGGAACAAAAAGTGAACTATGTAACACTTGGAAAGTGCAACCCACATATCTTCATTTCATTGCAGCTTAAGGTGCATTTTTATATTATATCAGGGCAAACAACCATTTTTAACTCTTGAGAGCAAGCGTGATCACAGCTAAGGTGTAACCCCATGTCTTTAGCTAGTTAATCTTTTAGTTAATCTCACGGTTGGTGACCTTTGTGAAAATGAATTTGACTGATTGAATTTGATAAACTTTGATCTTTTTTCACACTGTTGAGCCTGAACCCCGTGAATAAATGCACGGCTTAACTCTAGTTGTTAATTGCAGTACGATTGATATCTTAAAACGCCTAATTAGAACAAATGGATATACTTGATTATTTTATCCATAAATTCAATTGAGATTAATTGGTGAATTAACATCTCAAGGCTTCATAATGACTCCACGGGGTCCTCTCATAAAAATTTAACGGGTTGCTGAATCATTAATAGGAATTTGATTATTATCACCTGTGGATACATCATTCATTTGGAAGCTGGAACTTATGCTTCTGGGTGCACACCTTTGGAAAGTACTAAGTGTTCAATTACAAGGTAGGTAAATGTTTAGGTCCTCTAAGTTCAGATCAGTTTTACTGACGCAGAGCACCTGCCAGGTAAATAAATGTCTTTATGATTCAGAACAAACCATTTAGTATTTTCTTAGTCATTTATTGTGTTTTTTTAAATTTTTTTATTTTTTCATTTTCTAATAATAGTGTTATTGGTCAACTCTAAAGCTTTAGTTATAACTATAAATAAAATATGAGTATCTGGAGTCCATAAATGTTTCCAAAAGTATTTATCTCTCAATAAATACAATCTAAATTCTTGGTTAATTGTTTATTTATGGAATTGTCACTAAATACAAGTATTTAAAAGAAATGTATATCCCTTAATTTTTCAGAGATGAAAATAGTTTCCATCCCTGTTCACTATTGTGGGAGACATATAAATAATTCAAGTCTATATATTATTATTGTTACTTGAGTTATTTCTCTGAGTTTCTGTTTCTCTGCTATTTGAAGAATATAAGCATCATGAATTGCATGTTATCTAAGCTTACAATTACAAGGCTTTTTGACTGGTTGTTGAATAATTAGTTTAAAAAGGATGAAAAGCGTTTTCTTTTTGTAGAAACCTGACACCCCAAGAGTAACACAGTCTTTTAACTATCACTTTCCATTTGTTTTTTGAATCTGTACGTTTGTGTGTGTGTGTGTGTGTTTCCCTTCATTATGTCCAGTAAAGACACATACATACCTCTTTTAAATACCTCTTTTTTGGACAAAATGTGTGACGTATGAGGGAGCTTAAAGGGGCTCGACTAGCGAGAGCTTGCTGCTCTTATAGCATAATAAAAAACACAAAATAAAATCCAGGGTAACCACTTGTCTTCAGAAGTTAATATAAATACTTTTATTGCATGTCAACCTTAGAATATTAATGAGCAAACTGCACTATGGTGACCTAAGAACACACAACACAGGGCAGGGCTAAAGAGTTTGAGAGGTTTAAAACAGAGTCAGTGTAAATAACAATGTCCCAAGTCGTAAAAACCTCTTTGGAGTGAGTTTTGTGTTAAACCAGGAAACAGCCAAGATATTCATAGTAACTCTGGAGGAGCTGAAGAGATTCACATCTCAGGTGTGAGAATTGTAGTGGTTGAATAATAGCCATGAGCTTCAGAGATATGACCCTTTTTTTTTAGGAGTAACAAGAAATTAAACTATGTATTGTTTTCCTTCCACTTCATAATGATGTACTTACCTCAGTTTAATCTTCAGTCAATAAAAAAACATTGAAGTTTGTAGTTGAAGTTTGTGAAGTGTAGTTGCAAAGACAAAACATTGACACTAGAGGGCAGCATTTCATTACTCAATTTTTCCAGTTTGGTTCGTCCTGCTTTTATTCTCTGACATTTACTATTATCTGTTCCTCCTAATTTCTGTGCAACCTCAAGATAAGACAATATTTTGGTTTTATATCATCATGCTTTATTTCAAAAGTCAGTGAAAGCTAAAGCATACTATATCTGGGGAAATAGAAGAAGGTGGTAGAACTGACATAAAAAAATGTTCAAAAATGCATCCTCTGTTTGGGTTCATATGCAAAATGCCGAATGTCAGGGTTTAAGATTCAGAAATGTAACATTCTGGTGTATAACACAATCTTGCAGGTAGTTCTGCTCCCTCAAAGAATAAACTTTCATACTTTTGAAACCTGGCATTGAGTGATTGTTCTCATGAAATGTTGTCGCCGACATATTCATGAGAAAAACTGTTAAATGTTAGACAGTAAGTTGGTCAGGGTGTTGTGGATAGAAATCTGCACCAGTTCAGAGCAGAACTTTGCTTCCAGCCTGCCAACCTGCCTCCATCCTGACATGCTCCGCTCAAAAGAGACTCGCAGATTGTCGTCGCCTCTCCCAGTCACTCTGTTGACAAATTAGTGGGCCGCGGCGTTGCCATCTCGGCAGGAAAAGCAGTAGCTGTGAAATGAAAGGGAATGGTGTTTATTCCCAGAGCTCAACCCCTCTGTCGGCCTGTCACTCTTCCTATGAGCCCGAGGGAAGAAACGGAAGGCATCCTGAGCTTCCTTCCTTCCATACCTGTTAAATCATTCATCATCCAACTGCCTGATTATTTTAAAAAGCTAACAAGGCTTTGGTTCTCCAGTGTGCTCATGTGGGAGTGAAAGTGAGCACGAGCGGGGCATAGCTGGGGGTGGGATGCACCCCGTGGCTCCTACCTCCCCCCCCATTCATCCGTCATACACTGACTTCCCCCAACTCTTTAGCTCTACAAAACTTTTAGTGGAGGGGAAACTCCCTCCTCCTTTTCTTATCCTACTTCTGCACCGAAAAACTGCCCACGTTTTCACTGTGTGCATGAAACTGCAGTTCACACGAGTGTAAAACCTAACAATGTATCGCATCACTATATCAATATTTGCTTAGATGAAATTGTATTTGTGTTTGAAGGGTCATTCATACTATGAATGCCATGACTATATTTAGCCAATTGGATGCTCTCTGACTTCCCTTGATTCACATAGCGTGTACATTTTTAAGTTGCCAAAATTCAAAGTAAACCGCACCGCATTTCAATATTCATCAAAAGCATTGCAATTACACGTTTTCCTAATATTGTGCAGCTTCGTTTGAGCCTAAATTTGGAAGCACGTGTGTTTGTGGTGGTATTTCTATGACTTCTTGCTCTTGTTTGGGAGCCAGAGGTCAGAGCAGAAGGCCTCCTGGGTTGTTTTGGCCAGGAGTTGGGCTATATAGTAGCGTGGTGTCACACTTCCCCCACTTATTGCTTTCCCTGGCTTACAAGGAAGACAGATCCAGCTGAAAAAGCAAAAAAAACAAACAAGTCTTTGTATCCAAACTCAAGGAGTGCCACCCTTAACAGTTTTAAAACAAACTACAGTTAGCAGAATGTCTATTAGGTTGGCAACAAGAGCAAATAGTCCAACTAATTATTTGGCCAATATTAACTTGTTATAATTATGTTAATCTGTATTTATATTTTTTTACAAGATTGTCAATATCACATGCACAATAAATGTTCTGGATAACACTTTCAGAGCAGTAGTAATCACAATATGTTTGCGTTGGCAACAGGAGGAATAAATGTGGCTTTTCTGTTTTTAAATGAAAGCTGTTGGTTCATGTTCTTTATTTCTATTAAAATGTTTGTGTGTAAATACTGTGAGGCAGTCATCTTATTCTAAATAATAAGCTGAAGTAAAAATACAGCTTCAAATGGCTAAAAAATGTGTTTTCAAACAATTGATCATTTACGTATAGTGAAATAGTCATAATTTCTCTTTCATGTTGGGGATTTTCTTCAAACGACTATAAAGAAATTTATATTCCCTGACTTAAAACGGAGAGATCAGAAGATTTGAACCGTCTTCCTGTGATGCAAGCTGTCAAACTGCTAGAATAGTGAATTGCTTTTCAGACAGGGGTCCCATCATCTAATAGAGACATTTTTTTTTTTATTTGAGCTTTGATGGAGGAAAGAGATTACTTCACCCTGCTTTTAAGATTATTCCAGCTTTCCAGCACAACATGCTTTGTTCCACAATTTCCTTCCATTTACACACATAACATGATGGGAACAGCCAGTGCCTGCATGACATCCTGATTCTCTGCAACTTGGCTTTGTGTCAGTCTTTACCGCCGCCATCATGCTCACACCATCTTCTCTCCTCCTTGTGACCTTTCTCTACGTGTCTGCGAGGCACGCTCCGGCTTTTTCCTTATCCTGTTGCTCTTCTTCTTTCCAGCAGTCTCCTGCAACTTCTCAGACCACAAGGCCGTGCCCTTTGACCCCGGCCAAGATGGCACCGTCTCCCTCTCCCGCACCTTCCAGCCCTGCCCTCCAGACCTCTTCCTCCTCTACTTCCTCCTCCTCCTCTTGTCCTGCACTCCGCCCTGTGAGCTAACACTCCTCGAATGATGAATTCATGTGTTATTCCTGCAGCCGTCCTGATAGCTCATGTTGAGGAACAATGTTAGGATGTGGCTTTGTTTTTGAGAGGATGTTTTGCATGAATTATTTCTTGGAGTTTTTTTTTCTCTCTCTCTAAGGAAAATCTGAATTTATTCATTATGCTTTCTAAAATATCTTACCAATAAGTTCTTTCCTGGGTTATTTAACTGCTATCAGATGATATAGAAGTGTTAGCTTTTGGTTGCTGAGAGACCCTTCTAAACTGTTTTAGGCTCTGGTTAGTCTGCTTTCTTTGAGCTCTAGTTCATTTACCTTGAAAGTCCGGTTTGTTCGGGGAGATGTGAAGGGCAAACCTAAAAATTTAGGCCTGTCGCGGTACTAGCGGGATAGCTAGCATGTGTTCGTTTACCCAACACAAAAGAGAAATCTTACAACCACAAAAATCTGAGCTATTCCATTTTTGATTGTGAAGAAGGACGGTGCGCTCATGTCTTCTTCAGAGGTTTTCGTGTCGCTTCCTTCGGAGCTTCTTGATGCAGCGCTGAGTGCGCTTCAATATCTGCTTTTTCTTGACAATCATTCATGCACTTATTATTAAATAAAATATAAAAAAACATCACCACAGCAGAAGCTGTAATGTCGTGCCGGTAAGGTGGTGCCAGCCATGAGTGAGCATCAAGCATAGGTTTAATAGATAACTCTGTTTCCAAGCTTCTTGCTTGTCACTGCCTCCCCTCTCCTCCTCCTTTTCTGTTAAAAGATGTCCGCTGAAGTCAGGAGACCAGATGTGACAGGAGCGCCGTGGCGCCTGCCTCCTGTTCTCTGTGGCCTTGCTGCGAGCAAAGCGTCACGTCCTGTTTGTCTCTCTGTCTCTTCCTTGCTCTTCCAGAAGGGCCCCGTGGTGCCGACCGTGGCAGTGACGGCTCCGCAGCAGGCCCCCATGGCCATCACCCCCCAGGCCCAGGCCCAGCCTACCTCCCAGCCAGCGGCACAGACGCAGACGAGCGTCGCAGCGGCCCCCGGAGCTCCGGTCGTGTCCCAGGTCTGTTCTCTGCCGTTTCCCAGGAGGCCAGCGCTGGTTCCTGGCACGGACACGGAGTCTCACACATGCCCACAAACATTTGCACCCATGCATTCACACTAGTGCATACCCAAGGACATGCAGCCAACATGAACTCTTGCTTGTTCGCAAGGCTGAAACGATTAAGCGGATTAATAGCGATAAAGTGGTTATTGAAACGATCATCAACTAATTTAGTGGTTGATTAATCTTTAACTGGAGCATTCAGACCCCAAAAAAGGCCAATTGCTGAAAGAGTAATATTCTCATCTTTATTTTCTAATTTAATTAATTTTACAATCTTATTTTATTTTTTTAAACATGGTAAAAAAAAAAATATTCCCCATGTTTCACAGGAGATGCAAGAAAATGTGAAGAAGTGTAAGAATTTCCTGGCTACACTTATCAAGCTGGCGTCTCACAACTCTCCGTCTCCTGAGACTTCCAAGAACGTCAAAGCTCTGGTTCAGGATCTGCTGGTGGGTGTGAGAAACCAAACAAACTGTATTGTCTTCATTATTACATAAAGTGTATAGCAGCTCTTTTTAACATGGCAGACGTTAATGAAATTGTATTTCTTGAACATCTGACTAACTTCAGGTGGTAAATAGCCTAATTGAACTAGTCAACTTTGACCTTTTGTGTGTTTTGTATTGAATATTTTCAACCTGTAGATGGCAGCATGAAACTTTTTCCAAAATCTACTTTCTGAACTCATGAATTTTCAACCTTTGTTTTAGAATATACTTTAAGGTTTTAGGATGGGGATTTATGCCTAAATCACCGTGTTAATCTGCCTGGTTCTTGTTTCTCTTCTTTCTGTCCGACAGGATGCCAAGATAGAACCAGAAGAGTTCACCAGCAGGCTGCAGACTGAGCTCAAGTCGTCTCCGCAGCCTTACCTGGTGCCTTTTCTCAAGGTGGGCTTTTTGTTTGGCGATATCTTTTTAATCTATCAATTAAAATCGAAAGGCTAAATAGCTTTATTCTGGTATTGATAGCTGCAGCAGACATTTCTTTGAACTTTTTTTTTTTTTTACATTTCCTTACATTACGACCACAAAGTTTATTTTATTTGGACTTTCTGTAACAGACCAGGAAATGTGCACTTATAGTTTTTAATTATTATCACAAGTAAATATCAAATGTGCAAGTAACGATAAAACAACCAGTGTACCCAGCTGCTGAACTTGTTGTTGCAGCTGTATATGCTGCTTTGTGTTGCTGTGTGACTGCAATCTTCATGACCTCTCTGTGTGCGTCAACAGAAGAGCCTCCCGGCCCTGAGGCTGTCTTTGTTGAACAGTCAGCAGTCCCTGACCCAGCCCCTGCAGCAGGGAGTCAAACCAGCAGCCGGCAGCACCCCTCCTGCCATGGTAGCTGGGCCAGCTGTCCGCATACGGCACCCTAACAGCGTCAGCACCACTGCGGGTGCCAGCGTGCTGCCCGCTGGGACCGTCGGACATGCAGCTGCCATGGTACGTACAGAGCAGAGCCGTGCTCCGGTGCAGACACAAACACGACAGCCATGTTCACGAGCACGGGTCCAATGACTCATGAGAAGAAAACGCTTATACTGTTGTTTTCTTGACATCCTGAATTCATTAAACGGGTATGAGAAAATCCTTTGGATCACTATTATATCATTAGTTGATGGGTTTTTAAATCGAGCTACATTGTTTTGCTGGAGAATGTAGAATCCTGTGATTTAATGCATCACATCCAAGAGTGAGTTTGGTGATGACCAATTCCCGCCGAAACTTCAGTGATTGGGAAAGAATAGATTTGGATGCACTCAGATCTCTGAAAGTACCCCACTTTTGATAAACTGACCTCAACAAGCTGCAGAAAAGCCAAATGCTTTCTGTTCTGGTATCTTTCTAGCTGGATATTTGACCACTCTTCTTATCAGAAGTGGTAAAGTTCATTTAAATTTGTGGGTTTCCTGGCACAAATCCTGGGTTTTAAGCACAGTCTCTACATTTTATTCATGCTGAGGTTAGGGTCATTCCACAATGCTAATATAATTCAAAAATCTGTTTCCTTGTGTTCTTTTTGCATCATTGTCTGGTTGGAACACCCAGTTCTGTCCAAATTTCAATATTCTGACCCAAACTTCTGCCCTCTGAGGAAAGAAAGTTGACTAGGACCTTGAGGAAGTCAAAATGCCTTCTGGAGAAAATGAGACCTAAATATGATCTGAGACAAAAGTTGAGTCGTTTGATCACATGAGAAGAAATATGTTTGGAGGTGTGATGATGAAGCTTTCAGCGCAAAAAGCACGTCACCAGCTTCCATTATGATGATGGTAGCTTCATGCTAAGGGTCATAATGGTACTGCTGCATTGCACAAAGTGGATAAAATATAAACCAAAGACTAAACCTTTAAATACTTGAGCTTATTTCCAAAGTTGGATGATTAAAACTTGGATGATCCAACAGGACTATGATTACAAACGCATATCAGAACTTAATAGAGTTTAAATAAAGTTTCATTACACTTTACTGAGATTAAACCTGAAATAATAGACAGCTGGCAAACCGAAACCTTACTAATGGGTTTCGTTCTTTTTTGCTGCTCTCAACGCTTGAAATCTTTGCAAAAATTCAAATCATGCAGGTGTCATATGGGTGTCACTCTGCTTACTGGTCTCCTTCTGCAACGACACGATTTCCTTTCAGAGTCAAACTTTTTAATGTATCTAATTACACAGAAAGACAGCTTCTTATCAGTCGAATATTTAGTGTTTGCAAATGACATTTATACTCTGTGGACAATTATTGGACAAGAGAGCAATTTGACCATATTTTCATTTTTATGCATACTATCCACGCTGAATAAACTTGGATGTTTATTGGGTTTAAGCTTATCAGGTGATGTGTATTTGTGTAATGAAGAACGGTGTGGCCTAAGGACATCAACACCCTTTTATCAAGGTGTACATAATTATTAGGCAGCCCTGAGGCTGCTTATTAGGCAGCCTCAGGGCTAATGGGACCAAAACAGATTTAACAGACTCAGAAAAATTCAAAAATTAAGTCTTTCAGAGGGATGTAGTACTCTTGAAATTTCCAAGATATTTGTGTGTGATCACAGAACCACCAAACCTTTTGCTGTAGATCGTCAAAAGTGTTGTAAGAAAAGTGTTAGGGGGAAAAAAAGTTGCAAGTTAAGACAAAGAATTGGAGAGGAACTCATACTCCTCTGTGTGGTAATAATACTTTAACTGTTATCAAAAGTTCACCAATCAGAACTTTGTGGCTTATTTTTGACCCGCTGACGTCAACGCTGGCTTTTCTGCTGTGAAGTTAATTGTATTAGGAATGTTTATGATGTGAAAGAGAACAGTCCCCCGTAAAATGCGGTTTTACTATTTTAAAACAAAGACAAGAGTTTTATGGAGGCGACATTGTAACCATCTTAAATTGAAAAGGCAGAGCTGTCATTACAGAAACAGCTGTCCCTTTGTGCACAATGTGGAAAGTTTAGATCTGTACACAAATTTCGAGATTTTCAGAGCGCTGCCAACATTACCATATTCATCATGTCCTGTGATAGAGGTATTAAAAGTATTAAAAAAGCTACTTCACTGTCCTCCATTCCCCTCTTCCTATATAAGAAGTCAGTCTTCCTCTCTCACTCCTGAATAAGCCTGAATAAACCATAGACATGTTAGTTCCCTGTTGAAGAACTTCTTATCTACCTCTTCTTTTCTTTTTAATTTAAGCACCTGATTGATAGTGAAAATGATTAACTTGGACTCTCTTCCTCTCAGTAATGTGTGTCCACACTGTGTGCTCTATCTCTAGGTGTTGAGATAATACGACTAGATGAACCGCAGAGCCCAAATCTAGAAACCTCAAAAAATGTACTTAAGTAAAAGTAAAAAAGTACTGGCTTTTAAGTATTAAAAGTAAAAGTACTTGCTGAATCGCTAATACAATATCATTAAGTGAAGCGATCGTATTTAATTTGAATACATCAGTAATGTGCCATTTTAATGAACAATGCCACAGATAAAGCATGTTTTTATTATGTTTACTCTCTGTAACATAGTTTAGACTTAGATATGTGATTCTACGCATCATATTTTCAGGGATGGAAACATCTTGTCTCCTGTCCTAAAATAGCATGAACTTCACTTTTTTTTGCCACTAGTGGCTTTTATTTTGAAAGAAATCCAACAGAAAGGGGATGGAAAGAAGGAGGGTGGGGGAGGACATGCAACCGAGGAGCCAGTAGCAGAGTTGTAGTCAAGACCACCTACCCAAGACCAAGTCAAGACCAGCACCCCGTGCTACGTAACACAAAAAAATTAAGTTTTACCTTCAAAATTGCTTCTCAAATTGATTTGAAAGATCCACATTCCCATAAAACACCTAGACATTAAATACATAGAGCTGAAATAAATTTAATCAGTAAAGATCCGTCCAGACGAATCGGATCGTTCCTGAATGTCATTTCAATGCAAACTTTGGTCACAATGTTGTCCCATATTTGCGACACCTCAGTCAACACCTCCACACAATAATTCAGCGCACGAGTGACAACTTTTTTTTTCATCGCAGATACAACATGTCTCTCTACAGCTAGCTTTGCTAGCATCACGTCCACAGATCTTACCTTTCTTTAAGCTTTCCTTCCAAGTGACGCTAAAAGTTGGACGAAGTCCTCACCGTCTGTGAAAGCGAAGCGCTGCTTATTTTACATGTCGCCATATCTCTCTAGTCAAGGAAAAAATTCCAACAAAATATATAAAACCTAACAAAAAACACAGAAAATGTTGTTTTTGTTGTGACAAAATGAATAAAAGTCTGGGCGTTTTGAATACTTTATAAAGGGTCTTCAAGTAAATGTATAAAATGTTTTTAGATATTAATTTTTATTCTATTTGACAAATATCCTTTTTATTTGATAATTTAATATGAAGGGGATTGATTGTGTGCTTTGGGATCATGTGAGTAGTCATCCCAGCATCGGAGAATTGGTTTAGTCTGGGTTCTGCTCTCAGAGCAAAATGAAAACAGCAATTTTCACTTATCATCTGCCTTAAGCAGGACCTGTGGGTTAGACACCCGATATGCTTTAGTGTGGCATTACCAAATTATAATTTTGTGAACAAAAATAGAATTTTATAAACTTTTGAGCTGTGCATAACAGTACTTGGAAATTGGGATGATATATGTGCTTATGTTCCAGAGTTTTTCAACAAACATGCTTGTGTTATAAGTCTAGAGGGAAACATGTGAAAACAATAAATAAAATCTGTGCTCTTAAATTATACAGTTAAAACATAATCTTTACCAAATATTCCTTTCATGCAGAGCTTGAGATTTTGATTTGAATTTTGATGATGAATATTTTAAATTATTGCCCAGTTATAATTGACACTATATCTTTTAGAATAACTGTGTGTAAAAGCACTGTCCAACTTTGTAGCGGTGATCACCTCTGAAATCCAAACTGAAACTTAAATTTATTGGACTTTAATTTAAAATTATTGCACTAACAAAAACAATTGTGTTTTATACATTAGTCATTATATTCACAAATCCAAGCTCAACATTTGGATAAAGACAATTTAAATGCAAACTTGGTATTGTAGATTGCTGTTAACCCCTCTCTTTGTGATTTTCAAACTTCCTACCTTTACCAGCTTTTATTATTATTTTTTATTCTGTGTTAACTGTGTCGCCAACTAGCCAGAGGTGCTAGCTATCTCTGCCTATTATGAATGTATTTTTACCCTTCCCTCCCACTCCTGCAGACCCCTGCAGTGGATCTCTGGGAAAAATAGCCTCTGTCTTTTTTTGCAGTAGCTTGAACAGTAATATAGCATGTGTCAGGGAATGGAAAACAAGGCTAAAAAATATGCAGCAAGAAGCAAAATGGTAGGAATGGATGGCTGAGCCAGAGGGTCGGCCTGTAGCTGCTACCAAGGAAGGAAGTGACTCTAATAGCCCAGCATCAAGCACCCTTCATCGCCCCCCCCCCCCCCACTCACTCTATCTGCTCCATCTTCTTTTTCTCCCTCTTTGTCTAAACTACTATTTCACTGAGGTCTTGACTTCATTTTACCTTTTTATCTGGAAATACCAGCAAATATAGGTCACTCACAGAGCACCTTGCGAAATTATTGATACTCATGAACATTTTCACATTTTGCCACATTACAGCCATAAATGTGTTTAATAGGATTATTATGTGACAAAGCCATCCAAAATCCTGAAGTCTAATGTAACAATGAATAGCTCTCATTCTTCTTCTCCCTTTACTGTGACACTCCAGTTCACTAGTCACATTTGTGTAATTTAATAGTTGTGTAAACAGCTGCTCTGTAAAGTCCTCAGAGCTTTGTTACAACCCCTGGCAAAAAGTATGGAATCACCAGTCTTGGATGAGCACTCATTCAGACATTTCATGCTGTAAAACAAACTCAGATCAAAAACATGATACAATATTAAGGTCGTTCCAAAGTGCAACTTGTTGGCTTTCAGGAACACTCAAAGAAATGAAGAGAAAACATTGTGGAAGTCAATGAATGATACTTTTATTGACCAAACACAGGGAAATAAATATGGAATCACTCAATTCTGAGGAAAAAAGTATGGAATCACTCAAATTGGAGGTAGAAAAAAGGACACACCCAGTCTATTTCCTTTCCCTAAATGGACACCTGCCCCAGATTAGATGTGCCCGTTAGTGTGCAGTTCAAAACACCTGCAGTCATGACACCTTGGAGGGCTGCTGGACGAAGTGGAGTGGCGAGAACCATGACTCCAACAAGAGAAATGTCCCTTGAAACAAAAGAGAGGATTGTGAAACTTCTTGAAGAAGGTAACCCTTCACGCATGGTTGCTAAAGATGTGGGCTGTTCACAGTCAGCTGTATCCAAGATATGGTCCAAACACAAACAGCATGGAATGGTTGTTAAAGCCAAGCGTACTGGTAGACCAAGAAAGACATTAAAGCGTCAAGACAAACAACTAAAGGTCATTTGTCTTGAAAACCAAAAAAGTACAACTAAACAGATGAAGCATAAATGGGAGGAAGCTGGAGTCAATGTATGTGACCGAACCGTAAGAAATTGCCTAAAGGAGGTGGGATTTCAATACAGGAAAGCTAAATGAAAACCAGCATTGACACCTAACCATAAAAGAACGAGACTCCAATGGGCTAAGGAGAGGCAATCATGGACTGTGGATGACTGGATGAAAGTTGTCTTCAGTGATGAGTCAAGAATCTGCAATGGACAAGGTGATGATGCTGGAACTTTTGTTTGGTGCCGTTCCAGTGAGATTTATGAAGAGGCCTGCCTGAAGAAAACAACCAAATTTCCACAGTCCTTGATGATATGGGGCTGCATGTCAGGCAAAGGCACTGGGGAGATGACTGTGGTTAATTCTTCTATCAATGCACAAGTTTACATTGACATTTTGGACAGTTTTCTCATCCCTTCAATTGAACAGATGTTTGGAGATGATGAAATGATTTTCCAAGATGACAATGCATCATGCCATAGGGCAAAAACAGTGAAGGCATTCCTTGAAGAAAGACACATTCAGTCGATGTCATGGCCTGCAAATAGTCCAGATCTCAACCCAATAGAAAACCTGTGGTGGAGATTGAAAAAAATGTTCCACAAGAAGGCTCCAACCTGCAAAGCTGATCTGGCAACTGCTATCAAAGAGAGTAGGCACCAAATACTGTTTGTCCCTCATCAAGTCCATGCCTCAGAGACTAAAAGCTGTTATAAAAGCCAAAGATGGTGCAACTAAATACTAGTGATGTATTTTGAATGGTCTTTTGTTTATGTGTTTTTCATGATTCCATACTTTTTTCCTCAGAATTGAGTGATTCCATATTTATTTCCCTGTGTTTGGTCAATAAAAGTATCATTCACTCACTTCCACAATGTTTTCTCTTCATTTCTTTGAGTGTTCCTGAAAGCCAACAAGTTGCACTTTGGAATGACCTTAATATTGTGTCATGTTTTTGATCCGAGTTTGTTTTACAGCATGAAATGTCTGAATGACTGCTCATCCAACACTGGTGATTCCATACTTTTTGCCAGGGGTTGTAGAGGACATTTGTGAACAGACAGGATCATAAAGGAACACAGGTAAGAGATAAAGTTGTGAAGAAGTTTTATGGCAGGTTTAGGAGATAAAAGGTGTACACTATGTAAACCATTTGCATGTGAAAGCATGATGAGAAGAAAGTCATGAGAAGTCTTGTTTGTAGTCATGTAGGGGAAACAGACAAACGTGGAAGGAGGAGATCTGACCAGATGAAACCAATATTGAACATTTTGGCCAAGATGCAAAACCTATTTGTGGAGGAAAACAAATACTGCACAGTACTGGGGCTGAAAATAAATGCATGCCACAATTTTTAGATCTTTATTTGTAAAAAAAAAAAAAAAAAGAAAGAAAAACAGGAAAAAAAAGTCCATTACCAGGAGTGTGGATGATTTTTTAAATTAATTTAAATTTGAATTAGACTAACTGGTAATGTGAACCTCCACATGCGGCTAAATGATCCAACTTCTTCAAATGAAGCAAAATTGATGTCAAACATATGTGCTGGTTTGTGGAACAAAATTTTTTATTTTGACTCAAAGATATGAATAAATGTTTCCAGAGGTCATCTAAGCTCAACTAGCCTTGCCACACGAACAAAGTCAAACAAATTTGGTGTCAATTAACTGTGCTACAAAGTTTTGGCTGCACAAACATGGCACAATTAATTTATATAGGTTTTTTAAATCTTTATAACAAACAAAAAACGTGTGCTTCAAATGCAGCACATTTGATTGTGACCATATTTTGATTGATTTTGTACATGTGGGGGGAGTGGTTGACCTTTGAACATTTATTAATAAACATCTTTAAAATTATAGAAGCACAAACAACAAAAAAGTGCTGCACAAATGTTTGACACCAATTTTGTTTGAATTCGAAGAGAGTTCCTGCAGATAAATCTAAGTAGATAAAACACAAGCAGCTGTCGGACAGTTTCTCATTCCTATTCTCTTGCACAGGGTAAAAGCTGATTTTCCCTTGAAACAGATAATCATTTATAGAATGAAGGAGTGGTTAAACAGTTGTGCCGTTTGTAAATTTTCCTTCTTTTCCTCTTTCTGATTTTTATCTCTGTCTTTCAAAATGCTTTAATAAATTTTTCTCCTTAGGGCGTGAAGACAGGAGGGACTGTCAGTGGTCCGGTCCGGATGCCCATGGTGATCACGCAGTCCATCAGACCGCAAGGTAAGACGCTTTCAGGGCATCTCCAACCTTATTGGACATCACTGAAGCATTCATGTGTCTCAGAAAAATAATAACAAAAGAAACTTTGCGATGGGAGGCGACACATTTTTTTTGTTAGAGATACAGCAAAATAGATTGAACTTAAGGCTGCCATTAGTGAAACTGTAAATGTTCCCTCGGTAGGCCGGAAGATGTGTAAACAGACAGGAGCCGCAGAGAGAACAGGTGCTTTTTCCTGCTCGGTTATAGAGCCTCCTCAAACATTTGTGCTGCTGCTTACTCACACTGATTCACAAACACTCTTCCCACAGAAGCCCGCAAATATCGCCCCCAACGCCAACCGAGTGGAACGCTCCCCTAAGAGAGCCGCGTGCTCTCAAGTGGTGCGTGTGTGCGAGCGAGTGTGTGTACCTGTTTTCGCATGAGCGTGTGTCTGTGTACGATCGGAGGTGCATACAAATTTGATCTACCCCTCTTCCGAAGATCGCCTGCAGTGAAAGATCTGTAGGTTGTTTTATGCCCGTAAATTGGAATGCGGGGATAGATCTAAAAATACTTCTCTGCGCCTCTTGGCTAGGAACATGCCTGTTAAAATCAAGTTTAAATTCACTCTGGCAGTCCTTGTGCCTCTCCGGAAAAACGTGTCTCGGAGCAGGATGCGTTTTAGGAGTGTAAGGAGAGCCGCTGAAGCGCAGTGATATTGACAGAGCGACGCCAACCTGGGTTGGTTCATCTAAGCCCCCCCACCTTCCCTTCACCCCCCTGTGAGGAAGACAGAGACAGCTAAAGGTAGTCCTTAGACAGGAGGATATCTGATGCAAATAGAAGGGGACACTTCAGTGATAATATTACTTTTCTTTTTTATTTAGCTTTTTCTCCTTTGTTTTTGTTTGTCCCCTCTCCTGAACAGGAACGATAGGGAAGGGAGCCATCATACAAGCAGGCAAAAGTCCCATGGGCCTGCCTGTTCAGATCTCTGGGAATCAGAAAAACAAGCTCAACGACCCCGGAGGAGGCTCTTTCAGGTACAGACTCTGTGTGAAACACATGTCATTCCCAGATGCCACCACATGGGGGCAGCATTTTATCAAGCAGCTTTCTCCATGACTACAGGCGACTCTCTCAGCTAAGGCTATGAGTGTTTATTGGAGCTGCCTGCCTGGCCACCTGGCTGCCCGCCTGCCTGCCTGCCTGCCTGCCTGGCCGGCTGGATGATCGGTGGTCCTTTCTCTCTTCGTGCTCATCACATAGCAACACACTGCCAACCAATAGATCACCCTCACACTCGCCCTCTTTGTGTCAGTGTCACAAGTCATTGGCAGGACTGCAAATGAGCTAAATCTTAATTTAGAAAAAAGATAATTGTGTCCAGATGGTTGGAAATTCTGGATGCTGTTCTGAAAATACCTTTTGGTTAAGTCAGACATGCGGTATTACGCCTGCAGCTTTGCTCTCTTTCTCTCTCGCTCTCTGGTCTTGTCTCTGCTTCTGGTGGGCCTTTGTCTCCAAACATAAAAGGTTCCTCGCCCACATGCTGGCCTTTGTGGTCTATGCTGTGCGTATTTCTTCTGTTTGTGCAGCATTTCTGTGCTGGTTTGTACGTACATGTTTGCATTGCTTACATCTTGTTTGTACTCCTGCTGGCGTGCACTTTTAAGACTTCAAGAATATTTGCAGTTCAAGCTTGGACTCACGCACGCGAGTAGGGGCAGGCGGCTTAGGATGACCTCAGCATGACTGGGCCAGCGCAAGAAGAGTCTGGGTCACATGGGCCAGCGGGTTCATGGTAATGGCCTCCGTCTCCTGAGGGGAAAGGCATTGCCCTCGGCTCTGATTGATAAACCAATAAATCTTTAGCTGCCTTGGTAATTAAGCTGTCAGGCTCGCTTGTTACTGACGACCTTTTCCCCCCTGCGGTGATCACAGTGGCCCACCACACACGAACGAGCTGGTTTCATCATGAACCCAATAACGCACACGGCTCCACAGTCCCAGAGGAAACGCGTCCTGACATCACACACCATATTTTCCTTTAATAAAGGTCAGCTGATAAACACATTTTACACAGTATTTGGCTCCTTGCAAAGAGGGCTGGACGATATGGCTGAATGATATAAGCGTTTTATTTCTATCAGCCGATATCAATAATTATTGATTAGTTTTTTTGTTATAAATATGTGAAATACTGCCAAACTGGTGGCAAGACGTTTCCTGTTTTATCCACAGTTTTCCACATTGCTACTTATTTTTAAGCAGTTATGAGACACAGTGGCTAAACCTTAAACTGCTGCTGTGCAAGTTACTGGACAGGTTGTTGCTAGGTAACCAACGAGCGAGTGAGTTGCTATGTAACCAAAGAGTGAGTGAGCATTCCCCCAGAATGCTGTATGGTTTTGGATCAGTTAAATTATTGAACATTTTATCAGACGTTTTGTCTATTGATATTGATCACATGTCTGTTGCGATATATAATGTCATTAATTTATTTTTTAGCCCTACTTGCAGATTTCTTTTGTTTTTGAATTTTTGCCACTCAAATTTCAATATTGGACAAAAATACCTGTTTTAAAATGAGGATTTTTCTAATGGAGGGAAAAACAAAATCTATCCAAAGCAACTTGGTCAGATGCAAGAAGAATAATTGCCCTCTAAACCCAATAATAGTTCTGCCACCCTTGGTGCCAGCAACTACCATCATGTGATTGTGAGAAGAGTTTTTTGCTTTGCTATGGAGGAATTTTGTCTCTCTCCTGTTCTAATACATCCACACCGGAGGGTTTTCAGCATGCTCTGTCTAAAGCCATGCCAGAGCACGTCAATCGGTATTGTTTCCAGGGTTTGACTTGGCCAATCCTAAACCTTTTTGTTTTTTCTAGCCATGCAGTGGTGGGCTTGTTGGTGCTCTGCTGCAAAACCCAAAGGTACTTAAGCTGTAAATCACCAGACACTGATTGAACATTCTGCTTTAAGATTTTCCCCAAGTGCACTCCATTACCATCACCATGTTTGACTGTTGACATGACATTTTTTCCTGAATACACACACCTTCCAAAATGTCACCCTTTTGTCCTGTCAATTCATGGAATATTTTCCCAAAGTCTTGGGGATCACTTTGGGCCTTTTTGTACGTTTAGGTCAAAAGTGATTTTTGGAACTCTAGCATAGAAGTTCATTGCTGCCCAACAAATGATTTAAGAGTATTTGTCACAATTTCATTTGGCAAATCCATGATAATCACATCTGTCTAGTGCTTGCAATATAGCAGGACTTAACTGGAGATATTGTGATGTTTTAATATCGTGAGACCATGTATGATGAGATTTTGTTAAATCTCTGATATTGATGGACCTCAATGACTTTATTTCTAATCTCATCTTGAATTTCTTCAAATTGGGACATGAAGACTTCCAAGAGATTTTAATTAATATTAATTAATTCTTGATTAAACAACTTGGAGGAGGTGATTACTTTTTCACCTTGTGACAGCTTGGTTGGGATGGTTTTACTCATAATAAGCTCATTCGAAGACTGATTTTGCATTTTCTCATATTATTGTCGTCTGATATCAACATTCGTTTGATGTGGTGCTGAAAATATAATAAAAAGCAAAGAAAAAATAAATGTGTTGGAGGTCAAATATGTTTTCACACCACTTTGCCCATGTCTTATTTTTGAGTATATGTTTCTCAATACATACAGATATAGCTCTCATCAAACAAACTCGCTGAACTTGGATTGCATTTTGTTTTGTCACAGGCTTCATTGTGCTCTATTACCTGCTGTATCAGAATGTTTTCATTGTTTCAGACATTTTCTAGTGAATGTGTGTGTTGTGGCTGTGCAATTAATATTTTTTTCCAATTACATTGGGTTCCAACAATTATGTGGGCAATCTAATTGAGATGAAACAATTATTGGAGATGAAACAATTATTGGACTGCAGTCTGTTTCACAGTGATGCACTTCTTTTGTCCTGTGTTATAAATCTAATACAGCAGTGCTCCCTCAGCTCACCCTCAAAGCTTAGACTAACTTAGACTTAAGCCCCTCATGCAAGGTTGGTCAAGTCATCTCAAACAATGATGGTGGTGGTGGGAACCTGGGGGGTAAATACTTTTTTTTTACGTATAGATATGTTTTTTCTTTTCTTTATACTAATCCATAACTTTATGAATTATGGAGGAAACACTCTACTGGATTTTATTTAAAGGTAATGGTCAACAGAACTAAATACAAATGCATGGCACACTTTTTATTGGTAAAGAAACACTTTGAGAACCATGTATCATTTTTCTTCACTGTTCCAGTTGCACAACTATATATAAAACCTATTAAATCTCAGTAAAATTTCAAGGAATACTTGGACAAGACACTGTAAAAAATACATTATATCCAACTGGGGCTGTAACAATAAATTAGATTAATTGTGATGAATTGATTATTGAAATAATCATCAGCTAAGCAAGTAAGTACAATTTATATATATATATATATATATATATATATATATATATATATATATATATATATATATATATATATAGCTTCACCCAGTTCAAATTCTATAAAACAAACAAAAAAAAAAGATCTCCTTTTTGGCAACTTTTGTTATTCAGTTATAAATCAGTTCAATCCAAAATATAGTAAACAGCTCTACACTGTTTTGATAAGTCGAGTAGAAAAGGATGAGCTTTTCACACATTGATGTCAGAAGTATTATTTTAGCTGCAAATGTATCCTTTGCTACAAATGATTAAGTGCTCACCCTCGCCCCCTGTGTCACTTTCTCTTTCTCCTCAGCCTACCTTCTGCTCTCTCCCCAAACCTGCAACCCCTTGGGTCATCAGCCCAGGTTTTTGTTCAGCATTCAACCTCCCAGTACCTCTTTCTCAGTCACTCCTTGCTGGTTCCTCTTGTCTTATGTCTTTATCTCCCCATTGTTTCCCTGCCGTGTTTTGTTCCTGTATTCCTCGTTTTTGTTCTGCTCTGGCTACCTGTGTCCCCTGTGGTGTTTTGTAAGTTTTTTTCATCATTTTTTTGTCATTAAACATTCTTCAGCTACAAGCTGCCTCTGCCTGTCTGCATTTGGGTCCACTTTAAAACTACACACCATGCCATATAAGAATGTTGTTATTGCAGTTTAGGCAGGACAGTTGCATTTTTTAATGTCTTTCTAATATTGTATAAAACATGTTGAAGAGGGTAAAGAAAAATTTGCAGAATGTGCCCGTTTTTTTTGCAGATTAATCATGAGAATCAAGACAGTTTCTTACTTATATAAAATCATGAGTGGCAGCCCTAGTTGACAAATTTCAAAAAGTATTTCATTTGCACTTTGAGTTACTAAAAGTTTTAGCAGCGTCAATGTTTGCAATCACAATATACAGTTTTTCATATACTCAGGTCAAGTAAAATTTCATTCACACAACTCAAAAATGGATCAACGCAAGAATACTGGCCCTAAAATTCCTGAGCTACAAAGACGGGTTCATTCACAAAAATCTTTTGACTTATCAATAACAATCAGCAACAAATAGATGAAAATATACAACTACAACTTGGCTGTAAGAAAAATAAATTGACAGCTGGCTTGGTCAGTTTGCACCCACCAGCCTCTCTTCCACCCAGCCTGAATCGTGTTCAGCTGCAGCCAGGCCCTGATGTGTGTATGGCTGTCACTCTGAACCGCTGGTCCCAGCGGGCCAGCTGTAGCACAAACACACACATACTCACTGCAGGGCTTGTGGGGTTTCCAATGTAGCTACAGCCTTCTGTGTAAGTGCTTGTACGTATGTGTGCGTGTGTGTGTGTGTGTGTGGTTTACAGTGCAGAGTGAAAGCAGCTGTCTCCGTGCCCCCCCCCTCCCCCCACACACACACCACCTCCACCCTTCTCCCTCTGTAAACACTCAACATCCGCTGTAATCACTGGCGAGCCAGCCGAGGCCCTTAGCCCTTTGCCAAACGCCAAGCTCAGTTTCAGTCCCACAAATCCAACCTTGTTCTACAGGGTGTACATCCAGCTGTGTGTTTTCCAATAGAATATAAACATGGTACATGGCCCTGCAAAAGTATTCATGCCTCTTAAACTTTGTAAAGCTTTTAAAATCACTGATTTTACTGGGATTTTATGTGATGGAATCCATTCATATATTTTCATTCATACCACTTTACAAACAGTCCATTGCAAACAATTGCATCCAGAAGCTGCCTATCTAGTAAACAGAGGGCAAATCTGTGAACGCCTCAGAGGATCATTATACTAAGTTGAAGCGCTAAGCTTGGTTATCTTATAAAACAATGTCTGCACCTACAAACCTACCCAGACATGGTTAATTCAAATGCATACCCCATCTTTAAAATTTGTATTTGTAAAACAAATTGAAAAACCTGAATCATTTCCATTCCATTAAAGCCTTTGGTTGTAACATGGCTACATTTAAAAAACTCAAGCGGTATGAATACTTTATCAATGTACCATACATGTGCTTTATATCTTTGACTTTTTGCAGTGAATTTGAAACGCCATGCCTTTTGTGGTTTCGTCTCTTGCTGGCCAGTAAGCTGCGATCTGGTGCCCTTGTTACTTGAAGAAGGAACTTCACAAATAAAATGTGTCTGTTATCTTTCAAGGAATAGTTTAGATCAAGATTATGGGTAGCAACAATAATAACTATGTCCATATTTGCTTTTTTGGAAAATTCCTTTAGGATCTCTTAGAATTTGAAATATAATAAATACATGTAGGACGGTTTAGAACTCTAATCTCACCTCTGAGATTTTCTTTTACTCCAAACTCTTTTCTATCCAGGTATTTTGTGCAAACCAAGTGTGGGTGGTTTTCTGAATTAATTCCAGTAACTTCCTAAACATTGTGCTTGTTAGCTTGTTGCTGAGTTGTTTGGCCTCTCTTTATCCATCGCTACTACTGAAACCATTCGGATCATGAGCACATTTTCAGTGAACTGCCCAGGGAACCTGAAGGTGCCTTAAGGAGAATACCTCACTCCAGTGGCTCATCTCTCTCAGCATAGATGCAACAGCATGCATGGCCTGGGTGTTAGTCACAGAGATCAATCAGGGGCCCCCTGCAAGGGCTCAGAGACCTTTATCCACAGGGACAGGGAGGGGGTGTTAGCGGGCGTGAGGGACACAGAAGATCTGAACAGACCCTCATACACTCACACACACACACACACACACACACACGCACACACACACAAACACACACACACACACACACACACACACACATATATGTACACGCACCACTTTTAAATGGCAGGTTTGGTCGTCCCACCTATGGCATGCCCTGGCTGAGACACAGACTTGATATGGAAACAGCATGCATATGTATTCAAGTGACCCCCAGCTCCATGTCCCCAAGCCCAACCTGACCAGTAACTGAGAGGTTGTCCTTTAGCTTCTGTGGAAGCTAACTACATCGCCTCTTTATTAGTTCAAGGGTACAATCTGGAATATTTTGAATTTAATATTTAATTCCCTTCATTTAATGTAAGAGCCGTCATTGCCGTTTTTATTTGATTTCAGCCACAGTGATAGCATTTGTAGCCATGAAACCAGACTGTTAAAATGAGCATTACGTTAATTTATTTATTTATTTTTTTGGAGAAGGTTCAAAATGAAGCAGCACATTTTGTTTGATTTCAGGTGCAGCTGTGGTTGTACCAACATGGTGTTGAGATAAACCAACGCAAAATTGTGTATAATTGTGAAACCAAAGGAAAATGATCTGAAATCCAGCAGGATTTGTTGAGGTCTCCCAGATAAACTGAACAAAAATTTAAAACAGAAGTTATTTTGTCGTTCCTTAACTCCTACATAAATGGCAGATTCATAGAGTACACAAGTAATAGTTGTTTATTTCAATCATTCCTGTTGTAGCACCACCACAGGCGAGAGGGGGAACATGTTTTTCAAAGGGTTTGGTCTTTTGACACAGTTCAGTATGAAAGCAAACCACACCTGCTAAAAATGCAACAAATGTTACAATTTTTATTCTCAATCAAACAGAGTTTATCAGACTATCAAGTGTGAAAACACCCTTAGGATTATATTTGTTAGATATTTTCAATGTGTGCAGAGCTGCATGGGTATTGCAGACTTTTACCAGCTTTTGTTTGGCATTAATTCAGTAGACCTTTCCATGTTCATCTTTTCTTAAGTCGTTGAAGTGGCTGCCTCTCCTTTGACCTTGGAAAATGTGGCCCCCAGCATCCTCAGGTATTCTATCCAGCACAGATCCATACATGTTGTGTAGATTATCTCTGTAGGTTTAATTAGAATGTTGGAAAAAAAACAAGAGAAGTGTTACGGCCCCCCCCTTTGTGAGGAGGAGGGGAGTAACACGACAACCATAAAAACTTGACAGAGTCCAAGTGAATGTTGTCAAAAGAAGGGATTTATTGATGACAAAAATCCCAGAAGGCTCACACAAACTGTGGGGGAGAAAGGGGCGGTTAGGTGGTGCCAAATCAAAGAAAATAATAAAACAAAACAGGGCCTATCTACCGACTGTGCTAAAGAAACAAAAGAAAACAAAAACCCTGCCTATCTAATCTAACAAAAGTTTCCACCAAAACTTTACATGGGTGGCACCCACCTGCTTACCTAGTGTATCTAACAGAAAAAACACCTACGTGATGAAATGTACAGGGTACCCCAAACTTACCTCACCCTCTAACTCCCACCACAAACCTTCACACAAAGAGGAACAAGTTATGCGTCAAGTAACAAAGACAGATCCCAGCTCTCCCCAGCTGGGCTGCTTAAATAAGGCCTCCCTGGATGCTGATTGGCCCATGGTTGATGAGAATCAATCAGGGGAGATTGACACCAGCTTTCCCTAGTACCTGTGAAGAGACAAAGGGGGAGGGGAAAGAAAAACAAACAGCCTGGCAGGCATGTAACACCCCCACCCTTATAAGTCCAAACATAAATGTTTGGAATACTCAAGGTAAAAGAAAACAAGCTCAAAAAGCACGTGACAAAGCATCTGCCAATACATTCTCAGACCCCTTTTTGTGGCAGATCTTCAGGTTGTACTCCTGAATGATCAAAGCCCACCACATAAGTCTTTGATTTTGATTGTACATCCTGGAAAGAAAGACAAGTGGGTTATGGTCTGTGAAGACAGTGACTGGTTCCACACTCAAGCCAAGGTAAGCTTCAAAATGCTGTAATGCCAAGAGTAGTGCAAGCGCTTCCTTCTCAATGGTAGAATATCTACCTTGATGAAGATTAAACTTCCTTGAGAAGTAGCTTACAGGATGCTCTATGCCGTCTTCATCCTCCTGCAGAAGGACAGCTCCTACCCCAACAGCACTGGCATCTATGTCCAGCTTAAATGGCAGACTAAAATTTGGGGCGGAAAGAACAGGAGAACATGAGAGCAATCCTTTTAGATGTTCAAAAGCATGCTGACATTCATCAGACCAAGTAAAAGGTGTAGAAGGGCTGGTCAAAGTTGTTAAAGGAGCAGCTACCGTAGAAAAGTTTTTACAAAAGCGACGGTAGAATCCTGCCATCCCCAGGAATCGACGCAGCTCCCTCCTGCTTGAAGGAACAGGAAAGTCAGAAATTACTTTGACTTTTGCATCCACAGGACACACTTTTCCTCCACCAACCTGTTGGCCCAGATAGACAATGGTACCTTTACCAAACTCGCACTTTGAAAGATTGAGGGTCAGTGAGGCAGCTGAAAGACGTTTGAAGACCTCAAGCAAAACAGAAAGATGGGTAGACCAGTCATTTGAATATACCACAATGTCATCTAGATATACCCGGCAGTTTGACACATCTCCCAGTACTCTATTTACAAGCCTTTGAAATGTAGCCGGTGCATTACATAGCCCAAAAGGCATCACTGTGTACTGAAGAAAACAGTCTGTTGTAACAAAAGCTGAGATATCAGAGGCCTGTTTGGTTAGAGGTACTTGCCAATACCCTTTCAGCATGTCAAGTTTAGTGACAAATTTTGCTGGTCCGATTTCATCAATACAGTCTTCAATGAGGGGTAGCGGTTGTGCATCAAGGACTGTGACAGCATTCACCTTACGAAAGTCTGTGCAGAACCTTGGACTTCCATCAGCCTTCATGTCTAATAGACATGGAGAACTCCATGGGCTGCAACTCTGAATGGCGAGTCCATTTTTAACAAGGTACTCCACTTCCTTTTTCATGACCTCCCTCTTTGTGGGATTGACACGGTATGCTCTCTGCTTTATAGGTGCAGGATTGGAAAGAACAATGTCATGAGACACCACATTAGTCTTGGTAGGAACATCCCCAAACAGACATTGGAAGTCTGATATGAGTTTTGTGATGTCCTCCACTTGGTCACCTGATAAATGTGACAAATAGTCAGGCAGGTTAGCCAGTATTTCACTATTACTAAGCCTTGCAACTTGTGGAGGATCTTTGCGCGTTACCATATCCTCCTCAGCTGACTTTGACACACAGGTTACAGGGGAAATGGCTTCAACCCGATTCTGGGTTGGTTGGTCGGTCTCTCTTGAATGATACAGTTTTATCATATTGACATGACAAAGCCTGGTCTTGCGGCGGCGATCAGGAGTTTGAACAATGTAGTTTGTTTCACTAAGTTTCTTTTCTACCACATATGGTCCAGAGAACTTTGTTTCCAGAGAAGAGCCAGGGATGGGCAGCAAGATCAAAACCTTATCACCAGGGTTGAACTCACGAGTGACTGCTTTCCTGTCATAATGTTGCTTCATTTTGACCTGCTTTGAAGCCAAGGCTTTCTGCGCAAGAGCGCAAGCTGCCTGAAGGCGCTCTCTCATCTTTGAAACATACTCTGGAATGCTCTTTACAGAGTGAGAGTGTGAGATTAGTTGGTCCTTAAAGACATTTAAAGGTCCCCTAACCTCATGTCCAAACACAAGTCCAGCAGGACTACAACCTAAAGTGTCCTGCACTGTTCCACGCACAGCAAACAATAGAAATGGGATACCTTCATCCCAGTCCTTCTCTGTATCCATACAGTATTTTCTCAGCATCGCTTTTAATGTCTGGTGAAACCTTTCAAGTGCACCTTGGCTTTCAGGATGGTAAGAGCTCGAGGTGACATGCTCTACACCCAACTGTTTTAGTGCCTGGGCAAAGGTTCTAGACTTAAAGTTTGTGCCCTGGTCTGTTTGGACAACTTTGGGAAGACCAAACACTGAGAAGAACTTTACCAGAGCTTTGGTAATCATGGAAGCTGTGATCCTCCGCAGGGGCACGGCTTCAGGAAACCTGGTGGAAGCACACATTATAGTCAAGATGAACTGGTTTCCACTTCTAGACTTTGGCAAAGGCCCCACACAATCTACAATCACCCTTCCAAATGGTTCACCCACAACTGGAATTGGGGACAAAGGAGCAGGAGGTATAACCTGGTTTGGCTTGCCTGCAACTTGGCAGACATGGCAAGTACGACAATAAAGTGAAACATCAGATTTGAGACCTGGCCAAAAAAAGTGTTTGAGAACTTTGTTATAAGTTTTATTTATACCCAGATGCCCCGACAGTGGGTGATCGTGTGCTAATGCTAGCACCTGCATGCGGTACCTTGTTGGCACAACCACCTGATAAATGGTACTCCAGTCCTCCAAGTTTTCACCAGCCCAGCGTCGCAACAGGAGACCATCATCAACCATATATGCCACCTTCTTCCCCTGGGCTTCCTCCTGGGTAAGAACAGAAGAATGACATTTCAACAGAGTCGTGTCCTGTTTTTGAGCAGCAATGAATTCCTCCCTGGAAGCTGGTAATTTCATCATCTCTGGACCTGGAAGAGGAAATACATTTTTAGATTTGTTGAGTTCAGTCTCTGATCCAGCTGATTGAGTCTGCTCTGTAGCAAGAAAAGAGTCAGACAAATCAAGACTGTATTTCTTTGACTGGGCCCGTGTAACCACACAAGCAGGGAAAACGTCAGGCATTGGTTCAAAGACCACACTTGTGTCAGGTGTGTCCAACACCTCAGGCACAGGTAATACTTTTCCACCTGCCAAGTCATTCCCTAGAATAAGATCAATCCCCTTTATGGGCAAGGTGGGAAGAACAGCAACCCTGCAAAAACCACTCACAAGAGATGAGTTAAGGTGGATATTATGCAGTGGTGCAGATACAAAAGTCATTCCAATACCTTGAACAACCACTTTGGAGTGACAAGATGACATGACGGGCAAAGATAAAATACCCTCCCGAATGATTGTCTGGGAACCACCTGTGTCCCTCAGGATTTTGACTTGTCGGCCATCCTTTGGATCCCCTGTTAAAGAAACAAGACCCTGGGTAACAAAAAGGTATGAAACAGGGATCTAGTTCATTCTCATTTTTAGCAGTTTGGTTGCTGGAGTGCGACACATTTTTAAGCAACCCAACACCTTTTGTCTGTGTTGCCAAAGCCTTGCTCTTTAATGAAAGGCAGTCAGCAATAACATGGCCTTTTTTATGACAGTAAAAGCACTCCCTTACCTCACGTGGAGAAAGAGATTGCTGCTTAGCCTTAGCTTCTGGCTGAGTGGGGTCAGGTTTTTGTTGACGAATGTTCAAAACTTTATCTGCACGAGGTACAGACACAAATACATTCTTATGGGTCAACATAAACTCATCAGCGACAATGGCTGCTTTAGACAAAGAGGCCACCTTTTGCTCATTCAAGAAAACCACCAGTCTTTCAGGCAATGTGTTCTTGAAGTCTTCCAACAGAATTAGTTGGCGAAGGGATTCAAAGTCACCTTTAACCTCACTTGCAGCACACCATTTATCAAAAAGTAGTCCCTTCTCACGTGCAAACTCCACATAGGTCTGGCCACTAGACCTCTTATGGTTCCTGAATTTTTGCCTGTAAGCTTCAGGTACAAGTTCATAAGCACGCAAGATTGACTTTTTCAGTACCTCATACTTCATGCCCTCTTCTGTTGACAGTGATGAAACAACCTCCTGTGCTTTACCCATGAGCTTGCACTGCAATAGAACAGCCCACATCTCCTTTGGCCACTCCAGTGCCACAGCAATCCTCTCAAATGCATTGAAGTAAGAATCCACTTCCGACTCCCTAAACGCAGGCACCAAAGCAATATTCTTGCTGACATCAAACTTGTTTTTGTCTGACACCACCTGTGGAGAATCAGAGTACACAGCTGAACGAGGAGGCGAGTTGCCACGTGAAAGTCTCATAGCTTCTACCTCAAGCTGTTTCAGCTTAATCGCTTTTTCAGCTTCAATTTCCAACTTGCGCATTTCAAGTTTGAAATCAAACTCAGCTTTTCTTACCACCTCCCTCTCCTGTGCCTCCAGCTGTAGGCGAGCCAGCCGAACCTTGAGTCTGACATTACCACTGGAGCCACTGAGTTCTGGTGACACTGGATCAAACCGTGGTAAAGTCGCAGGGGGCACCTGTGGCTCTCCCAACCCCCTTGGTGGCGTTGTCATTACAGCAACTCCTTCATCTTTCGAAGGAGGGAGTCCTAAATCAACAGAAGGATCACAAACATCTATATCCATTTTACTTGGGTCCACCAGGACTTTAATCTCAACCAGCTTTTGAACAACAATGTTCTTAATTTCAGCTTTTGAAAAGTGTTTTTTCACTGAAACGTCAAAATGCTCAGCCAGACATAACAAGTCGTCCTTACGACACAGTTCCAGCTGTTCATGGCTAGGAGCCTGTACAAAGTCCTCTAAGCTGAAGCTCATTTCTAAACAGACACAAGGATCTCTCAAATTATTATGGATGTCTACAGCTCAGGGAAAATAGAGATCCCGGACGAGCCCCCACTTATGTTACGGCCCCCCCCTTTGTGAGGAGGAGGGGAGTAACACGACAACCATAAAAACTTGACAGAGTCCAAGTGAATGTTGTCAAAAGAAGGGATTTATTGATGACAAAAATCCCAGAAGGCTCACACAAACTGTGGGGGAGAAAGGGGCGGTTAGGTGGTGCCAAATCAAAGAAAATAATAAAACAAAACAGGGCCTATCTACCGACTGTGCTAAAGAAACAAAAGAAAACAAAAACCCTGCCTATCTAATCTAACAAAAGTTTCCACCAAAACTTTACATGGGTGGCACCCACCTGCTTACCTAGTGTATCTAACAGAAAAAACACCTACGTGATGAAATGTACAGGGTACCCCAAACTTACCTCACCCTCTAACTCCCACCACAAACCTTCACACAAAGAGGAACAAGTTATGCGTCAAGTAACAAAGACAGATCCCAGCTCTCCCCAGCTGGGCTGCTTAAATAAGGCCTCCCTGGATGCTGATTGGCCCATGGTTGATGAGAATCAATCAGGGGAGATTGACACCAGCTTTCCCTAGTACCTGTGAAGAGACAAAGGGGGAGGGGAAAGAAAAACAAACAGCCTGGCAGGCATGTAACAAGAAGGAAGAGAGAGAAGGTACAAGTGTGTGGTGTTTTGGGAACTACTCTAATTGTCTTTGTCAACCTCCCGCCGTGGTGTCAGGTTTCATATCGGCTCTCTGCGGCAGTACCGAGAAGCAGTAGGGCCTCGGCAGGATGGAGCTGGCTGATGGTTTGTGCCCACTCTCCAAGATGCCTGAATTCACTCTTGGACCCTGTAAACCTGCATACACAACATCACAGCAGCACAAGCGCACACACCAACCTACAGCAGCGGCACAGACGTAAACGACCACTGAGTTGAGCCAGTGAGTGGCGGGAGGCCACCCTGTGTGTGTTCTGTAGGTCTTTGTTCTCTCTGTCAAAGACACTCAGGAAATCTGCTGCTAGCTTTGGGCCAGTCCTGTAAACACAACATGTCACTGCTCTGCTAATTCAGGCCAGAATCACAATCCTTACTTGCCAAGTCTAGTGATCGCAGGGGGATTTTTCATGGTGTCAAATCACAAGGAAAATATACAGACAGGAAATGTTTCTGACGTCCCAACCTGCAAGTAAAACGACCACGGCACGAATTCCGTATGTTTGTTTTTTCCTGTCTCTGCTAAAATGAAATACCATCTAAACATTGCAAACATTACAACTGGAATGATCAGCGCATAAAGAAAATGCATAAGGAGGTGTTGCAGAGCAGTGTGTAAATAGAGCGTGTTGACTGTTGTTTATTGCCAATCCTCAGGAGCATCCTTACCCTGCAAACTCCTCCCGAACACTCTTCATCTCCCTGCCTTTCTAAGTGTTGACACTAATAGACCCTGGAATGAGAAGCCTGTGCCATTATGACCAAAGTATATCCTTGTTTAAAAAAAAAAGGAAAGAAAAACTAATGCATAATTTCTCCCAGGCAAATAATATTCATGAGAAAAAAACGGATCCCTGAGATATTTTTTTCAAGGAGTAAATGTTAATAATGTTGTGACATGAATACTGATGGGGAAAGAGGATTTTAATGTTGAATATATGGTTTTTCACGCGTCAATACAGCCTCTAACAACTATTAGTAATGTGAAGATATGGCATTGTTATGCCGTTCTTACCAGAGAGAGAAGTTACTTTACTGCTCTGTGTGTATTTGGTTGGGTAAAACGTCTGCTGTCTCCCATAAATAGAGAATTCTCTACCTTATTTTGGTTTTCACAAGTTCTAAACATCCACAAGTTTCTCAAGGAGATGCATTTTGATTCCAACTTTACAACACTTCATGGCTTATATCAACCTTGTTGTAGCTTTGTTTGATGGTGTGTTTCTTGCCACTCTTTCATGTCTGTAAAATAAATGACTAATATTTGTCACTTACTTCTGAAGTACCTGAATTTATCCAACTTATCTAGCTCCCTGGCCTACCTTGTGTGTTTCTTGGTCCTTTAACAAACCTTTCAGGCTTTCACAGCTAGATTTATACTGAGATTTAATTACACATTGGGAGACTGTCTGCTAACATGGGGTTTTATTTAGGGGAATAATAGTAAAATGGGCTGAATATAATAGGCATGCCAAAGTGTGCTAATCGTTGTTGGTAAAACAAAACAAAACAAAACAAACAAACATTCATAACTTTTATTCCCCAATTACACTCTACTTTTTGTTTGTCTTAAATCCCAGTAAATGAAATACACTGAAGTCTGAGGTAGTAGTGGGACAAAAAAGTCTAAATTGTATAAATGCTTTTGCAGAGCACTTTGCATTTTTCTGAAGCATTTTTGTAACTCATACCTTTTGTTTTAAGTTGGTCAGATCAGAGCATGTAAATGTTGGTTATTTGAAATCCAATTTTCAAAACTGGAAAGGTAAGAGAACATCCCATTCAAGTAAGAAGGACGTGTTGAGCTTCCTTGGTCAGAATATATCTTCACATGAATAAGCTACTCACCTGTACATATTTTGCAGTCAAAGTAATTATTTAAGGGTCGCAAACACTGGAGCTGTGGCAAACGGCGCTGGATGACGACCCTTGTTTTTTTTTGCCACCACATGGTTGGAGGTGGGGGGCAAAAAAAAATCCCTAATCCTCACTGTTAGAGAACAACATCAAAGGAGGACATCCTGGAGTCACCAAAGCCCCATAACAGAATGATTTTTAAGGGTTTTGTATACATTGTTGGGGGTGTCCGTATCAGAGGAGGGCGCTGTATTACCAGCTTAAATCCTGTAATTCTCTTAGTATTTAGCCTATTTCAGTGTCTTTTTGGTTTTGATTTGATGTTTTTACGTATACATCTGTAAATAACAAACGCCTAAAGTTAGTTTTAATCTCAAATTTTTCCAGAGACGATGATGACATCAATGATGTGGCCTCCATGGCCGGGGTGAATCTGAATGAGGAGAGCGCCAGAATACTTGCAACCAATTCTGAGCTGGTGGGAACGCAGATCCGGTCGTGTAAAGACGAGGCCTTTCTCCATCCGGGTTTGCTACATCGACGTATCCTGGAAACTGGTGAGATCTGTTCACATCATCCATCATGCAACACAAGACTGAAGTGGTCAAATTTTGATCTGCAGTTTTAGTGAATCATTTGACCTGGAAATAAAGCCAATTTTAAGAACTTTATAAAATAAGAAGATAAGAAGACCTAAGAATAACACCGAAAAGTCAGAATTGGATCTCATAACATGAATTTGCACAGTTGGCATTTATATCTTTAAAATAAATAACAGGAGTCTCCTGATGTAAATTCTAGACAAATTAAATGTTTATTTCAGCTCCGAAATTTTCTAAATGCTTCAAACATTTCCAAATCCAGAAAGTTTGTAATAAAAGTTGGATACTGCAAAGGGGATCAAACTGAGGAAATTGGCTGAAACACATTCAAGCCTTCCTCTTGCTAACAGTCTTACTCTCTTTTTCTGCAGCCTAAATAAACTGCAGATATGTAATTTAAACATTTCATTTTGAGTACCTCTGTGATGCTGAAAATAGCTAATTGTGTTTTTTCTTCCCTTGGTATGAGGATCCACTCTGAACAGTGTTTAAGGAAAAGATGCTGGTAGCTGCTAGCATAGTATGTTCACTGAATGGAAAAAAAAAGATTTGAAAAAGACGTGACTGTCAAATCACTGATAAGGGTTGGTCAAGATGGAATTCATCCAGGTTGATTTATCGGAGCAACTCCAAATTCTTATAAATCAAAGATTTCTGTTGGTTTTCCTAACATCCTGATAAATATTCAAAACCTGTCTTTAGCCATTTTTTTTTCATGAGACAGATTGTATTTAGAGTGTCATGACTAAAGACAGTGATGATTTTGACTCCCGTAGCTGATGCTGAATATTCTCTTGTTTGTACTTGGTTTGAATTTGCTGCACCTAACAATTCTTTCACCTCCTTTAATCAATTCTTCAGTGGCTGACTGAACTTACTGGACCTCGGGCACAGACATAAATACTTCATGGGTTTGTCTTTTGAAGAGTGACTCTCATACTGTCCCCCTGCCTAAAAAAAAGGTTGCTTTTAAAGGAATGAAACATGGCGGTGATGTTTTGATTCTGTCTGTTTTTAGTGCAGTTTAACTCCGATGGTACACAGTGTTTCAGTTGTTAAAGCTTAGTGATGTTTCTGTGTTGGAAAAAGCAGGACTTTATTGTCTCTAATGACTCCACAGTCATAGCGGAGCCAAACTTAACACCAAGCTTTCCAAGACTTTACTGAACAGAAGAGCTTAATTCACCCAGGTCCTTCTGGCAGATTGGTGGTGCTCACGGGCAATAGTAAGAGTTTTGGTGTTTTCTGAGTTTAACTGTAGGTAACTGTGACATAGCTAGATAGTCATCTCATCACAAAAGACAGTTTATTGTGTACACTGGACTAAAATAACCAATGAAACAAAATATCAACATAAAGGTGATATATTCCTATCATCTTTATGTTGATGATATTCAGTTGTATTTATTAAGGTCTTTTAAACTGTCCTACAGGAAAAATAGATTAGATGAATAGAATCGATTCCAAACCTGAACCTACAGCTACCCAGATTTCTGGCTAATGAATTCAGACATATACATCAATTGTTTCATAGTTTTGAGGCAAAAAGTATTTCCAACAGAGATATATATTTAGAGGATAATCAGAAGTCAGCCCTCTTGACCTGTTTGCTTCCTTACCCAGATGATCTTTGCTGCATTATTTTTCTATGCTTCACCTCTATTGAATATATTCCTGGTAATAGCAGTCAACCAGTTTCCTGTTTATAGTGATACACCGTGATGGGTGTCAGGACGTTTTGGTAACGTACAGTGTCATCATCTATGATGGCTTACAGCTTGAGGGTTGTACCAAATTCTTTGTGTCAGAAAAAGGACAGTATGAAAGAAAATTTGCGCTTTTTAAAATAAAATGTTGGAAAAGATGATTTACGCTTCCGGTTTAGGCATAATACTTTCAATACTTCTAACTCTAAAACATATTAAGCCGTTAAATATTCTTAGAATGCACACTAAAATGTATAAAAAGTTATATAGGGTGTTCCTACTCCAAATGAAACTTTGCCTAGCATATTTCTCCTGTGCAACGGATCAAAAAACACACAACGTAATTCCACAAGACGGGGAGCCTGGCGCCCTCATCTTGTTTCATCTCAATTAAAGTATCTTTAGTGTAGCATGGGGGCCTGCAGGTCATGTTTCGTTACGTGTAACTCTTGGCATGGTTGTTATCCCGTCACCTTGGGGTAGAGGGGTTGTTTTAAAATATAAATCTTTCCTCGGGGTAGCACACAGCATGGTACGGGGCAGGAGGCTAGGGTGCCCCCTGCTGGGGAAGTGGCACTTATGCAGCTTTGTTGTGTCAGTGATTGGTCTCTGTGCGCTCACAGCTGACAGCAGTCCAAGGGAGGCTCCCCCAGCCTGCCAGCTCTACTCAATCAGAGAAGAGCCGCTGCTCCACTCTATTGTACAACCCTGGTTTATCATATTACCATCCTACTAAAACTTCATTATGATTCTTTCCTTACTCCATAAAAAACATTTTTCAGCATAAATATCCGGATTCCATATTTTTTTAATTTGGCAGAGGTGAAGTATTCTATCTTGCATCCATGTCCATAACATTTGTAGTGTGTTTTTCTGTTTGCTCTCCGCTCTTTCATTTATCCCTAGCAAACAAACGCTTATGCTAGTCGTCTTTTATCAAACTTCTCTCTACCTCCCCTCATTGCTCTCCAGGCTTGTCCAGCCACATGGGGAGGAGGGACCCAGATCACAGCTGGGGTTCTCTAGAAAAAACTCCTCAAAGTAACGATAGTCCTCTTCTGCCTTACAGGTCTCTGAGTACACGTAGGGGTGCTTGAAAAATGTTTTCTGAAAATATGGTGTAAACAAGTTCTTCTACTACATGAGAAGTCAAATACATTAATTTGATGACTTGTTTCTCTAAAAGAGTGTTGGTACATGCCCTTTAGAGCATGTAGTTCTGTAGGAAGTGATTTTTAACTCACTTTCAGATCCACAACATATAAATTCAAGTTTGTTTTCAATATTAAAGTAGAACATTAAGCTTTTTATATCTCTTAAAGCTTTTTATGTTTTCTCTCATTACAGTCACAAAGCTTAATGTATTTTATTGACGTTTAATGTGATGGAGCAAGGAATGAGAAAGTTTTCTGCTGCATCTCTGAGGAACAGGCTTCGGCCGGCTACATCGAAATCATTGTTTAGTTTCAAAAAATAATGACGTCAGGTACAGCTTCAATGGCGCCCTAAGTTATATGCAAACACAACAGGGCTACAGTATGGGTGGAACCGGACCGAAGCGTGCCGTTCCGTTCTGTTCCGTTCCTTGCAGTGCGAAAACAGCTTAAGATAAGTTTTATTTCACAAGAGCAGAAGAAATCTTATGTTTTTTTAACAATAACAATATTTGTTGTTAATCTGTTGCTAAGAGATGAGTGTGTTTTCTAGTAAGTGCAATGAAGTAAACATCTGACTTTTCGAATCAGAAGGCAGTTTATTAACATTAGCCCCCCACTAGTGTGCCAAACATGTGTAACACTGAACATTAGCCATGTTTAGCACACTGATTGGAGGAAGTCAATGTAAGACAACATGCTAGTGATACCTCACATGGCACTGGCAGCATTTAGGCTAACAGTATTTTGGCTTATTTTAGCTTATATACTCATTTTAACATACTGAATAGAGTAAGTCCATGTTACTCAACGTACTTGTCAATCTCCACATGTTATTAAGTAAACTGTAGCTTACTTTAGCATTGATGCAAATTTTTAGCATCAGAAAACTGGGTTCCAACCGACGGGCACACTGTGGCAGGCCCCGTTTAAATTTCTGCAGAAATTTTCTAGTTATCTAACTAACATGCACGTTGTGCAGCAAAGCCTTGTGCCCCATCTATTATTGATTAATTATGTTTTGTTAATGTATGACTCCAGTTTTAACATTTGTGATCGGTAGGTTAGAAATTGCAGTTGCCCAAGAAAACGGCAATCCTGTATTTCTAATTACTATGGTGCATAATATTTCCAACATCTTTCCAGTTCCTCTAGTTGGAGTAAAACCCAAAGCACTAAGGCTTTGTTGATCATTAGTCTGTTCTATTTCTAGATGAAGTGTTATAATTAGTGTGAGCTCCAGAAACTGTTTTTGCTCACAGAATTTTCCTCTCATTCTGTAGCTGAATCTCCTAAACCTTTTCTGAAATATTAATGTCCCAGAAAGATTGTACTTTTAGGGAGTGGAAGCCTGTTAGCAGTTTTCCTGTGACCTCATGGTATTGCCGCATGCGTTGCCACTGCAATTATAATAGCAAGAGGGCTTCCTCCATCTGTTCAAAGCTTGAGCAGTTGAAGAGTGTATGTATTGTTCGGCTGACTTAAATAATTGGTGTGGTTTACTTAAAAGGGTGCCAGAGAGAAAATTATGTTAATGGAATAATTTAAAAGGAGGTTGGAAACAGATACTAACCCTACCAAAGTCTGTCCTCCTCTCTTTTGTTATGTCTTCAGATGAATTTTGCTCCAAGGAAACTAAATTATCCTTCTGCAGAAAGATGTCGGTTCCACACTGGAAGAAGCTCAGTTAGTAAAACCACTCTGGAATTCACACTAAGACTGCAAAAGAAATTTACTTTTCCATGTGATGAGTCCTCTATCTGCAAGTTAATTGCCCTCAATAATCTGTACAGTTCTCCTCGTGTGTGGATGCTACGCAATAGATATGGACGTGTTTATGTTGTGGGTCTTTTGTGTTTGTTTGAAGTGTTATATACCATATTTAAATGTCCTTCACAGCTAAGAAGTTTGGAGTGACAGAGGTTCCCATGGAAGCCGTGACATTCATCTCACACGCTGCACAGTCTCGACTCCGAACTGTGGTAGAAAAGGTTTCTATCATCGCACAGCATCGAATCGACTCCTGTAAGGTAAATGTCTCGACAAAGTTTAGTTGCAGTTTTAACTATACAGTCACAAAACCCAGTGTGTCTTATTGGAATTTTATCTGACATTACATAAAAGTGCATAATTGTGAAGTAGGAGGGAAAATAATATGCTTCTTTTGCTGTTTCTTTAAAAAAAAATACAAATAAATCTGAAAAGTGTGGCGTGCATTTGTAGTCAGCTCCTTTTATTATTATATTCCTTCATAAATTTCAGTGCAACCAACTTACTTCTCTATAAACCTTATAAGCAACTAGTCTTTTTTTTTATTAAAGAAGCAATTCGGTATGCCCTCGATTACTCTGGAGGAGCTGCAGAGAGCCAAAGCTCACTTGGGAGAAAGTATTAATTTGACAGGTATTAGTTGTGCACTAAAATGAGCGTGCTGAGAATTGAGCCATTTTTGAAAGAAAACCATAGTAAGTCCTATTTACAATTTGCCAAAGTGAAAGCAAATATATTTTTAAAGCACATTTAAAAACAGTTGTTGCATCAGAACAAGTAAAGCAGACATAAAACCGCAGTGGATTAAAATGAAAAAGTCCTCAGAACAATTTAATCATAAACAATGAAGTGGTGATAATTTCTTCTATACAGTGTGTGAGAAACAGTAGATATTGTTGAGGATGGTGAGGGAGGCATTGCAGTTAATGAAGCTGTAAAGTTAACCTAAGTTAATGTTCCTCATTCCTGGAGGTATTAAGTTTGAATAATAATCATTTTAAATTTAATTTAACTATGCTTGCAGGTGCAGTATCCATCTGCAGTTTTAATTCTGATATTTTTTTCCCCTCAAAATTCAAACTTTTTTACTCAGAATTCTGGCTTTTTCTTTGCAAAAAAAAAATTAATTCTGAGATTAAAGTCAGTTCTTATTTTTCAATCTCCCTCTTTCATATGATAAGTATGGAAGTCATGTTTGATTTTTCTTTTGCTTTCCAATTATGTCCTACTTTGTTTGGGTCTGTTACATAAAATTCAAGGTTTTAATTTATTTGGTTGCAACAAAATGTGAAAAAGTCCAACGGCGCAATGTGTTTGCAGCTTCTGACCCACATTAGCAGAAGAAAATATTCAGAATAAATTCCGGTTTGGTTTTACATACAACCGAGAAAGAAACTTCACTGAGTTTTTGCACCATTTTCCTTTGCTATAAATGGCCATATCCACACATCACAAAAATAATTTGAGTTTATAACTAATGCAATCATAAAATTTAGCAAGAGCATCTTAAATGGCCTCAAGTTGTAGAGAGAGCTGTAAGTTTTTACTCAGTCACTGAAAACCTAAGAAAAGTGCTCGCCTACGAACACCTGCATGCTTTTCTCATTAGGGGTGACTGTGCCCCTCACATCTGATGAATGTAGCCATATAACAACATTTAATTGGTCTGCATTAAAGCAAAATCCATCTCCACAGCAAGGTAATGTCTTTGCATTGTGAGAAGAACTGGGGGAAAAACTTTGAAAACATGTTTTTCTTGATGCCGAGGCAGCGGGAGGGAAAGCATTGGCACAGTTGTCCCCTTCTTGTTTTTGCGCCGCTCCTCTCCATTCGTTCTTCTTCTTTTTTGTGGTTTTCCAAATGAGGTGTGCTCGAGAGACAGGCACGGAGCTCTGTGAAGCCACTCTGTTGACATCAGCGAAAAAAAAAGAAAGAGAGAGAGAGCGACGGAGAAAGACCAAAAGACAAAGCGGCCTCTTAAAGAGCAGCCGGGCTTCAGCAGGAGCTACAGCAAGAGTGCAGGCTCAGCTCTGCAACAAAGAGCAGCGAGGCTGGATGAGAGAGGCAGAAGACTGGGGTGGAGGTGGGGGGCGCTGGTGAAAAGCCCCCTCTGATGTGTCTTTGTGTTCTGTGCCACTCAGCTCCTCTCATCCCCTTATGGAAACACACACGCATACGCACACACTCACATATAGGCGGAAGACGAGAGAGTGACATAGAAATAAAGCGCAACACGAGATAAGAGCTGCATCAGAGACGTGCAGTCACACAGGGAGAAATAAGCAATTATCCTATTAACTTTTGATGACCTAAAAAAGTTGTTTTTACGTTTGCCTTCCTATTTGCCACATGGGAGATGAAGCGAAGAGTCTGTAAATAGAAGAAGTTTGTGTGGCAAAGTGTGGGGATGCGTGCAGACCGGTTGGGTTTGAGTTAAGTTATATGTTTGTTGCTGTTGTTAAACTAAATGTGTTCAGAGGTTTTCTCTTCTATTTATGAATTGATACCAAATATTTAATTATACAATATAAATGTGGCTTTTGGCTGTAAAACAGGGTTTCTTCAACTTCATATTCAAAAGTCATGATCTGATCTATAGATGAGCTCAAGCTCTACAACAACCAGTAATGATGAGATTACTTATGTTAGATTTACTTATAGCTTAGCCCAAAATTAAATCTATAATTGTGTAATATTTTATTTCTAGCTCGAAGTGGCTCTAACTTCACAAGAAAGTTTTGCTGATCAACAATACTTTTCAAGATTTAACAAGTAGCTTCTTTTAGATAAGACTAAAGAAAGTCAAAATAAAACTGAATGCAGATTAAAGAACATTAACACAGATAAAAGTTACAGACACCCAGTCAGTTATAACACAGGAACAAAGTGTTAAAAATGGTCCCAGCTGTCCACAGTGAGTTAACTAAACCCATAAAATTGGTTTTATTTTTACCCACATTGTGTTTTTATTTATTTGAATTCTACTCTTAACAACCAAAAATTTAATTATATAGTTAAATTCAGAATAAACTACATTTGTATATATATATATATATATATATATATATATATATATATATATATATATATATATATATATAGTGATAAAAATAGTGGTAATAGTTTCATTAGAAAGTTTTTTTTTTTTTAAATGAAAGCTTCAGAAAGGAGCAATAATTTTATTCTTTGTCACTCATGAATAAACTTTTTTTCCCCACATGGTTGCCGGCTTGAGGGAGATCTCGGCCTCAACTGAACGAGTCAAAGCAGGAAAACACATCAGTAGTTGGAAAACCTCAGATTTATTGGATCAAGTCCAAAAGTTTTGCAATATTTCTCATTCTTACACGTCCAAATCCACAATTCTGTCCTCCTTTTCTTCAGCCCAATCACACAGAAAGATTCAAAGTTCTTTACATATGTTCCAATTTGATCCAAGCTATTATACAATGCAGTCATGTTTAGTGTATTTTATAAATTATTAAAAATTTTCCTAAGAAAATCCAGGTGACTGCATCGAGTCAGTGACTTTGCAGAAGTCACATCTAGGATACGACTTGCTTGTCTCATGTCAATGTGCTCATTAGGTGACAATAAAAAATGTAACATCAAAGTGAATATTTTTTTAATGTCGTGTTTGATATCGATAAAGCTTTAAGGTTCGTCATTTTGAGTAATTTCTCAAGTTTTTGCAGCAGAAGTGGATTTTTCTTTTTTTACAAGTTATGACAAAACACAGAAAGCCAGTTGGACGGTTAAATCTTCATCTTTAAAAGGTGACAGTACTTCAGTAATGCCTACCAAAATATTTCTGTGACGTTCGGTTATATTCTGGAGGAGTTTTTCCCTCCGATTCAGAGATATTTTTTATCAGCTCCTTTCATCTGTTCTAAAGTTGACTAATAATCCAACCAGAGCCAGAGAAGTAGCTTCTCAATATGTCGCTGTCGTAATGCTGCCGCTGCTGTAATCTCTCCGTCTGCTTGCCAGGACGACGAGTGCTACGAGCAGTCTGCAGACGTTCGGTCGCAGCTCCGCTTCTTCGAGCAGCTGGAGAGGATCGAGAAGCAGAGGAAGGACGAGCAGGAGAGAGAGATCCTTCTGAAAGCCGCTAAAGTGAGTTACCGTCACCTCCATCCCGCTTCGTGCGTACGTGTGACAGCGGACATGTGCATGCATGTGTGTGCATGTTGCTCTCGTGTCGGCTCTGACAGATGAATTAGAGTGTGACTCCCATGGATGAGGTGACCCAGACTGATGGCCCCAGGCCTCCTCTGTCCTGGCACTTCTTCCCTGGATGCAAGGAGGGAGGGAGGGCTGGGATTCATGTGACATGAAACTCCCATCCAGCACACAAACCGGACTCTTATCAATCCAAACTGCGTTTCTGCACCAGTCAATTAGCCCGAGATCAGACATCAGTCAGCTCTGAATGTTGCTCTGCATTTCGACGCTGAAAAATCTGACTCCTTTTGTCATTTCATTGAATGCATTAAATGTGGATCCCAACATGTTCAACCTGTTCACACATCAGCCAACATCATTTAAAAAAAAAAAATCTGTATTCTTTGAGGCATAAATTAGGAAAATCCCGTAATTCTTCCACTTTTTTTTCTTTTGTGGTACACAGAAAGAAGAAACCAGAAGTAATGGCCAGTATCAAAAAACTGATTCATTCATCTCAAATAAAAGCTTTTATCAACAAATGCTCTACTCAGAAAGTCAGCCACATTGCATTTCTAATAAAAAAAAACAAAAAAAAAACTATAAAACACTCATTAATGATTAGCTAAGGCCAAATGAAAAAGTCATGCCTTCATGCATCGATTACTTGCACAACACTAAGTCTTGATTATGAAAAATGTTGTAATAAGATGTCGATTAACAATTATGTTACAGATGACCCCTTAAAGAAATAAGACTACTCAGAAAATGTGAAGCATAAAAATCTGGAAGGTGCTCATAGGAGGTGTGAGGCAATTTGAAAGTCAATGAAAAAAATTCCACACACTGTCTCCAAGCTAAAGTTTTTATTTTTTCCTGTAAAGGTCTTCCAGTGCCAGCTGGAGCTTTCAGTGGTCAAAAACTGTATTTGACCTGTAGCTTGGAGTCATTGTGCAGGCGTAAGGGGGAAAAAAAGGATCGGTGAATCAACAGATGCTGCATTTGTATTAGTTTTAAAACTTGAGGATAAGAGTAGAATCTGTGGAACTTTATATTACACTGACATTTTTATTGCTTGTAAGAAATGCTGCACACTTCTCCAATGTTGCATAGGCATCTGGTAATTTATAATTAATACGAATTTACTTGCAAATCACAACTGTGGTCTTCATTTATGTTTTTATATGACAGAAAGTATAGCTGCATGTGAGTCAGTTAAAATATTATCAAGCCACAAAAGCTAATTGTTAAAGAAGCCAACTGTTCTGAGAGTGCTGTATCTAAACGCATGAAAGTTGAGTGGAAGGAAAAAGTGCAGCAGGAAAGGATGCAAAAGTCACAGCGCTGAGAGGATTGTAAAGAAAAGCCAATTCCAGAGTTTGCTTGAGATCCAGTATGAAGATTCAAAAACCAGTGATGATTTTGGGGATCATGTCATTGTGTAGGCCCACGTGTTTCTTCAGGTTCAAAGTCACCATAACAATCTTGCATGGTGTTGCTGATTTTATTTTCTGCCCATACTATCAAATGTACCAGTAGTTGCTTTAAGTAGCAACACCTACTGATCTGTGACCAATCGTTGCACTTGATTGGTCATCAAATTGATCTGACTTAAACTTGAAAGACAAACTGTGGAGTATCGTAAGGAGGAAGATGAGAGACATAAAATTCAACAATGAGATGAAGGCCAGTATTAAAGTAGCCTGAGCTTTCTTCACACAACAACAGTGCCACAGGCTGACCACCTCCGTGCCACGCTGCACTAATGCAGTGATTTGTGCAGGAGGAGCCCCAGACATGTTTTTCAGTAGACTGACATTTCTGTAATACATTTTACTTGTCTTCTATACTATTCTTTTTTTAATGTAGTTTTAGTTGCAACTTGAATCATCACAATAAACGTAAATAAGCCCTTGATAAATACTTCTCTATGAATTGAAGTCATTTTCACAGTTTGAATTGCTAAAATCGTTTTCTATAATATCCAGATTTATTGAGAGGCACTTGCAGTCTAATTATGTTTCTTACAGTGTCAGTTTATGGAAATACTTAAAACCAGTCTAAAGCTATAGTCTGTCGTTTATTAGCTGTAATTGAAATGGATTTTAAGGAGTTTGTACAAATTCTCTCTTTTCATTTATGGGGCTCTAGAAACACTAATAAAATTGGAAATAATAACCTTAACATATATTATTAATCATGAATGTATTTGCAGGACAAAATATTATAAGTGGCAATTATGAATGCTTTAAATTCTTTTGTAGTGAAGGTATTATTTTACATTTTTGATTTCAGTATCATTTCACTTATCAATTATTATTTATGATAATAAAGCATTATTATAAAGATAAATCTCTACACAAAAATCATACATAATATGAGTTCTGTATGCTTTAAGTAGCTGTGACACATGCCCGGTGTCCTTATTTGTCTCTTGTTGAGAAGCCATTTGTCTCTTTTCAAATTTAGAAAGTTCACCGCAGACCAAAAAAAAAAAAAAATCAAATGAAAATGCCCTGCAGTGCAACATTAGTGGAAAGGTAGGTTAATTTAATTATTTCTGATGGAACTGGGGTCCCACAGTACAGATTCTCTTAAAAGCACACCTCACTTTCTTAATTGCATTATTATACTCCAGTCCTTCCATGCAGGGTATTAGAAAAATCCCCTTGTTGATGAACTTTGACCAAATTACCTTAAGACCTGCTTCTTATTTTATGTCTTTTGGAAAAACTATAACATTTCTGCTGGCCAGTTGTAAAAAAAAACAAAATCCCTGGCATCAACACAAGCTACAACTCCAAATTGTATTGTTTTAAAAAAGAATGGTGTAAAGAAAAAGCTTTTAAATTCCCTATGTCAGCACATGGTTCTGCATTATTAAACACTCCAATCTTCTACTTTTTTGTCTGCTGAATCCTGTTTTGTTAACAGCAATTGCAAATAACTCCTCCAAATGAAACCTGGTCCTTCTTGGAGGAGCTACACTTGAGGCTATTTGGTTTGCATGAGAGTCGCAGAGGAAAGTTTGACTTCACCCCACAGCTATATCTGTGGCTTTTTGGCTCCTGTTGCCATGGCGTTTTGGTTTAAGGAGAAGTTTGGAAAGCAGATCTTTGCGTAATGATTACACAAGTTGTTCCACATGCAGTTGCTGAGAAAATACCACAGCTTTGCACATGTGTGTTCAGGCTTTCTGTATGTTTGTTGTGCATTATAAAGGGGCAAATATAGCTACTACTGTTTTTTTTTAACTCAGTGGGTAACATGACTGCTAATGGTCCAAAAAAAGGCTTCAGCACCAAACTTACAGTTAAAGGGGCTGAAAAGCTAACCTCATGTTTTTTTCTTAAACAACATATATCAAATACATATATCTTGGAACTCAATTTCTGATGTATAGTTCTCTCTAAAACATTTCCATTCTTCTTCATTGTTGTTAGGTTCCAGGCTCCGGGAATCCTAGCCTGTGACTTGTCTTTTATTTTCTATGGGTTTTCCTGCAGTGTATTATAACGGCACTCTAGTTCTACAGAGTTCTCAAGATCGTTGCGCAGAAAAGCTAAAATTATCTGACTCCATGTTTTTTTTTAAATTTTATGGTAAATCAAAATATATCAATTAGTTTTGACAACATTCCCAGCATTAGTGTCTGAATTGAAGCCCTAAGCCATGACAAATCAATGGGATTTGCTGCTGATAGTCGTCTCTGCAGTCATTTTTCTATCCTGATAAGAAAAACAATAGATTTCAAACAATGTACCTACTTTGTACTGTGGCGGACTATTTGTGTAGTGTCTTAAAAAGAAACATCCACCCAGAGCTGCATTAAAATGTTTAAATTTCAGGCGTCAAACTCCTGTCCTGCAAAGTTAGATGCATCGTCACACTTTAATCAAATGTGTTCAGAAGGACTGAACACATTTACTGCATGCTGAGGAGTTAAAGCTTGCCATTTGTTTTGGATGCATTGAAAACACTTGAAAGATATGTTGTCTTCAACCCTGGAGGACTGGAGTTTGATACCCTGTAGATAAAAGGATATTCTGTCAAAATGACCTAGTCCAAGTTCAGTCCGAAATTCAACTGACAATCTGTTGCAAGACTTGAACATTTTTGTTCATAGATGCTCTCCGTCTAATGTGGCCAAACCTGAGCTATTTTAAGCAGCAGAACTGGCAAACATTTTAGTCTCTGGATGTGCCGTAGGAGACTGTAGTGAATACTTTAAAGTTTTTTATTTTTTTTTACAGAAAAAAAAATTATATATCCATATATCCTCTCCTTCCACTTAACATTCTTATATTAACCGAATTCCCTGAGTTTAATGGGATTATTTTGGTGTTTGTATTTTACATGAGGGTTCTGGTCAATACAGCAGTCGACTGTACTGGCCGCAGAAAAGGCAACAGATAAATGAGAAACTGAAAACAAAGAAACTTAACTGGGGTTAAAACGCCACCAAATGCATTGCACTATCACCGACTTATGAAAACATAAAAAAAAAAAAAAATAACCCTGCTAGTTTACACCACCATCCGTTAGGTGAAGTGCAGTAAACCTCATCTGCATGTGTAGCAGTATCCAGTCCTCTTCTCTTCTGTGGTCCCCGCTGCAAGCAGAGAAACCGGGGCAGCTGGCAGAGGAGACGCAGAGTGTGCCAGTGGCACCGCTGGTCTCTGTAAACAGTCCATCTGTACCGACCCCTCCCTCTCCTCCTCCCACCCCGCTCGCCACGTCTCCTGCTTCAGCACCCGCTAATTTGGCTCCCAGAATTAGAAATCCATTGAAATAATCTCTTCCACTGTCGTCTCCCACCGTTCCTCCTTCACAGTAAGCCTTTCCCTCGACTGTGCCGGCCATTTAAAATATGACTCAGGACTTGAGGGATGCTCCGGCCCACTGGAGGGCAAACACATTAGTCTCAGTTGAGACACCGACCAATACGTGGACTGCCTGATATATGTAAAGTCAATTAGCAGGAAGGCTTAGGAGTTTCTGCTCTCCATCCATGTGATATAATAGATGGTCAGAAGAAAAATAAAGGTGGTAGTAAGGAATGGCTATGGAAAAATCTGGATTTTTGTGAAAATATTCTATTATCTGCCGTGTAGAAAGTTACAAGAGAGTAGTAATAGGGCCATACTAAGAGTAAAATAAATAAATAAAATTATAAGAATAAAGTCATCAAATTAAGAGAATAAAATGTACAAGAATAAAGTTGAAATGACACGAGAATAGGGTCATAATTATACCAGAATAAAGTCCTAATATTAAGAGAATAAAGTCGTACTAGAATAAAGCAGACCTAGTACGAGAATAAAGTCATAATAATGTGAGAATAAAGTAATAAAATTATGAGAATAAAGTCATATTATGACATTCTTGTAAACTGCAGCTATATTATTTTGACTGTATTCTCGTATGACTTTATTCTCATAATATTATGACTTAATTCTTGTAATTTTGGCTTTATACTCATATGCTCAGAGTCTGTTAATATTACAGTTTAAGTCTTGCCACATGTTTTTTAGTTGGCTTTCTGGACTTTGACTGGGTCATTTTAACACATGAATCTACTTGGATCTAAGGCATGTAATTGCAACTCGGCGTTTAGAATAACTGTCCTGCTTGAAGGTGACCCTCCAACCCAATCTCAAATACTTTTCAGGCATTTTTTTTTCTTCTTCAAGAATTACAGTTTATTTGGGGAAATCCATATTCAAATCAACAATTGTCAGGTTTTCCTAATTGTGCTGAAATGATCATCACCTCAGCATGAAGTCACCACCACTGTGTGTGGCACTAACCTCAGTGTTGGTTTATAGCGTTTTGCATGCAGACCAAAATGCTACATTTTGGTTTCTCGTAACCACAGGGCCTTCCTCCTCATGTCTGCTGTTTCCCCTCCACGTCTTGTGACAAACTGCAAACAGAGCTTCTTAAGAATTTCTTTCTTCAAGTCTTTCAGAATTTTATTTGCAAAATATTTTCAACATATGAGTGCACCGATTGCAGTTTTCTGGCCTACTGCCGATTACAGATGTTTACAAAGCCCGACCTGCTGATTCCGATTTTGGTCGATGCCAATTTTGTTTTTGTCTCAAATGAAACTGCAAAAGTGCAGACATGATCCGATGGGCCGTTCTATCAGTACAACCTTTCTCACAGGAGAGCAGAAGAGGACAGTGGCTGATTTTTAGACCTTTGCAGATGTAGATAAGATCGGTGGACTAGATCGGCTTTACATACGAGTATCAGCCGATTACGATCTCCCAAAATTAAGGAAGTTTGTGCTGATAAATCAGCTGGCAGACAAATCGGTGCACCCCTATTTCAAAAACATCTAATTTTGCATTGAAGTCCTATAAACACATTGCAATTTATGATTGTTGCGTGACAACATATAAAGACGGTCAAGGGTCGGCAGTACTCTTTAAAAGACAGTGTATCAGGAATATTATTAGAGCAGACTCTTGATAGTGCTGCTACATAAAAAGATCCACCTTATGCCTGCATTCACAAACAACCCTCAGTTAGTCCCTTGTGCCATGATGAGCCTGTTTTGCCCGCAGTGGTCATCTGTACATGTGCATTTGGCTCTGTCGTGAAGGATTTCCAGGGACAAGTACATTCACCCAGATCATAGCGGCTGATTAAAATAGAAGTGCTGTGTTGTTACGCCAGGGACACACAGATAGCCACACTGGCACACACACAGTGACACACAGACAGTCGTTGCCACTGACACTCACCAACATCTTCTCCCCTGTGCGTGTGTGTGCATGCTGGCTCCTGCAGACTTTTTAATAACCTCTTTTGATTAGAATCCCCCCGCAGCAGCTTATTTAGGGCTGGATTTGGAGCAGGTTTAAAGGCCACTGCCCCCCAGGGGGTGCTCCATTGCACTTCTCTGTATTCAGATATGATGTCCTTGACACCTCTGTATCCTGTTCCCATTTTGCACTATTTTTTGCTGCTACAGCAACAGATGAGTAGCAGAAGTGTGCGTGTGTATTGGGAAAGTGGGCTCCTTAAACCAGCTGTTAACCTGTGTCCCTTCCACCCATCCCCATCCCTCCGTTTTTTACTCCACAGAGTCGCTCCAGGCAAGAGGACCCAGAGCAAGCTCGACTGAAACAGAAAGCTAAGGAGGTAAGCTGCTGCGGAGATCATTACCCTTGACATTTCCCCGACACCAGTGCATAAATTTTTCATGCCTCACTACATATGTAATGCCATTTAAAGTCAGACTTAAAAAAGTTTGAGGAATTATTCGCTCCGATTGATGCCAGTTTGTGGAAAATGATTCTCTGCACACCAAAGACACCCTCCACCTCCTCCACCCCTTTGCATTTTTTCCATCTGTTAAGCCTCCTTGTTATTGAATTCTGTCTATAGGAGAAATGCATAAACTCTCCATCAGGTTAAAAGCATTATTTCACCTTTATATAGTCTTAATTTTCACAATTATGCACATAATTTCTTATTTTTTATCTTACCTAACATTTTATTAGTAAAATAAATTAAATAGAATTTATTTTAAAAAAATAAAGGTATTATTGAGATCATTTTTGTTCATATATTTTTTGACCTGTACACATTTAAAGTAAAGCAATATTATTTCAGGATATTATGATTAGTACTTTACTTATTTATAACATAATTTCTTAAATTTAAGTTTAAATGTAAATTAAATTCCTAGCAGCTTACCAACTCAATTTATCTCTTGGTAGCATTGCAGGCAACATTAGCAAATTGACAAATTCCAGCACATTAGCAAAGTATAGCGTAGTTGCTGATCTTAGCTAATGTTTGTGTTTGGAACAAAAATGACTGAACTACACAGGAAAAACAGGTCTTTGAATGTGTTGCACAATATTAACACATTGTCATGCACAGCTCCAAGATGGAGGAGATTCAGAGCTGGAATCCATGTGATTATATCGCTTACAGCAAAATTAATATAAGACCGATCCAAAAGTGAAGTAAAAATTAAATGAATTAGAAATAAGTTACAGTTGCTGAAAATTAAACTGAAAACCAGTCAACAAGGTAAGTTTTAGGTTTTGTTGCCACTTTTCAGCTTATAGTCTGTATGTTTCATGTAGTGTTTTTTCAGCACAATCTCTTGATATTTCTCCTAATTTCTACTCTACAAATACTCCTGCATCAGGTCAGCTCTTTTGGCAGATCTGCTTACCCAACCACGCAGCATTCGCACAGCATTTACTAAATGCTAAATTGTTTGCAAACAGGTAGACAGTTCTGTAAAACATGCTTGAATGAGGGTTACTAAAATATGCTTTGTATTAACTTTTTGCTGTAGAAAATAGTACAAAACTTCCCTCTATTCCCACTGGGCCCAGGTATGACACCCACACTGGTGTTGTAAATTAACAACTCTTTCAGACTTCCATTTTTTTTGATAGGATAGTGATATATCTTCTTTGTTTCAACTACAGGTTTTGAATTGAATGGATTCCCAGTGGAGCTCCAGAAAGTAGACTACACATCTTTTAGCGAATGGTTAATGTTGTTTACGCAAACAAGACGGCTCTTTCACAGCACAAGTTTGCTTTTTTGTTTTCCTGGTGTGTTTACACCAGAATATCTTCACTTGGTGTTGTCAGTGCTCGCTAACAAGGATCAAGAGCAGTCTGTGGAGCCTCTGTAGAGAAATTTGAGTAGGCAGAGGGATGAAACAAGCGAAACTCACCTGTTGTTGTTGATGTAGAAGTTAGGAAGCCAGCATGGTTTCTTCTAAGTAGTTTACTCTTTAAAGGAAAATGCTTTATTCATCCAGGGAAAGTATATTGGGAATGTATGCACTTTTCTAGCTGACAAACTACTTTGGGCTAGCACATTTCCAGACTTTTTCCACCTGACAGCCTCCCGTTTAGTGTTGGCGTCTCCAACTCTATTTTCCGGCTTTTCTAACGTCCCTTACTGATCGGTTATTGAACTTGTGACCTTTGAATGACAAGCTGGCTTCTCTTACTGCACCTCCAGCGCTCTTGTCTTTTTTTCTTCATCTGTCCCAACCATTTCTTTCTAGCAACACTGAGCTCTGCTGCAGTTTTGAACATTCGCACTAGATCTCAGCCTACCCATAAGCCCAACATATGCAAATGAAGTGGTGTAATAGGCATCATGATAGTTGCCCCCGGGGGGGCCCATGTGATCAAAGTGGATCTCCTCCCCGTTAAGTGGCAGTCCGCTCGTCATCTGGATACGGCCAGATTAGAGCGTCGTGAAGAGACGCCGTCTTCGTGTGGCACATTTTCATTTTCGTCAGGAATTTTAAGAAGGTTCATTGGAAATGGTTACTTTATGTAACTACCCCCCTGCCCCCACACCCATTTTACCGACACACACAAACACCCCCCACTCCTCCCTCCTCCTCCAGCATCCCTCACCTCTTTCTGTTTTGCTTAATGGCCGTCGTTTCTCAGCCCCCGCGCCTCTCCGGTTTTCATCACCTGACTGGCTCAAGGGGACAGAGCTGGCTGTTTGTGTCACTGCAGAGTCTGTCGGCAGCTCACACATCTGCGCAAATTTCATCAGGATAATGAGCCCGAGCTGCTCTTCCAGGCGACAGCCAGAGGAGCCAGCCTCTCTGTAAGCCCCTCTGCACAAAGCAGCCACTGCCTCCACCAAACTACCATCAAATCGTACAGACGGAATCACACTGTTATGTTCTTCAACCAAATGTTTGCTTCAGGTATGGGCCAACTTAATATAATACTCAGCATTCAAAAATAAATCGTCGGCAGATTGTATAAGAACTTGAAACGTCATTATTTAAAAATATTACTGAAAATATGGTCAAACTATAAATGCACACGCAGTGCTCAACCAATCCTTTCTGAAAGGCATATTCACCGCATCATTCTATATGGAATATTGAAATTACAACTCACATTTTCTTAAGAGAGCACCCCTCCTCCTAGAGTCCCTCACTCAGCTCCTTCAGACTAGCGGCAGCAGCAATTAGTAAACATGTGGTGGACCTGCACACTTTTACAACTCAAGGTAACATGGTTACTTGATTGTGCTATAAAATGGCTCTGCGTCCTTGTGAAATACATAGCATTGCCCCTTTAACTCTTTTTTTTTTTCTTTTCCTTTCCTTAAAGATATACATCCAGTGAAGGCATCAAGGGCACTTTAGTCTATTCAATCGGCCAATATTGTTACTGGCATGCCGAATTTTCATACATGTCAAGTGAAATACAATATCTTAGTAAATATTGTGTACAAGCATTCCTCTGCGATAACAGTATTGCACCCACTTATATATATCAAGAAGCTGTAGTACATTCCCACGTAAAGTGACAATGTACAAAATTTACCAATTACCAAAAGTTTAGTCCTCCATTTTGTTGTATTAAGATTTTTCACATACAGTGCTGTGAAGGGGTGAACCATGCCTCTCACAGTGTGGACTTCTTTATTAAAACTACCTAAATACTTCCTCTTTTCCACAGAGATGCAGCTACTCTTAAAACAGCACCACTGACAGAGCCACATGCAAAAATTGTTTGCTGTTGCAGCTGCAGATTTGTTAAGCTCTAACTACAGCAGCACTCTTGAGGTAATCACTTTGCTGCGGATCTTTAGTGAACTGAGAGCATTAACACACAGCCAGCGTTTCGATGTCTCAAAACTGACAGCTAACGACACAGTTACACCCACCTAGACCACCTGGAGTTGCTTTTATTTGAACAAATCTCATGCAAACACACTGATCAGTTATCACTGCATAGCAGACCAAGGGAAAAGTCAGGAGTTTGGAATATGAAGAACAAACTGAAGATGAGTCTTCAACAATAATGCAAAAACAACTGAAAGTGAATGAGAACAACATGGAACAACCCAGTTTAATGAGACTTTAATCTCTGCAGCAAATGTTACCATAGATGCACATTTAAAACTGCATTGATAAATCTGTTAGTAAGTTCATTGTCATTGTGATTGTTGTCTTAAGATAACCTCCTGTGTTTTGCTGTTTTTTGCAGCTTTACTTGAGCAGTAAGAGTCTCTAAGCTTTTCTTGTTCCATGGATTGGAGTCAGCGAAGACATTTGTTCAAGTACCAGAACCTCCTGAACCAAACTTTGACTCAGCCGGTTCTAACTGAAAAACAGCTATCAGCTTCATATATTACAGAAACCTTTTTTACTATGTACATCTTTTTATCTGTTTAGCAATCCATTACCATTTTAAACCCCCCTATGGCAATTTTAGTTTCTCTAAATATGTTTCCAGTGCCAGTTTAGAAAATTGTCACCTTAAAAGTCCAGATGCCTAATTGCTGCAGTTTTTCCACACAAATCAGTGTTTTATCTTATATTTCTGCACACACCTAATTTAAGTGCACAACAGTTTTTAGTTTTAGACTTATAAAATACTGAACATATTTGTGGCGAAAATGTTAGTGACACCAGAGATGGATTAACAAAGTGTAGAATGAAAGCTTAGCATAACCAAGTGACATCCTAATATCTGAAGTGTTGTTTGCTCAACTTTGAGTGAATAAAAGGAGGGTCCGTCAGATCCAGCGAAGACATTTGTCTTGCAGAGATTTTAACAATGAAAAAATTTAACAAAATGCAGACTTCATATGTTGAAAGGTTGTGTGATCTCATGAAATTCAAGTTAATCCCTGTTCAAATAGGGAAAGATCAGAGGATCTGGCTGGCCACGGGGCATTTGCTTAATATGACCACCCGCTTCATGCAAATCCACAGTGTTCCCTATCAAACTTTAGCAAGAACCTGTAAAGCTGTGCAATCCAATGAAGAGACACCTTCAATCACTGTTTTGACTGACATTTTGCAACGCTAAACGGTTGTCTTTGTGAATGTATCACTCTTGTACTGCAGACCAAACCCCGAGACTTAAGTACACTTCAAAAATGGTAAAAGCTGTAGCTGCAGAGATTTATTTAGTTTTTTTTTCTTTCAGGAGTGGAAAGATTGTTTTAGGCCTTAGGTTTGTCCTGGAACATTTTTGTATGTATTTATGTAGCCATGCCTTGACTTTGGTTTGCAGATTTTCACCACTGAGTGAAAACAAAATTTTGTAACCAGCAGTCCTGTCACATATAGCTGCTGCAGAGGTGTAGTGTGAGAGATAGTCTGTTTCCTCCATTCACTACCATTTGGCCAAAAGGTCAGATGGGCTATTTCAGAAATGCCCCTAGTGAAAATCAATGGGCAAATCGTGGAGTTCAGTTCCTGTTTGTTGTTGTTGTTGGTGGGTCTCTGTGTTCTCACTCTCCCAGTGCTAAGGCAGAAGTAAGGGGGGTGTGGGGGGGCGGTCAGTACTTGAGCACTGAGACCAAGAGAAAGAGAGAGGGATGGACACAGAGAGACAAAGACAAAGAGATGGAAAGCAAACGGAGGCTGTGGGGTTCGGGGACCAGTTAAAAGATAGAGAGGGAGTTAAGGCCGGTAGAGATACATCACAATGTCAGACACACAGACACACTGCAGCCATAAATTTATCATTGCAGCCACGTCTGCAGGCACAACTGGACACCAGGAAAGAGTGAGGTAAAGAGGAAGAGTGGAGAGAGGACAGGAGAAGAGCGACGACTGAAAAGGGAAAAGACAAATAGGCTAACGCAACTGACCAAAAACTGTCCGAAAGCTCCTGCTGGAGTCCGCCGAAAACAAACTGTTTCCTAGCATTGATATTTCTGCAGGATGTTCACATGAGCTGCTTAGCAGAGGGTTGCCCAAGCTGGACGTTCCAGAGAAATCACACAGTGAACTCACTTTGGGATGCAAATGATTCCTTTGTCCTATCGATTTCAAATAGAAGAAAACTTCTGATCATTTTCACAACTTTTTGTCAGTGGAAGTTTTTGTATATGTTGTCACAATTACTCAACACGTTTCTGTCAGTTTCTAATTACTGATGGTCACAAGCAATCTCATCAATTTGGTAGTTATGATGATTTCTACTTAGTCATTCGGTTGTTGAACACCTTGGGAAACATCATTTTGGATCTAGTGCTTCTTGATGTAGTCGACACTAGTAGGCAAGTAAAAAGTACAAAAATATGTGCAGCAGCTGCCCTTCTCTGGACAGGATCCAAAGACGTTTATGTAAGTCTTGGTTACAGCCTTTAAGAATTATTCTGTTTTTCTGAAACAATGTTACTCTTGACGCTTAGGTTTGCATCAGGTCTGCAGACAGAGCACATTATTTAGCAACAAATTACTAAAGATGAACAAGCATGCAGAACCACCTTTTACCAGGGTGCTTGCCACACATTTAAGATTCTTATTTAGAAAAACAACATCAATTTTGTTCATTTATTTTAGATATTAAAATGTATTCCAGTTCCAAAGTTATAAATATTTGTTAGAAATGAATGTTTACTGATCTTGGAGAGAGCGCTCTTGTATTATTTTTGCCTGCACCATTAAATAACGTGAAAATGATCTCAAAGCAACAATATTATCATTTATCGCAATAACTAATGGGACAATTTATCGTCCAGCAAAATTTGTAATTGTGACAGGCTTGGTGAGTGCTTCCCTGCTCTTTGCAGCACTTTTGTTTAGAATAAATTTTCTGTATTGTAACATATGATGTTTTATGACCAGTTTATTACTAAAGTGTTGCTCAAGTCTTGCCTGAACTCAACTATAAACCGTCCACGGTCCTACGCATATGTGACTTCTCATACTGCATAAACATAACATGTTAGATTAAATGACTTTCTATGCACCATTTCTATCTCTTAAATCTTTACCGTTTGATCGAGAAGCATCCACCAGGCTTTAACACCAACATATGCGTCTTGATTAGCTTGGCCTCCTTCACAAGTGATCGGGTCATGGAGATCCTGGAATCCACCCACACTGTAATCCCCATCAGCGGCCGCCTTACACTTTTTCTCTCCGCAAAAGAGAGATTCTTGTGTGTCAGAGGACAATGTAGCTACTTCGTAGTTTTCATTAGACTGGTTATATCTGGGAGTTCATAGGCGCTCATCCTCTTGCCCTCCACAAACCGCTCTGCTCAAAGAGGCGCTCTCGCCCATCAGGTAGGCCTGAGGGCGAGAGCCTGCTGCCCTCCTCCACATTCTCTCTCTTTCTGTGCCGATTTTCAAACAGAATTCCTGCTGTTCTGTGTGTCCCGACTCATAGTTATGTTCTTGTCTTCTGGCCTTAAAGACACAGTGCAATAATTTCACCGGACTTGCAGCAACTCGCACAATAGACACACACAGATGCTCTGCTGAAGGGAAGCAAGCTTTTATCCCCGTTTATGTGTGCAATAACGATTGATTAGTTTAGTGTCTTTTGAGTTCGTACATGATTTCTTTTATTTTTCTATTATTTTAATTGTGTGAAAAACATCTTGACAAAGATAGATTAATTACCACATAAGAATGGCTTGCTTTGTCTCCCAGATATGCAGGCTACTACATAACACACTGTTACCCTATTTTTATTTGTTGCTTTGTTGTCTGAAGTCTCAACTTCAGTTTTTTTTTCTTAACCTCAAGACATATTACAAGGGGGAAATAACAGAAGTAGGCTTTAAAAGTACCTTTGGTGTTCCTGTGTGTTTTCGAATATTACAAAGTGCTGTAATGAGAAGGAAAACAACAAAAAAAGGAGATTTTGCCTCACAGGGAGATAGCGACTCGTCTACTTGCTGCACAAGCCTGTAGGTTCACTTTTCTCTTTGTGCGCCGGAGCACTCCTTGGGACTCCAGCGACAGGGGAATTGGGCGGGCTGAGCTACGCTGGTGGCGAGGTGTCAGCCTCCTGTGCCGGGTATACGAGCAGGAGGGAGGCAGGACATGTTTCAATTAGGCAACAACCACCACGTGCATGTGGATAGAAAAGGAGGGAAGATTAGCTTACCTGTGCCTGCGAACTTTTCCCTGCTGACCTCTTCATAAAATACACCTCCTTGTTCCGTTGTGCCCCACTTTCTTCTCCTTTGCGATTGAATGTTAAGGTGTTGCTTTTGTCGAATTCTTGTGGGGAGGACAGTAGCCGGGGTCTTCGTGAGGTGATGCTAAGTGTGCCAGCCTGGCCTGCATGTTTCCATTAGATTGTCATGTTGGCTAATTAGAGAGCGGCAGCATGATTCACCTTGTTAATTAGGAGGACTTGCACACCATGTGCCTGCAGGCGGTTTGGGGAAGAAGAGCCCAGCCCCAAAGCCTGTTAGTCGCCTGCTGCCTGTGAAGATTCCCCTTCTCATCTACCTTCACTGCTTTTTTTTTTTTTTGATTTGGAAATGAATAAATCATTGAGATCGTCCTCTCTCGAAGTGTGAATATCTGAGTTCTCATCTTTTCCTGGATGCAAATTAGCCGTGATCAATAGGAGGTGACGAGCGGAGAATCTTAAAAAAAAAAAAAAAAGACAGGCAGAGAGGACTTCCAGATGAAGCATAGAATGAGACAAAGCGAGAACATTTAAAGCAGGAAATTTTCCCTTAGATAAGCAGTATTTTTAATGATCCCCACGCTCCGGCTGCCGATTCAGTACAACGCCATTAGAATTTGCTTAACAACGTTTTCTGACTTCTTTGTTAAACTCTTTTTTTGGCAAAATGTGAATTACAAATGTTATTAATAGGAATAAAACTTACTTCAAAGTCAGAATTTAGTGTAATCCAATGTTTCACTCAAAATGTCTTTATGTCGTTTGGTTCCTATAAAGTAAGTTGCAGATGAAGGAAAACCGCCAGGTCATGATAGTGACACTCACATAATGACCTTCGCTTCGGGGACGACTGAGGGCTCTAAATAATTGGTCCTGGTCCCTGGAAGCTCTTGGAGCTTCAGAAGAAAAGGAACAGATTGTGCCATGGCTGTTAGTTCATGCATGTATTTTGAATTCATCTCCATAAGTAAAATATTATAATTCCAGACAGGATAAGCAGAACCATTCACACAATACAGGGGTGGAGAGGGAGTGTTCAATGTTCTGGACAGCAAGACATGTAAACAAAACGGTGCATCTCAGTCCATTAGAATATTAACAAAAAGTTAGTTTCTTCCAGTAATCCTGTTGAAATGTGAAACTCTTATTGTATAGACTTGTTTTTTTTATGTAGATTGGTATATTTCAACTGCTAATTTTGATGACGTAGACTCACAGATAATGAAAACGTTCTTTGAAAATGTGAGTATTACAAAAGATTAGTAGACAACATGTTTTTAATGCAGAAATACAAAATCGGTCTGCTGACTTGACAGCTGTCTCAGGCAGCTTTATTAAGGAGATTTGTCCACTGAAGGTTATTGCTAAACAAACTGACTCTTCAGAGTTCTATATAAAACAATATTAAGGTGTAGTTGAGTGGAAGGAAGAAGTTTGGGGGAGATGCGGAAAGCGTGGACTGTGGCTGGAGTCAGTGGCATCACACACAAACACGTTCAGGTCATGTTTCACAACATGAATCAGACACATTTCAAGGAGTGTCTTATCCGAGCTAGGGAGAAAATTGACTAATATGTTTTTCAGCAGGACTTACCCACAAAAAAGTACATTTCAATCAATCAATCAACTTTATTGATATACCACATTTCAGCAACAAGGCAGTTCAAAGTGCTTTACGTCGTAAAAACACAAAAGTACAAAGCCAAAAAAGACACCACACAGTCAATAATTGAGAAAACCAGTAAACATTTTAGATTTTGTCAAGTGCCATTGTTGGTTTAACAACCATTGTATCACTGCTTTTCACTGAACGGCAGATAAAAGACACCAGAAATAATGCAAACGGAAAGCCACCTGCACTACCTAAACTCCTCAGCAGCTTATCATCTGCATGAAGATCACATCAATGTAGCAATCCATGCAAAAGGAACCACAACTATGAACCGAACGCATTTACTGTGCACTACTTGAACATAGGCTTACAAATTCTGTCCTTTGCTGTAAGCAAAAAAAAAAACAACAGAAATTATTGCGTGAGCCATATAAATTTGCAGTGAAGCTATATAATGAGTTTTGAAGTGAATAACTGAATCAAACTTGTTTTCTCACAATGTTCTAATTTGTTGAAATGTCTATAAAATAATTTTTGAGGAACTCTCCTATATATAATTATTGAGAAGATGTGATGAATGTTTCACTACTTGTTTCCATCTAGAACACATTTTCGGCTCTTTGGAGAGTAAGAGTGCAGATGGGAGCGGAAAACCTTATTGGGTGCTTCAAATGGCCCCTCTTCCCTGCAGCAAATTAACTGCCAGGCACTTTGCATGAAGAAAAGCCTGAAGATGTAGCTCACAGATGTTCACGTAATGCTGCCCATGTGGGTGTCAGGTGAATGAGATGCATGTATTACCGACGCACATTAAACACATACATAAAGCGTCAACACACACTTGATAAGGGGTAGGAGGCTGGCACAAAGAAATGTGTGTTTTTATGGATGCAAGAATTTAATTTTGGCGTTGAAATTAAAACAGCTTTACTAAGACACTATCTACTGAACACAGTACATGCTCTATTGATCTGACAAAGATGATCTAATAGTTATGGTCCTTGATGGGCAGAACAATATTAACCGTGTACATATTGAGCATTTATATGCAGCATTATTCAAATTGCTTAAGAGGAAAAAGGAAGTACAATAAAAGAAAAAAAGTGGTTATAAAGTGGCTTAAGGACAACAAAGTCAACGTTTTGGCATCTCCATCCAAAGCCAGGATCTCAGTCATATGGCGCCATTGTGGGCAGATAATTTTGGTAAATCTTACTGACCTGGAATAAAAGAAATTTGGTCAGATTTAACTTCAGACACTGAGCCAGCAAAGGTTTTTGTGTCTTTTTATGCCATGTATGTGTACTTCCGGTTTCAGCTGTATTTTGTGAAACTTTGTTCTGAATGCCGTTTAAAAATGTTCCAGAAGGTGAAGCTGCGGTAAATAGACATCAAGAATGTCTATTTAAAAATAGACATTCATGATGGAGACACTACTCAATCACAGTATTTCTTGTTGTGGCACTATCGCTTTGTTGTGTCATCAGCACATGTATGACAAGAGATGTTGTAGTACATGTCAGAACTTTGACATGTTCAGAAATTGGACTGGAGTTTGTGTTTAAAAAGCTAAACTTGTTGTTAAACCACCTTGTTCAATGATCCTTTCAAAACATGTTAGATATTGTTGAGACATTCAGATAAATCTCTAAAAGATGTTTAATCACCTTCAGCTTCCATAGCCTGAAAAAATTAAGTCAGTCAAAGGAAGTCTCAACAGTGTTTTGCATTTTTGTAAAGCATTAAGGTAGTGCAATTAGACAGGCAGTGTTATCAGTACTGCTTGACAATCATCAGCATACCTGCAGCCTGACACTGATATGGGTAAATGAGAATATAGTTGAACTTTGATATCCTGTAAAAAAAATACCAATCAGACGTTCTGCTTTTTCCAGCTAATATATTCAATTTACAGTAGACACAGCTCTAAGTTTACGTGTTTTGGGAGAGTATCTCAGCTTTATTTTCTAGCTTTGTTCTCCAAATCTGACCAAATGTGTAAGCTTTACTATGTACACCAGCATGCCATAAGAAAATGAATGTGGCGATAGCATTTTTTTTTATTTTACAGGCAACCGAGTGCAACTAAACCAAGTCTTTGTATGTGAGATTACTTTTTTATTATCCCCTAACCACTTTGTGCTACTTTGTCTAAAAATTGGTTCTCCAACCAATGGAATATTGGTTTGGTTTAGTGCTGAAATTATATAAATATTAAAAACATTTCTATTTCCTGACACTCTCAGATAGTCTTTATACAACCTCCTGCAGCAATGCCTGAAGGCTGCTGTGTTGTGTATTGTAAAAGTTAAGAATTTACTTCCCCACCTAACCCTGGTTAAACTACTCGCTTTCTACCAATGGCCTTTATTAATAAACGCGTTGAACAAATGTAGCATATGTCAAGTCTGCATAATCATAAGAATCCTGCTGGTTGCTGTTCAACCACAGCTTTTCATGGGGGAGGGTTTGAAATGGTATATCAATTTAAACCCTATGGTCTGCCTTACATACTGTGGTCTTTGCGAGGCAGACAGCCATTTAGCTTCCTTCACAGCCCCACAGCCGCTTGTGACGTCAAGCTGAGCATGTTCTGCTCTACCAAGGACATCTGTCTGTAAGCGTCTGGAGGGCCGTAAGCAGCCCCCCAGGCCAGACAGAGGGGTGGGGAGGAAAGCCTTTGTTAGAAACAGCAGAAAAGGCGAACGGCAGGTTGGCCATAACTGCTCCTACAGCTCATCTCCCTCCCTGTGCCAGCCGTATCAGAGAGGTTCTTGCTGTACTTTGGACATGTTTGCATCATAAGGGAACATAATGCTCTGCTGTCTGTGAAGAAAGAAAAATCTTTTATTTCTTGTTTTGCTCTGGAAAGACTTTTATTCTGATCCGCTAAATGTACAAGTGCAGAGTATAAAGATTGAGTTTTAAATGTACAAAGATGCAATAAATAATTGCTATATACATTGTATTTGCTGTTTACTCTTTCCACTGTATATAAAAGCAAGAATTAAGAATTGATATTTAATATGTAAAAGATGTGGTTCCAAAATTTATTCATGAAGGGACTTAGTGGAAACCTTCGTTCTAAATAATTAATTTCAAATAATATTATTATGAAACTGAGTGAACATGTCTTTCATTTCCACAGTTATGTATTAAACTTAGTAATGGAAATGTTTTTGCATATGCTAAAACTTTAATTTTTATTTCAACTCACATATTAGTTTGTTTTTCACCAGCTCTTCTGATTTGACTGGCGTTGAATTTTCTGCAATTTACCAACACCTACAGCTCTTTTCTAATATTATCGTACCTCTTGAAGCTTTTCGCATTTTGTCATAACAACTGCAAACTATTTTTCACAAATCAAAACTGAAAAGAGTGCCTAGCTGTCTTTACTCCTCTACCCTTTATTAAAATCCAGCGCAAGAAAAAGAGGAATAGTTGAAAGAAATCTTATTTGTAGTTTGCTCCAGCCCATGTAAGGGGACATGACAAAACATGTAAGAAGGTGTTCTGATCAGGTCAGACCAAAGTTTAACGTTTTGACCTGAAAGTTGGTGGTGGAAACTTGTACACATATATATTATATGTCAAAGTTTGTGATTGTAACACAAGAAAATGTTAACTTGTTTGAAGGGTATAAATTATTTTAGGGGTTACTATATGCTGCTATCTGTAAGTATTAACTCCTGGTGTCAGTTTTAATGGGCACAGAAAACACTAGAAAGACTTTTAGTGTCCTAATGTGTTAGTTGCTAAACAATGCTAATTGATACACACAACACATTATTTAAAATTATTTAGAAAATTGCATGTTTTTACATGAATACATTTTATTATGCCACCAAAATGGTGTCACATAACAGTGAGCTTTAGGTACAGAAAGTAAATCCTGTATCTGACAAAACCACAGATCAATTTTTCTGCATTTCTTGACCTTTGTTAATATAACTTTACAAGTCCTAGTTCCTTGCCTGCAAAGGGCATAGAGGCAGACTGGAACCATTGGTATTTAAGTGACTTCAGATCAGCAGGTGGTTATGTGGTATCATTAATAGGAGCTGGCAAATGTATGCATCCTGCCACATGATTATTCTTCCCGTCTGGTACAGCTCTTAGTGATGACCTTTTATTTAGTTACTGGCAGTGGTTGTACTTGTTGTTAAACATCGACGACATGGAGAGCTACTCCAAGAGAGCACAGAGAAAATGTAAAACGGATTTCTCATTCATCACCACAAAATCCCAAAATATCTAAAACCTGCTGTTGTTGGAATTTACATAAACTTAAAGCTAATTTAAATGGTAAATAAAAGCTCCTTGTGTTTCTTCGCAGCGTGAAAGACGACATATTTCATGTTGGTTGTTAACCAAATGGTGGGTTCTGCTTCATGGCACCAGATTGAAATCAGAAATCAGTCTCCGAGTGTCATGGCTTCCTCTTCACTGACGGGAAATGCAGGCTCGCAGATGGTGAAATGAAGTCTTCATTTATCATGCAGTCATAAATCCGAAATTGCAGGCAGTTGCTTTGGGCGCTGGGAGCCCATGCCTGGTGCCAACTGCCAGCCAGAGATGCCGGCATCCTGGTGCCGTTAGGGAGATAGCGAACCTCTCCTGCTGTGTGCGTTGCGGCGGGATTCTTTAAGGTCAGGCCCGAAAAGATTTATCTAGTTCTTATGGCAAAGCTTGATCAAATCTGCAACAATAACATTAGGGACAGCGACTGATCGTCCAGCCACAACGTCCGCATTGTAACTCATGTACTTCAATATGTAGTTATTAAAATTCACATCAGAAAGTTATCCATATTATTACTATTAATTAATGAATATTCTCATGTATTCCTGTTTTTTTTTTTTGTGGACGTCTATTGTAAAACGAATAAGTAAACAAGGTTCATTTATTCAGCTGCTATTAATTCACCTTCTTTGTCAGCGTGTTTGAATCTTTCAGCAGTTTCGCTGTGCTAAATGTGAAGTGGCAACACCCTAAAGGGCATGCATTGCCAGCAGGGTTTTAGGAAAAAATCAGAGGCAAGTACATGCACATTTTAGATCAGATGGTGTACTCCAAAGCAACCTTTTACAAAACGCCATCTGAAAGCAACATGAATTTTTTTTCCCCCTCCCTGATCAGACAATATACATGCCTCGCACAAACACCAGCGCCCAGCGAACACATGCTGAGAGATAACATAAAAGAACATGAAAGACATCAAGGCGCACAATTGATTGTCCCTGTTCGCTCCAACCCAGGCCTCTCTCCCCCAGCAGGCAGGCACACAGGCAAGCTGGTTGGTAGGCATTCCCTGTGCTGCTGTGGCCAGGATTGATAGGCACGTGTATGTGTGTGCGTGTGTGTGCGCTCTGGCACCCTCCGTGCCTTTGCCTCAGGCCATCACACCTCCACCCAATGGAAAGGGCAGCTCCTAGCGACGCTGGGTCCGCCCACAGCCCTGCAGCTAAACATGACATTACCTTGGGCACTGCCCCTCCCAACCACCCACTTAAACATCACAAACTGCAAAAATCAAAAAAAGAGCAGGGCTATGTGACTACACACACACACACACACACCCACACACACACACACACACACACACACACGCACACACACACACACAATCTCTGTGTTCCGTTAATGGCTGACGACGGTCTTCCATTTTGTTCTGATCAGGCAAGCATTCTGCTCCCACGATACAAGAGAATAAGCAGAAACATTAGTCGCACGTCTTTGTTTCTATTTATCATTTGATTCTTGATTCACTTTAATATTCTTCCTCTCGCTAGTTGTGTTTACCAAACTTAGTTGCCTCAACTGGTCAGGAGGTACCAAAATGTAATTAAAATAAGTCAACATTTGTAATTTTTGTGTTAAATGTTTTAGTCAAAATACTAAAACACACATTAGCCGCTTTTCCATGGTTGTGGCTTTAACCAGTTCTTCCACAGTCAGCTGTGGCCAGATCTGTCTCTATTTGCAGATCATGTGCAGCTCCTCCCTGTTTATCGTAACCACTTGAGGGGTGGTATAAGCCGGGAAAAACCATGCATTGTGTGGAAGAGATTTAATTGACAGCAGACTGCACTCGTTGACTGAGTTAGACTTTAATCTTAACTACTTGATACTTTTGGCTGTTTGTCTTTAAGGTGTTTTCACACCTGTTAGTCTGGTAGACTCGGTTCGACTAGGGAGCAGAATTGCAACGTTTGTTAAGTTTTCAGCTGCTGTGATTTGCTTTTACACTGCATTGCGTTAAACAAACCAAACTCTTTGAAAAATCATTTTCCCTTCCTCACCTGTGGTGGCTCTGCACCAAGAGTCACCGAAGCAAACAGCATGAAAACTTCAAAAGAAGAAGACGGGAGCTAAATTTTATCTTTGCAAAATGTAAACAAAAATGCAGTAGCATCCGATATCAGTGGTTGTTGGATTTCTCTTTTGACTTTGCTAAAAGACCACAAGCCATTTCGTCCTCTAGCATTAATTAGATTTTCATGTTTGTTTAGATGGTACTTACCCAGAATGCCCTGCGTTATAGTTCGTTTTCTGCTTTTGGAGCAATCTCCGGTCTGCTTGCATCTACATATGCATTTGAGCTGCTTCAAAGTTAACTTCTACCAAACTGAGACAGTTTTTGGGAAGACTAGATTTTGCTTTTTTGGCCCACATCAGAGTTCAGTTATGGATTCACGTCCGCTCCAATGAACCAGACTTTCTGGGGAACCTTGTCATATGCCACTTTTTATTAGCTGTGCAGTATTTTTTTCTTATGTTCTTATCTTGTGTGATTCTGTATGGTTCCATTTACCTTTAGTTTGCTCTAAACATTGTGCCACAGTCGTCCCACAAAATATGTTAACACAATATTTGACAGACTTGTATAAAAAGCAAAGAAGTAACTCTTATGACGCCAAACTTTGTACTTAGAGGTGTATTAGGAATGCACTTCCTCTTTAGACACTTTTACCAGCTGTTGAGGAAAGGTGACAATTACCTGTAATTCCATCTACTGGTTAAATAGGAACTGCAGCACCTTAACTGTGCCTGTAGTTAAATGTATTAAAGTTAAACGGTTGCAGCGCTGTTGCACCTCAGCGGTACATCCGTGGCTTTGAAAGACCCATCGGTTTAGGTGAATGGAGACTGGCAGTTTTGGTTAACAATTTTCATACGATGGATTGAACTTTGCTTTAGAATATTCTTTTAAAACCTAACCCCGCTGTCAACTTCTCCACAGCCTCCACAGAGGAGTTGGGTTTATGCTGAGAGTAAATTACACACAGGAGGACTCTATTTACTGACTAGGTCACTTTTGAAGGTATTTGCAGTTGCACCAGATTTTATGTATGGTAGACAGACTGGATGCACTTAAGACATTTCTGATTCTTATTTGTAAATGTTTTTCAAAACCAGGTATTATTTTTCTTCCAATTCACAATCATGTTTCACTGTGTTGTAAAAATTTCAACTAAATGCATAAAAACTTTGTTGTTGTAAAATACTAAAATATGAAAAAGGTCAAGTAGTGTGACTACTTCTGGGCTGGGGCTGCATTTATAAATGAATAGAGAACCTTGTGAGTAATGCAGGACAAAACATGACTTTATAAAATTTGTGTTCTGTTTTCACTAGATGCAGCAACAAGAGCTGGCCCAGATGAGACAACGAGATGCAAATCTGACAGCACTAGCTGCTATTGGACCTAGAAAAAAACGCAAACTGGACTCACCAGGGGCAACACCATCAGGGACTGAGGTAAGAACTGGAACAAATTAAGGGTTTTATGGTCTTTCTAGGTGCTGCTACTAAATGGTTTCACACGGATCTTTGCCACAAGTGTCTCAATCTAAAGCAGCTGACTTTTTCCCTTTAATTCATAGTGTTGTCCTGCAGATAAAACTTTGAATGCACAAAATTATCTAATTGGTAAAGCTGGTAATAATGTTATTTTATGTTGTCACATTGTTCTGTAGACAATGAATCAATAATGAAGTAATATGGTATGGTGTTGTTACTGATTAGACCATTTTTGGCAGCCAGCAGTTGCGACTGCTTACTGCATAAAAACACCTTTTTTTTCTCTGCTGTTTACTGATAATAATATAGCAGTTTGCCTGCTACAATTTTCTGTCTGTTTCGTTCCATGATCAATAGCAAATTATGTTTTCTGGTGCAGTATGGTATTGTTCAACAGCACATCTTGTCCCACCGACATTTAAAGCTGACTTTTGTGTCAGTGATAATTTATGATTTAACTGCGTAATCTCCTTTAATGTTGCTGGTAAAATCTCAGACCAAAGTCAGTAAAGTTTTTAGACTTCAGTTTGTAGCATATTGAGAATTAATGGGACTCAGACCAGAGGACTTTTATCAGTGTTTACTGCACGTTGCACTTCTGATGCATTCCTTGACCTTTTAGCCATTTCACCTTCTCTGACTCCTGAAAATGATATTGTTTACTGATAAGAAAAAAAAAAAGTTGCACATATTGTTTCAGGTTCAAACAGGAATCACTGCTAATCATTATGGTGCGGCTGGTATTGGTTTCACCTTGTAAGTCTTGTTTGTGTGTGTGTTACCATGGCAAAATGTGGTCTCGGTCACTCGACGCCAGCCATTACAAGAACCACATCAAAAGAGAAGGTATGAGTGTCATTAAAGAGAACAGAGCACCAAAACACCTTTGACTTTGATAAATTCTCCATTCCAATAAAATAAAGGTTAAACTATTTAGCTACAGTTTTCAAAATTATGAGTTAAAGTAACCAAGCAGTCAGACAACATAATGAGTGCATCATTTTGTAAGTGTGTTTTTCGGAAAAAGAACCAAGAGACAAGTTTGGATAAACAAAAAATGGGTGCACAAAATGTCAAACAATCAAACTTTTTGCACGGTGCTGAGTCTCAAGCTTTAGCAGATATTTACTTTTCAACACAACAAAGACCTGAATCATAAGCCCCATTCACAAAGCACTTCCAGATGGGATTACGGCTTCTTTTTGTTATCACAGTGTGTTTTGTAAAAGAACCGATGTAGTGAAGAGGGTAAAAATCAGCTGATTACAGTCTATACCCACAGCCCCTCATCAGCTGCCTTGTACAGAGTCAAGGTGGCTTCACATTTTGAGGTAGTGATGCAGTGACAATGTGTGGTTTGTGCAACCAACCGGCCGCCAGATATAAACTCAGCTCTTAGGAGGAGTAATAATGATGTTGATGATGCACAGTGTTTTTAAAATCTGAAGTCCGTTTATGATAGCACCAGTCTCTGCTTGTAAAGAATGAATGGTAAAAGGGAGCTGAAGAGTAAGTTGTGTTTGTTGCAGGTTTATGGTAGAAATATTTTGCAGTAGAGTGATTCCACTTCCTACTCAACATTTAATCCCACTTATTAATGACAGGCATTTAAAGATTAAATTATTTGTTTGCTGTATCAGCGGATGGATAGCTGAAATAATATTAACTGGCATCTGTACTGAGAAGCAACTTTTTAATCAAGCTCTTAGTTCTTTTTTCAATTATGTAAAAAAAAAAAGATAACTTATTTGGCTGTTTCTTCTACACTTTCAAAAGTTACTTTTCCATTTAAACCAGCCACTCAAAGCGTGTCAGACTTCAGCCACATTCACCTAATCACACTAACAAACGTGCACAAATTCATATATTGACATTCGCAAAGGTTTGACTGCACCACAAACTTCATAATTTAGTTGAGCAAACGTGGATGTGATGTCCGAATAACACACTTTGGGTATATTCACAATTCTTGAATGGTTTACACAACAAACCAAGCAAGAAGTTTCCTTGAAAAATTGACTGCAGGCTTAGAAGGAAATGTGAAAGATTTGTGATCATTTTTCCAAAGACTAAATGATTTTATTGCTGCATAGGGTGCTGAAATGATTGAATCTTTATTTATCTATAATTAACTGGGAAGAGGAGCCAAAGCACCAAAAGGTATGATCATTTTATGGGTAATTATCTGTTTTAACCTCAAAATATCTGTTCAAAGTGTTTGCACAATAACATATTGTGTGTTTAAAGTTTTATATTTACTATATCAACTTGTAGGTAATACATTCACAAAAAAATGTTTAGAAAATGTGACTTTCTGATAATAAAAAGACCCTAACCTTCCCACAATTACTATATAGTCAAATACTTAAGTTGGTCAATGTTAAATAAAACGTCAAACACTCCAACAGTAACAATTAGGTATTTACTAATCATTTTCAGTCTGTAAATGCTCAGTTGTCATTGTACTCCTTTATGCTCTTTATTTTAGGTTTAGTTAAAAAATATTAGGTTTGAGGGCATATAAGATGATACACAAATACAAAAAAACCCATCTTGCAATACGTGTATTTTTTAATTCAAATGTACCAACACGGTCAAGGAGACTTTATCTTCACTCTTATTCTAAGAACTTTAACGCATTATAACATGTTTACATATCTGAACACATTTTAACGAAGCCATGATAATCCTGATCACCAAATTGAATTTACTCAAAGTAATTTTTTCCCCCCACATCGTTACGTCTTGTTTTAAGCTGTTTATCATCAGACACTTATGGCCCGAATTTAAATGCGAACAATACAAATTCCTAGTAACAATAAAGTGAAATAACTTACAGGAAGTACTTTTTAGAAGCAACACATTGACATACTTTAGTGTGACGTGTCAAGTCTGTTTGTAATTAAGCTGTTGTTTAAAAAAAAAGTCTTCTGTTTGAAGCACCATAAGCAGTGACTGAAGTATCCTATTTCTCTAACACATGAGTTTAGGTGAAGTTATGCACAGTTGCTGCAGCGAGTCACATTTACCTTTAGGCACCAGGAGAAACATTTAAATTCCACATATTTCTTCGTAAATATGATGAATGTAAAATAAGGCTGAATATTGAATGTCAATTGGCCATTTTAATAACCTGCTTATCGAGTTGCATCTTCGCATCCTTCGCTTAACAGCAGCATGCTGCAGAGGAGCATAGTAATGCACCCGGTAAAAAAGCATAAATAACAAAATAAAAACATTACTTCTGGTCCTTGAGTGCAGTGCCAACCTCTTTCAGAATGTTTTACCCTGATGGGTATTAGCCGGCGACCTTCTGCTGCATTTAAAGAAAGGAGGGGGAAAAAAGCTTTCCCAAACCTCTCGCCTAAACGCAGTTACAGAACATATGCATTAACATACATTAAGGAGTTGTTTATTTATTTCTTTGTTTTAATGTCCCATGCACGTTTAATTAGAAGGCATAATGAAGTGAAATCAGAGTGCCCCTCCTCTGGAGTTATTGCAGTGGGGGCGGAGGAGGAATCTTAACTTATTTTCACTTCGTTTTCACCTCCTCACATTTCTTCATTTCACATGGGCTGGAAGCCCCCGCGGCGTTCTCTTTCCCTTCTCCAGAGCAAAGTGAATGTGACTTTTCTAAGGGGGTCACAGGATGCCTGGAGGCCTGTGGGTGTTACTGGACTGTTGCCTGCTCTCAGCTTCACTGAGGGGCTTGTCATAGATTTCATCTCCACAGAAATGAGCCGGGGGCCCTGGCCAGGAGCACAAGCAGCCAACGTTATGAAGGGCCCACGCTGATTATTTCCCTCTGACATCGCATCCTGAGCTTTCCGCATTAATCCCAGACAAAGGCAGCCCTTCAGTGCTGTGCCAGAGCTCAAATTAGGAGTCAGATAATGGTCTTGTTGAGATCCTGTTCTGTTCACTAAGAGGCAGAGCTCCTGTTGAAATCCTCCTACCATTTTTTTTTAAATATATATTCACACCACTTCTTTTTGGGGTTTTTATGACTTCGAGGAAATTCAGGTGACAACATTTTACTCCATAAGTTTTTCCCAACCATCCTACCCCCACTCTTTCCCCCTGTGTTTAATTTGAGGGTGGCTCTGCAGGACTCGGGCCTGTGCCTGGATGTGGATGGCCATGGGCTGTGAAACTGATAGCCTGTCAAGACTGGAAAGTCCGTCTCCAGCCTGATCCAGTCTGCAGGAGGTAACAAAGGGGGTCTTACAGGACTCCGCAGGGCAGATTAGTTTCAAAGAGCCAATGGCCGAGGCTGCTGGAGGACCTGCTGTGGTCCCAGCGGTGGGTCACTGCACAGGTAGGCGGTCACATAGGTGTACATGGTGAAACTCAGCTTAATCCCGTTTACTTACATATTACCAGGTCACAACAAGTGATATTTTAGAGCAAAAAGGAACCATTTTTCCAATAAAGAATATCTAATCAAATCAAGTAAATGCAATCCATAGATTCAAATTCATTTCCATAAAACCCGCCTCCATCTTCATTGTAACATAATATGGTGAACTTGATAGTTGACTTTGCTACACTTGTTCTAAGCTCTAACCTTTAGTAATTAAGCATATTCTAATTAAACTTCTACACTTTTATTTGAGGAATTCACTGTTAAAATTTTTATTTATATTCACTCTATTTTCTATATTTTCTCAAACATTACTCCGTCATTAAAGCAAGCATGGCATGTAAAGAGATTTAAAAAGCCTCCTTCCTAATTGCCAGCTTTCTAATGATTCACCAGCATCTGGAACCCTACCGTAACCCTCCATCCACAGTGCCTGTGAGTACAACCTCTTGTAGTCGGTGTTCTGAAAACCACTTTATTAGGTAAACCCGTTCAACTGCTTGTTCACACAATGGTGTCAGTTTAGTCATCTACATGTGGTGAAGACGATTTGTTGGAGTTGAACTGAGCGTCAGAATGGAAAGAGAGGTGGACATGTCTCATTTTTTCTAAAGAATGGGCCCACAGAAAATACTGTGATGTCCTTGTTTCTTGTTTCCTTGTTTCTTTTGTTAGAAATTCAAGGCAGCTGTAGCTCAAATAACCACTTATGACAACTGCGGTTTGAGACGGATTGGTTACAGCAGCAAAAAGTGACGCTGGGTGACCTTCCTGTCAGCTAAGAACAAAAAGCTGCCGATATAATTTGCTCAGACTCACCAAATTTGGTCCATTGAGTTTTATGTCACCTGCGACATAAAACTCAATGTTTTTGGCGACATAAAACTCAATGTTTTATGTCGCCAAAATTGTCCCCAAATTCTGGGGACAGAATTTGGTGGTAACAGCATGGATCTAATTTGCATCAATTGCTTGGGCTGCTGCCAGTCAAGCAATGCTGAGTTTTGTGTCTGGCCATGTCCATCCCTTTTTGACCCCAGTGTACTCATCTGATGATGGCTTCTTCCAGCAGGATATTGCATCATAAAGCTTAAATCACGTGGCTGATGATGATAATGATGATGATGATGCGTTCACTGAACTCCAGTTGCCTTCACAGTCACCAGATGTCAGTTCTGCAGCGCCCTGTTGGCATGTTGGGGAAAAGGAGATTCACTTTGTGCATGAGCCACTAACTCATTCAAAGCAACTGGACAATGCTATCATGCTAAGAACCAGAAACTCTGAAGAAAGTTTTAGAAACCATATTGAATCTGAAGGCAAAAGGGGCTCAAACCGCAGCCAGTCATAATAATACAATGGGTTTTGAGTGAACGCTGTAAAATTGCCTTTACATTTTCATATTTTGGTAAAAAGAAAAGATATCAAAAACAATGTCTTATGATTATCACCACCAAGTGTTATGTTTTGATGTTCTCCTGAGCCCAGCTGTAAGGATCTGCTTTCTTGTGTTTGGCAAACCAAAGGAACATTCTGTGGTGTGTTTGCCATATAAAGTAAAATGTATTCAGGATGCGAGAAAGCTTGCCAAATACAATACATCTGTACCCACAATCATTACTGTATCACACTCGTTAAATTCTGTCCTTTAACACATTTAACATGACTGGAACGCTGCACTGTTTCATTTCCCCCCGTATCGATTTTCAGATCTTGTGATCTCCTCCTCTCCCGTGTGGTGAATCTTATCTGAATTGTGTGGCTCGTATTTTGAGTGCTTGTAAGACAGATGGAAACTCCTCTCCGCATCTTAGGCAGCATTACAGGTTCTGAGATGTAAAAATTACCCTGATGCACAATGTCCTGCAGTGTTTAACATGCCTAGTGCTTTGAAATATCCTTGACACATTTATGAGCTTTGAGTTATCATCCAGGTACTTAGGCCATTTATCACATCAAAGGAAGAGCTTTGTTTGTTGACGTAAAAGCAACAATACCAGCTAAATTGCCCCAGTTTGTACAGCCACGTAAGCTTCCTCCTATCTGTCTCGACCAGGCGCAATGCTAGGGACAAAGGTAGGCGAGGGATTTAATAGTGAGCACAGTCTATTTTTCCATTTGAATTCATTTCACCTTCTTTCTTTGAGGCTGTAGATCAGAAAGAAGGAGTGAGGCAATAGAGTGAGAGGCATTGGGAGAGCGCGGGGGGAAAAGCACAAGGAAAACTGATGCCCTTTCCTCCAGCTAAATTAACAGGAATCACGTGGAAAACAATCTGAGTCTCCAATGAAGGAGGAAGGAGAAGGAGGGGAGGGGGGGCACCATTAAAATTAGCCCCAAGCTATGGACTGCACCCAATATCACTAAAGCTGCACTCACTACAGATGTGGAGGCTGGCTTACAGGCAAACTATGCTCTGTTCTATAGCTACAATTAAAATCAACCTCGCTGCCAAAAAATAGGAGGGGGAAAGTGGGGGTAGAAAGGCAGACATGGAACATCAAAGACAGATTGAAATGTGTAGTCAGTAATAAGAGTGGTCTCCAAGCCCCGAGGTTCTCCACGGTCCCCTTGTTAATGAGAAATTTTGACCTCTGGTTTGTAAGTTAAACTTGTAATCTTGGTTAATGAAGTAAATCAATCCCAACTCGGGAGTGTTCAGTGTCTCTCCCTTTGCCTTCTCCCCGCCAACCTCCCCTCTGTCCTTCTGTCTTGTGCTTCTCTCCTTCGCCCGCCCCTCCTCCTTTGTCCCTCGCAATGTGCCGCTTGGGAGCAAAACGGCCAGGTCTTCAACCAGACAAACAGGAAACTCTGAGAGTAGGACGGTTCCGGAGCTGGAGGGAGGGGGTTTGCGAGGACTCAGAGGACCAGGGCCAACCAGGCTGTTTGGTTAAGAAGGAAACAAGCCAGCTGAGTGGCGGTAGAGGGAAAATCAGACTCCTCCTCTCCATCTTTTCCCTTCCATTCCATCACTGTCCACTGCTCTACCCTCAGCATTCTGGTTAGAACTTGGTTAAAAAGTTGTAAAGAAACACTGATGTCCACTTTTATTTACCGTGCCATGGGAACCTAATTATTCCTGTTTGAGGTGGAAAAGGCAGCTAACTTAACTTTGTTTTTTATGAAATGTTGCTGTTTTTCATTTGGAAGCCTCTGCTAATTTCTTGGGGTGCCTTGACATTTACTGTCTATTAGCTATAGCGTGGACGTATTTATTTACATAACTCAGGATAGAATGCATAGCTATGACTTTAGCTTGACTTATATCAGGATGTAATAAAACATAAAGATTCCTGTGTGGGCTTTTCCACTGTATATACTCCATAAATACGATTAAAGAGGGCACATAGAGGCTGCTATCGGTTTCATCATGTCAAGATGTTTATAATGTTAGTTTGACTTCACATCTTAAGGCAATTGAGTAAATCCACTGAGGGCACAAAGCAGACAGAATTGAGTGGTTAGGGAGCTTTTTGGGTCTCTTGGCCATATGCCATGTCTTCTTAGAGCTTTCACACAATGCACTTTGCCAGTTTTTACTCCCCCTATTCAATGCAAAGCAAAGTGGTTCTCATAGCTGCTTTATGCTCTCTGCGCTGCAGTTTAAAGCAATTAAAATTCAACCACAGCACTCGCATGAGAAGAGGAATATATTGGTTGAGTCTTCACTTGTGTGAACTACTTTTGTTTCCTCTTTTCTAGATAATTTGGTCAAACTATGTGATGGGTTGTTGCACATTTTAAAGGAAATCTTTGTTATTTAATAAAGTTAGATATTGCAGCAGAATTACATTAAGGTTTAAGATTATAAATCAATCTCAAAATGTATTAAAACACAGAAACAAAATAATTTGTTGACCCGGATGCTTGATTCCCACTAATAAGACTAATTACTAATTCCCTAGAAACAGCAAAAGCATGTGTATTTTACATTGGATGAATGTTTATTATTATTATTAATATTTTTTAAACAAAGCATAAAGAAAGTCAAGAACAACCAGCTAACTACTTAACCTAACTTAAGCACAACCAATGATTTTGTCGATAATCAAATTTTTCATATAAGGTAAAAGTGCATATTGGAAGATAAGAAAGCATTCCTCACTAATTGTCGTATTGGACATGGTGAAACAGATCAACCTTAGCTATTCATGCTTCAGTGGAAATTTTGATTCACGTATTAAAGGATTATAGCTCCACCTGGTTTCTTTCAAGTACTCCATACTGAAGTCTCCACTTTTAAAGAGCTTTTTCAGTACGGTGAGTTTAAGTTTCTAGTCAGTCCAATAATCGAAATATATCTGTTATCCACAAGTAGTCGAATCAAAGCGCTGCATGTAAACTGATACCTTTTCCTAAAGATTTTAAATAATGATGCAAAATTGATGCATTTGTGCCGCTCTCTTTTGAATGACTTTGAATTTAACTATATATACATATATATGTGTGTCCATTAACATAGGAGTGTTAACACTAATCTTTTTTATTTAGATAAGAATGTTTTATATATTTATATTCACAGCAAAGTAGTGAACCCCCTCATTTTTGCCTGTAAAACTTTGCCCTAGAATAATGGTTAAATATACGATTCTGACAACAAAGTTGAGCCCCTGGCAATTAATAGATACTCATCTTAAAGAAATTAATTACCTCCCTTGTTAATCTTGATATAATTAAATTTCTGAGGAATGAAATTTGCTGCATTTTTTCCCCTCTGCCTTGCTTCCTTTGGAGGCGTACCGGTAATGGCTGGCTCTCTAGCTAGCCTGCTGGCCAGGGACGTGGGGACAGCCTAACATCGTGGGCCCCTCACTATGCTATACCGCACTGTGCAAATCATCTCTGCTCATCCTACGCCTTCACTTTCTCATAGGAAAAAGCTCCGAAAATGCCTGAGTCGCTGCTTTGCCTTTCTTTAAGTGCTGAAATATTCTCCTTCTGGGAGGGATGCAAGCCCCCTCGCCTGCCACTTTCTGGTTCTTAACTTGTGATAACGTTACCAAATGACTTGAAAATTTTGGAGCACAATAGCTGCTAATGAAATTGTCAACATGGAACCGCTGAAGGTTTTACAGAGGTGCCCTAGAGAGACTGGAGGGTTTTTTCTATTACAGCTTATTCAAGAAACTTCTTATATTTAACGTGTTTTTCTTTTTTTAAGCTTTATACTTTATTCATCCTTCATTGTCTGTCTGGATTTATAAATGGAGAAAGAAATAAACACCTGGCAGAGATCTTTCATCTGTAAGGGGGTGAAGTGCCAATGATGAGTGAGGAGCAAGGGTAATATGGAATAAAAAAAAAGTCATAACATAAAGAATAGCTCCTCTTCTCTAAACTCTTGATTTATTATGTTTTTCAGCTTATCAGTCTTCACCATAACTTTTTTTTTAAAAGCAATTTTCAGTGTTTTAATGAAGAGATCCTTGTATATCCAACAAAAAGCTGTCCTTACAAAGGACTTTGAGAAAATTCTCAGAAATTAGCTGCATGTTGCACAACTTTTATTTCATTCTAGCTCGGCTACAGATATTGAACGTCTGCCGACTCCCACTCATCAGTGTAGCGGCATGGCAGATTGATGTGCATTCAACTTCCCAGGGGGTCGTATAACAAACAAGCAGTTAAGGGGCTGACTCAGTGGTGAAGATGGAGCAGGTGTCTTCAAAGTTATCACTTTATGGTTATGGTTCCATGTTATGCAGTAATGCAGCATTTTTAGAAAATGCGTAACAAATTTATTGTAAGTGAGTTGTACACATCCAAACATCTGACCAGCCGGATACAGATCACAGATGAAGAGGCTTGTGTAAATTATTATTTTACTCCTTTTTCTGAAAATTATTCATTCCTATTCCTTTGTTTCTGTCAAAATATTGTAAAACAATACCCTGTTTTGTCTTTTAACAGGAAAACAGAGCATCTAAAATTAGCTTTAGAGAAAAAAACAATGAGAAAGAACAAACAAAGCGATCCATTAGTGAGGATGGGTTATTGGCTGACTTGCCTCTTCTCATGGCGGCCCATTAAAAGTGGTAATGTCTGCCTGCAGCAGCGCCCGGGGAAGAAGAAGGAGGCCAAGGAAGGCATATTTCTCATGCATCAGACACTGGAATTAAATAGACCAATGTTCCCTAAAAAGACTGAAGTACATCTCTTTCTGATGTGCGTCCCGGGCAAAAATTCATTGATCTTAGAATGTCCCTTGGCAATTATAAAATATTAAATCCAAGTCGCACTTTTCGGCTCAGCTTAATTTTTTTCCCCCCTCGCTTTCCATTTGACCAATTTAGAAAAAAAAAAAAAAAAGTTAGGAATGGATGGCCATGAAAAAGGGACACTGATAATGACGACTGAGCCCACTTTTAGAAATCTTTTGTTATGTTTCTGTATTGTTTTTGTAGAATATCTCAGATCGTTAAATAAAACGAGGTCCCAGCCAAGCAGAGGGAGAGCAGGAAAGAGCCGTGTTACACTGGCTGCATGAGACTGAAGCACACCAGGGATTGTTACCGCTCTGACATCTTGATTTTGAAACGCAACATCGTCTGATGCATTTTTCAGCACTCTGGGGATGACAAATATTTGTCAGCTGCTTTCCATTAGGTCTGTGGCCCCCGTGCTTGCCTCCCTGGCCCCTTTCTGTCCCTCAGAGATTACACAGGGGGTATGCAGCTAATTGCCCAGATCATTAAATTTAACATATATTTCAATAAATATAATCATCCAGCTGTTTGACAAGGTACACAGTTCATTAAGCCTCTTTGCTTGTTTGTCCTTTCCCTAATTAAGATTTAGAATCGATCATTGAGTGTGTAATGTACAGTGGTAGCTCGGCTTGCACAGAGAGCCTTTCTCCTACAACTGGAAGGAGTGGCATCCGCTCGCTAAAGCTTTACCATTTAGCACACTGACTGCAATGGGAATTAGACATCCTGTGCTAATTAGGGAGGCCAATTAGCTGTAAAATTCAGGCGTTTTTGACAAATAATCTCAGCAGAATTCAGACGCTTGAATATCATCAGATATGAACGAACAGATAAAGACAAATATTTTTAGCTGTATCAAATGCTCCACTGGTGTTTGTGCCGACTGGTATGCGGCGTTACCTAACCTCTCACTCTGATTTTGATTCATGATCACATGTATTTTTTAGACTGCATAAATTATGTAATTGTCAGACTAATGAACAGACTCCAGTGACAGAACTTCGGGGAAGTTGTGCCTAGCTGGATGTGGCCGCTTACTACTTGCCTGTCAATTTAGGTTGTTCCCAAAACTTGAACAGATCGTATTTTCATTGGGGTGGCAGACCAGCCTAGTAAAAATGTATGAGTGGCACAACTAAGAAAAAATCTCTATATATATAATGTATTAATTTATTCATTGAGTTATATATATATATGTATATATATGTCTTGATTGAACGTCTTTGTATCAATTGAACATGGTTCTCTGGAGGGGTGTCCAACACTTTTCAATGGGAGGGGGCATGGCCCCCTCTGGCCCTCCCTTGGAGGCACCACTGGATTGCCCAGAGTATTACATTATGTGTTTCTCCCCATCAAACAAGCTTCAGCACCCTTTATCACATGTTCGACTTATTCCGAATGCCTTGTTCCTCCGCTAGAGAGTAACACATTTAGTCGCTGTTGTGTTGCCATTTTCTCTTCAGCTGAAACCTAATAGAAAGACGCCATTACACAGTGGAAGGTAATGGCTCTGTGTGAATGCTGGAGCTGTTTGGATACCAGGCAGCGCCCACGGCCTGTTTGAGGGCGCCGGTGGGCAACTCCTGCGGCTGCCCGCCTCAGGTGGAGGAAGCATTCAGCACCTTCTTTTATGAGATGTGTAATTATTATGGCAGACAAGGGTGTGGATTTAAACCGAGTCAATATGTAGATAAGCGCTATACACACACAGACACAGCTGCTGAAAAAGGATGCTGTTGTATGCGAAATATTAAATCAGGTTGCCAAAATGCTCTGCAGGTAGGAAGGAAGCCTTGTGGGCCTGTGGAAGGAGAATCTGATGTTAGGAATGAAGCCTTCAGGAAACTCACAATGGGAACAAATCTCACAATACAGTCTCCCATTTCACCCCCACAATCAACTGGATTTCTTATTAATGCTACAATGTAGAGCTGCTTTATATATAGAATGGCTGTCATCACTGCAATATCAGTGTGTACACGAAGGCGTTCACACTGGACCTTGAATGACTTCAATTCTGTTCTTTACTCATCCGTCAGAAACCGGAACTTTGATTAACAGATTAAAAAAATTACTTTAATCTGAAACGAGGACTTTGGACCACTGAGAAACAACCTTTTTGTTCTTTTATCCGTAGGCAGGCAAGATGCTTGTGTTTCTCTGGTTCAGGAGTGGCTTGTAAAAAGTAATGTGGCTCTTGAAGCACTGACTCCAGCCAATATCCATGCCTTTTCAATCTCCTCCAAGCTGTTGAATGTGATTTGCTGACCAATCCTCAAAATTCAAAGCTTTGGCTCTCCCTATTGCTTCTGCACTTTTTTCAACCAAACATTTTTCTGCCACTCAAGTTCCACTGAATAGTTTTATTTTTGAATAGAATAGTTTTAACAGCCCTCTTCTCTAGCAATGGCTTTTTCTGGCTGTTCTTAATCTGTTGATAGCATAACTTTGTATTGAATTACTGAAAAAATAAATATTTTTTTTTAAATTAAATTCTTAAGTGAGACATGTTTTTTAGTTTTTTTTTTTTTAGTTTAGTTTAGTTTATTTCAGACAAACCTTTCACCGACAGTGTAAACAACACAAAAAAAAACAATTAAAAAAAAAAAAAAAAAAAAACGCCCTGCATGCAAACAGTAAATTTTACCAGTTGGATGGACTCAGTGTGTCTAATTTAGGTGGCCAAAGTCCTTAAGGTCATGGAAAGTGGTAGGGTAATCTTGATCATGGAAAACGAAGCTAAGAGGGGGAAATGTGTGTAATAATTTTCCATAACTTTCTCCAGCTGAACAGAAACAAAACTGAAGTTATCATTTTTGGACCTCAGTAGAAATGATCAAGAGTCAGCATGCAGCCCAAAATCTGGGTGTAATGATGGACTCAGACCTGAACCTTAAGAGACACGTTACCATCTCTGCCCTCTCCTGTTGTTTCTAGCTTTAAAGGACTAATGACCCAGTAAAATCGGGAGCAGCTCATCCATGTGTTTATCTTTAGTCGCATTGTTTACTGCAACAGTGTCTTCACAGGTCTGCCTAAAAAAAAAAATCAGACAGCTGCAGCTGATCCAGAACTCTTCTGCTCACATTCTGACAAAACCAGGAAAATGAAGCACATCACCCCAATTGTAATGTCCTTACACCAGCTTCCTTGTAGCTCAGAGAATAGACTTTAAAAATACAGTTGTTAGTTTATAAATCGCTGAACGGCTTAGTACTATGAAGATCTGTTGTTGTTGATCTTCTGGTTCGGGTCTGCTCTGCATTCCCAGAACCAGAACCTAACACGGAGAAGCAGAATTCAGCTTCTTTGCATCACAAATCTGGAACAAACTTCCAGAAAACTGCAAAGATGCTGAAACACAACGTTCCTTTAAATCAGTGTTTCTCAATAATTTCCTGTCATTTCCCCCCCTAGGGATCATAATTTTTTTCACCCCTACCCCACCTCCCAAGCTCAGTTCCCTTCCCTCCCTAGAATTTAAATACTATTGCAAATCTGTTAATATTTAATAAATTGTTGTACAAACCACTGGCTCCAGCATCGTATGACCTTAATCTGCTGTTTTATTGTTCTAAGCCTCAAAATAATTTCTAAAGTCAGTTTATTGAGTGAAGCACTAACATTTAATCAAGACTACTCCATTTGAAAAAGTGCAAATGATTCACTGGGATTTGCATTTTTAGACCTAATATAGGTATATAGTATAGTATAGTATATAGTTTACAACTATAAGCACTGGTTACTTATCAGCTTCTTCGGTTTAGTTTTTCACAAGGTATATAGTTAACATTTATTGTTGAAAAATTTGCAGCAATATTACTTATATCCCAGCTTGTCAGATGAGAAGAAATGAAAAGTGCATAACAGTTTGCATTAACAATAAAAATATATGTTTCACCTACTTCCTGTCCTTTTTCTGTGAGCTACAGTTACTGGCTTATGATAAGGGCCGGGCTCTGAGTTTTTGATTTGGGGTTTAAATACGAGTAAAGTTGGATGAGAACAAAGTCGTAATTTTATAACTTTTCACCATACTGCACTAAATTGCGGAATACTGAGGGTCTTGTAAGATTATAGTTGGTACTGGTTAACAAATGAGTAAGTACTAAATATTTCAGCACATCAGAAGCAAATTTTCAGCCCCAGGACTTTGAAACGATTGCTTGAAAAACTTTTTATTTAACAGAAAGAACCAGACTTGCTGAGTGGGTCACGTTACATATCACGAAGCTTTTTTTTCTTTTCACTGTCAAACTTCTCCATCTCTCCTCTATAACGGTAGATATATTTCAAAACATCCAGCCCTGTATCCTTTGGTCCGTTTTTATTATTTTTGTTTGGTTTGGTTTTGTATTTTTTTCCCTCCGTTTACAACAGTGCTGTGTAGCTACTTCTACTGGCTTGAACAGGCAGCCTGATGATTAGTTTGAACACTGCTGCCACCTAGTGACCGGAGGTTGCCTGATGATTAGTTTGAACACTGCTGCCACCTAGTGACCGGAGGTTGCCTGATGATTAGTTTGAACACTGCTGCCACCTAGTGACCGGAGGTTTGTTTATCAGTTAAAGTGATTAAAGACCTGCTTCACGCGCCCCATTATTTGAAAAGTACTGCTTAAAATCAAGGCCAAAAATCCACCTGTTTAGAGTTGCCTTTGATTCCTGATAACTAAAACATTGATAATATATTTGATGCATAATTGCTTGATGGTTGTTGTGAATTTGTGTCATAAATGGTTACTGTATTATGTCTTTATGATATAAAGCACTTTGAACTGCCTTTTTGCTGAAATGTGCTCTACAATTGAACTTCACTTGACTTAACTTGGCTATCATCATCATCATCATCATGCTATTAAACAGAACATAAATGCACGTTTTCCTAATCTTGTAAAACCCTAAAACTATTTCAGTGTCATTGAACTACAAAATGTACCACTCTCTCTGCTTGCAAAGAAAAGTATTGGACAAGTAGGTCATTTATATTAAATTTGCATTACTTTTATAAATGCTCAGATTGTTAAAAGCATTTGTTTTAAGTGTGATAAAAAAGAATGACACTGGGGGTCACAGTAGCTCTCAGAGTTACTCCGTTTTGTCTTTCTGGGGCATTTTTATAAAACATGAAACTCTACCCTCTTCCCCAAAAGAGCTTGGATCTTAATTGGAACAGCCATTTTTCTGCAGCATGTAGTTTGCAGGCGCCACACTGTGTGCACTGGGACCAATGTCAGCGGCACTGGAACTGAGTCTGGGATGGCTAAAAGATGTCAAAAATGGGCCCCATTAACATCAATTTGAGATCAAGGGCTGGTGCATAGTGTGATCCCTCGCCGTAAACATGCTCTCTAATCCTTTTACTGGGGTGTCTGCTGTGGGCCCTCGGTACGTTCTTTTTGTTGTTAAGTGAAATGTGCCACTGCTCATAGGAGGGTTCATGTGAAGAGTGACAGCTCAGAGCGGAGCACACGTCTGCAGAGCGGAGGGATCCATCCTGTCTTTTGATGCTTTATCTCATTCTCAAGTTTAGTGTGTGTTACTACGCACAATCTCAGTGTCATACCACTTTGCCAGCCTACTATTCTCCCTAATTAGGCCATTTGCAGGAAGCATTCTCCTCATTGTGGTCATTTATGCTCAATACCACTCTGAACTGATAGGCTTTTTGTTAACTGGTTGTTCCTACTTGCAAGCGTTTCGCAAAGACATCAAAGAGTGGACCACGAGGCTCATTTGGCAACTTCTCCCAGCTATCCATCGGCTGCAAAACACCCCGTTGCCTTGATTATTAACTCAGTCACCGCCCTCTCATTCAACTTGAATTAAAAATTAAAAACCAGCTGAAATGACAGTGCCACACCACTGAAAGTAAAGTGCGGAAAACCAACATAGGCTCATTAGTGGGTAGTTCTGAAGACAAGCATTCTGACTAGAGACTCATTACACTTCTCCTATTTTAACTCTAATTGGGTTCATTTTATATATGAAACGCCTTGAATATTTAATGTTGCAAAAGTTCTACTTCTGATACTTTATGTAGTCAAAGATACTTGGCCTGTGTTAATTGACCAGGTTATCAGGCAAACTGAGAAGTTTCTCAGTTTCTCGTATCCTTGCTGTGGAAGCACAAAGAAACATTTAGTAAAGCCTTTCTCTGGTTGTTTACTGGATTATGGTCTTCATGCAAATAGTAAATATTTATTAATGCATGAATGTAAAAAATAAGTAGTATTTAACAGTATATTAAGTATTGTTCTGAATGTGTATTGTTTTAATAGCAGATAGGTTTTCAATTTAGATGTATTAATACAGAAATTATATCCCTACTGAAATGATTCTCTGTACTTGCAGCATTCAGTTCGTCTGCTGGATTGTTGGGTCTGTTGTCTCATTGGCATCTTGAAAGTGCTCCATAGATGGACCTGCATGTAAACTTGACAGTAACATAAATTATTTTGATAATTTGATATCTTAAAGTGGTGTGAAAGATCTGAATACAGGCTTTAAAAAAAAAACAGTCTGCACAGCAGGAAATCCTGCAGATGCTGTGAAGCCAATCCAAGATCAAAAACTTTGAAGAGGATCTATCAGAGAAAAAGTAAATTTAGAGCGTAGGAGAGCAAGGTTGCAAACCAGTTAAAGAAAAGCAGAAAGTTGTCCCAACTCCTTGCACTTTGGATGTTCAATGGGAAATCAGAGAACCGGCACAGACCCGTAACACACCAACATGGAAAGAATAAGGAGATAACTTAAAACCCCAAAACATGACAAAACTCATGAGATAAAACAGTTATTCATAGAGTGTGGCTGTAAAGCCTTTGTAGTATTTATAACAAGTCGGTTAGCTATCCCTGTTCAGTATATTTTAATTAAACAGATTAAACACAACGTCTTCGTTTCCTCCTATGGATTTCTTTTACACAGGCTTTTGTTTCTCTCCGGTTGAAAAGAAAAAGAGTGGCGAAACAAAAGCGAGATTGTGTTTCCAGGCAGGAAAGTTTGAAGTTTCTTTGTTTGGAAGCAAGGTTCCGGGTGCAGCGCGCTGTTTAGCTCGGTGACCCTGTGACTGTCTTCTGAGGAATTGTATGAGCAGCCCTGCAGAATTGCGCTCCAGGGCCGGCTTTCATCTTGGTAGTAACCTGTGGACTTTGAAACTCAGGGCGATGGAATTGCAGCTTTGTCAGTACACTACTAATTAGAAAATTCCTAACCTCGAGCAAGATGTTTTAATTATGTGTTGTGTCAACGAGTTTGCAGATTTAATCCACCGTTGATACACACTCAAGTGTGCAAACTATGTCGCACGTTGTAGTAGATCAAGTGGAATGAGGCAGGAGCTTTCTTTTTTCTTCATCCTTTCCTTTCCCGCGTAACCTTACGCCTCTCCTGAACCCTTCTTCGTTAACAGACATCACATGCTTAAGCGACCAGATTAGAAGTGGAGTTAATGTGTTAAAATGTGGTCTGATTTGCCTTAGTTTGGTGGAGGCTAAACAATGTGACAGCATTGTGCTGGGTGTGAGCTCTCTGTTGCAGTGAGTCAGTGTGAGGGAAGGCAGGAAGGGGTTAAACAGAAATTGAGCGGGGATGCTGGGGGCAGCAGTGCTGCAGAACATAGCAGTGTTCGTGCGAAGGCAAGTCATTTCCCGAAACACTGCAGACACATGGCCTGCGGCGCTCTAAAACCTTTGGAGACCAAAATGGCTTGCAGGAGTTAGAAGTAATAAGGTGTTTTTTGCCTTCTTTCTCCTTGACTGAAATTCTGCACGGTTGCTATGCATTGCCATGGAGCTGTGTAGCTGTTTTTATGGTTTATGTGGGTATTAAGATACTCTACAACTGGCCATTTTTGAGATTTGTTGTTGTTTAGTTGTGAAGCAAATGGAAGTTGTTTGTTTTGAGAGTAATTCCCCCATTTTTTTCCCTTTTGCAATGATCAGAAAGCCAGACCTCACTCTTGTTCCTCTTTTATTTCCCTCTGTGTGCCCTTTATTTGTTTTTCTTTCCATCACAAAAAGACAAATTAGCGAAAGCATGTCTGAGAGAAGAAAAAACAGATGTAGCAAATGCGCTTTACTTGCTTTCATTTTTGAGAAAGCACTAAAAAAACGGCACTGATTTCTTAAGGGTTTTTGACACGAAAGCTTGGTTTGTGAGGATCAAAGGCCACCTGTGTCATAGTGCTGAGACACAGTGCGTTGGTGTTAGAAGTGCTGGTAACTATGTAGTAATTAGCGGTGTCCCCGATTCAATTCGGTATCGGTATTGGGCCAGATACTAACGTGATTCTTGGATTGGATATCAGGGTTAGGCTGGTGTTAAATTCACCAATCCAAACTTGATGGGTATGTTTTGCAGGTTGACCAATTTTGCTCTGAATGTTTAACCTTCATGCAAAAGTATTGCTGTACACTTCAGTAAAACATACATAATAATCTTAATCATTGTATTTAAATAAATGTTTTGAATAGTGTAGTAGATGAAAGTTTTACATTTAGCAGATTACTAAATGTTTAAAGGGGAATATTATGCAAAATCAACTTTTTGAGCTTCATATCATGTTATAATTTTATTCCCCCATCAAACACATATCCAAAGCATTTTTTTGATTCATTCATTCATGTATGTTTGAGAAATCCTTGAATCTTTCGTGATAGCCATTCGGGAGTCCCTAAACACTTGCTCTTATAAAGTGCTGCCTATTCACCCTGGATCTTCAGTCTCCAGTCAAACTTCCACTTTTCCTACTCGGCTCCTCCAGACTAGCGGCAGCAACAATTAGCAAACACCTTGAGGAGCCGAATGTTTCCTGAGCTTATCATACAGTCGCTTTCTTATTCAAAATCTGCTAGGAACGGTTGTAAACGGCATCATGGAGAAACATTTTTGTGGTGACAGGCTGAAGGAGGAGTGTCAGAAAGAGTAGGAGAGTCTTAAAGAGACAGAGGCCCAGTTTCAAGCTGTCAGATATGGCTATCATGCAAAGTCAAATTTCTTTTAATCTATGTTCGCTATGGACAGCATTTCTATAACACCTGGAGCTAACATAGTTACTTGATTATTCTATAAAACGACTCTATGTGCCTGGAAAACACATAACGTCGTCCCTTTAAACATATGCATGAAGCATATTTCAAGAATTTGCAGCCAGTCGATACAGTGAGGACTCTGCTGCGTAGAATCAGCTTGTTCTGAGATAATTTACTGTTTCAAATTAGAAAATACAACAATAATATGAGTTTTGTGCAAACATTTAAATTGGTGAGTTTGGTTGAATTGTTATAGTAACAACAGAAAACAGTGGATTCAATGTCATAATGGGACAGCCTGCTGAAGACTTTGACACATTGAAGGAATGTTTACACTCAAGAAATTACATGGAGAGACCACTGTTGCCTTAAAATGCTCTGGATCAACAGCATTGGTATCGGCAGATGTCAATATTAAATTGTCGAAATGGAACCAAAAAATCCTGGATCAGAGCATCTGTAGTGGTGATTGGAAGACTGAACCAAGGCCCTTTTCATCCAATGCTTGTTTCAGTAAATCTTGTCGGCCTTGTCTGCTTCAAAGAGAGGCTCCGGCGTATAATCTGGGTATGTACATCTGTGAATTATTATTCTAATTCTTTATACGTTTATTAGAGCTGAATAAACTCCACATCAAATACATCACCCGGGCAATGTCAGAAGGCCTGAGGCAAATCAGCCGACATCTGTTAACTCTTTCAAAATGGCCTCATCCAGCATGTCTGTGGGCGTAGAGGAGCGAGGAAAAAAGGGAGAGGCGAGAGAGCCGGAGAGGGAGAGAGGAGCGCAAAAGTCTCTGTTGCTGATTAATGGCGGCCGTAGGAGAGGCGTTTTTAGGCCGAGAGTGGGGCTGCACTCCCACGGCTGGGCTACACACTGTAAACACAGCGAAGGGGACGAGGCAGCGTTCCTCGATTGAAATGCAGCATGCAGGAGAACATGTGGGAAAGCTTTACTTCTTGGCACAATCTCAGTCAACCAGGGAGTCAGTAAATGACTCACTCAGCCAGGCTCCCAGCCAGTCACTCAATCAGCCACAATTCTGATAAAATTGTCAGTCAGCAAATCTGTCTTTCAGTCAGACAACTCGCACGCCGCTTGTCAGTCACACAGGTTTGTGAGAGAAGGAAGCTAAAGGCAACATTTGCAGCCAGGATAAGTCAAGAATGACCGAGTTATTTGCCGTTATTAAATTCTTTGTGACTTTTTATTTGTCAGTAATCTGTGTCTGCGCAATACATGTCCTTCTTGCCTGAAGATTTTTCACCATCAAAGCAATGAGGGTGAAGTAGCATAGCGTCATAAACATGGAGCCTGGCTTTAGCCACAGATATGAATGCTGAGCAATGGTTTCTCCCCACGTCGCAGTTTTAGTTAACTCAGTATGTTGGCTGGTGCGTTGTCAGATACTGGCACAAACAGCGAGCACACACTCTTTCTCACCACACAGCCTCTATCAGTAACTTCTGCTGTGAGGAGGGGAGTGCTGAGGCAGCAGGTTGGACCGCACGGGGGCCGAGCGGCTCTGTGTGCCTGGCAAAGTGGGCCATTAACCCACCGCCCTGAGGTGTGACCTGGGCCAAATCCAATATTGGCTTCAGCATCAAGGCACAGGTGCCACTCAAGGTTCAAAGCCGCAGATCAGCAAGAAGCCCCACTTCTCCTGCTGCCCTTCCACACCAACCCTTTTCCTTTTTTTCCCCCTTACAATAAAGGAGTGAATGAAAATTGAGACACATGCAAGCACAGCTGCTGCCAATTCACTACTGGAAACAAGGAGTCATAAGTAAAGGTAATAAAGCCAAGTATGGGTGAAAACATTACAAATAAACTGTCTGAATGCATTTAAACCTTTCCAAGGCTGAACGTAAATGATCAGTGTTCCTCTGATAACATCAAATGGGATTTCGTTTATAGATTTGCTTATAAAGCTTTAAGCCACCAACACCAATACTTTATTCATTCTCCTCTTTAGAATCTGTAACATATGGAAACGTAAGAGTGGCATTCAAAATATAGACTGTATTTATTAGGTGGGAAGGAGATATGGCACTGTATGAAAGAGCAGTTGTAGTAAAACCTGCATTTCCTCATTTAAAACAAAAACTGATATTGTAAAATAGCTTTAGCGCCTTATAATTTAGCTATTAGCTAGCATTACAAAAATGTGAATTTCCTTGTGTGTGCATTCTTGAGCATCTAGATCCCTGACTTTAACTCTGAGGTTTCCAAACGGATCCCAACATTTACATCTTTCATAACTGATCTTGAAATGAACTTTGTTCAGCTTTCCTGTTACCTACTGAGTCTTGCTCTCTTGCACCAAATGCAGACATTTGTTGATATGTGATTGAAAATGTAATTTGCTTTAAAATAGCTTCTTCCATTTAAAAACTCAGATACTAAAAATGGTTTAACTTACATCTTCATTTCTAAGGAGGATGCATTCGTTGGTAGAGAAAAAATGGTCAAGAGTGTTCAATTTAAAATCATCTGATCCCAGTCACAACATTTATTGGTGAAACTTCTGTAAAAAAATTAAAATCTCTTCTTATTTATCTGCAACTTTTTCAGGATACCAATATTACCACACTACAGAGTTATTAGGATATTACTAAATCTTGTGCAAAATATCCAGAAGATTTTACTGCACTGCACATTTATTCATCTGCCTGTTCTGATTTTGTGAAAGTCAGATTATTGAATTATTTTGTAATGAATATGTATTTTATACCTGTATTAGGTATAGGCCTGAATAGGTGCGTTATAATAATTTATAGTATGAAAACTCATTATTTTAAATCCTTCCTTCATTCCGTTCCTACGGTTTAAAGTTCTGTTAACAGGATGCCAGACAGAAGGCTGAAGTGATCAAGGTTTTTCTGGCTGTATAAAGCATAGAGCACTTTAGCACTACATCCTCCCCCACCTGTTGCTGTTCGCAGCGAGCCCAGATTTTTTTATTTTTTGACAAACACAACCAGTCAAAATGGAAAGTGGAAACTAAAATGTGAATTTCTATTTTCTCTTTTAAATAAAAACAATTAAGGAACACATTTGCTCTGAATTTCTGCATGTATGCTTTAGAAATATGGCATTTCTACTAACGGTTTTCATACTGTGAGTCTCATACCAACCCTTGTCTAATTGGTACAATTTGTATGCAGGCCACCACAACATTGCTGAGGACTAAAAACATTTACGAGGCCTTAATTTAAACAGGCTTTAAAAGCTCTGCTCTCCTTAGGTTCTATCCTCTGTGTTTTTTCTCCATGTCCCCCCATGTGAACAAGTCAAACGTCTGAAGAGATGTATTGAAGTATCCCTGCACATTCTGTACGACGGATATGTCATATGACATATTGCCTTGCAGCAACCATCACAGATAAAATGACAGATGCTGTTTTTTGCCTCATGGATCTTTCTTGGCCAAGTTGATTTTGAGACATTGCTTTTTGCTCTGCCCTGCTGTCTCAGTGATGCGGTTCTCCTGCATATTCTGTTCTCTTTGCTTTTCCTTTTCATCCATTGCGAAACTTACAAAGGCTGCCTGCTTTGTTCTCCACCGAATTTCAAACACGGTTGGTGTGTAATTGCTAGCGACAAGGAGAGCGTGGTTGTTGATGTCTCACTTTCCTTTTTAACTGACACTCAGCCATCTGCTTTGTTTAGCTTCGATGTTTACCCCGCCCATCCGCTGTGCCTCCTCCACATTATTCCTTACATGTACCGGTGAAAAGCCTGGTCTCCATAGATACACTAGGCCAACTCCTTAAAAGCCCTGATTTATTATTTTGGTGTAGAGGACACATGAAGACAGGAGGAAAGGGTGACGATGCCGTTTCGTGAGAGTTCCTGGACAAGCCCTGACCTTTCCGTCTGTGTCTCACTAAAGTCTGCCCTTTTCCCTGAGGGAAATGAGGCATTCTGGGAGCTGCAGTGCACTACCTACCTTCATCCACTTCAGTGGAAGCACCGACTGGCCGCCTGTGGCTACTTCTGCACATCTGTCCAGGTGGATGGATGGCTTTGATTGGAAACAATCCCTGACCCTGTCGTCAGCCTGACTCCTGACTGGCAGTAATTGGCATGGCAGTAGGCAGGCCCATCTTTCACTTGTGGTCAGCCATGATTGACCTGATTAGGCCTGGGTAGCTCCCCAGAGTGAAGGGGTCTGGTGTGGCCCGGGGCAACGATGAGCTGGCTGTACCCATGTGCCCCTCGACCAGCAGCAGAAGATGATACATGTTGCTAAAGTAAGTTGGCAGCAACAGTGGCCTGACTAGCTTCACTTGTCAAGTCATATCCAGGGGTCAGAGAGTTTACCGAGGGGAAATCTGAGACACGGCATCGTCATACATATTGTACGCACAACCAAGCATATGAGAGGGCGGGTGCTGGAGGGTTTTGGTTTGGTTCCTGTAAATTCAAACTCATCGTATGTTTGCAATTAAAGCTGGTGTGTACAGTGTGTTTACAGAGTGCTGCAATCAACGTAATTGGGAGAGGGTGTTCCTGACTGAAACGTCTGTCTTATTTCTCTCCGCCTGGGTTCAAGTGGGCACTTGCTGGCTTTGTCCCAATGTAAATGCATTGTTTCACCTGTTTCACCTTCTCTATACACTTTCGTTTTTACATTATTCATATTTTTTCTGGCTCAAATACAAAGACCTACAACAGAGCTTTTGATTTCAGTGAAAACAAACCAAGAAAGTCATGGGAAAAAAAAAAAAAGATAAAAAGCTATGTGAAATGACTTTATTTTCCTTTTCAATTCTAATTAAATCACCACTGACCACTGCATTGTTCTGGGTTTCTTCAAAACTCAAACTGTAAAATAAAGTTTAAAAAAAAAGTTCAATAAAATCTATTTAAAAAAAAATCGAGAACAAAAGATTGAAAAATAACACACATGACGTAAATAAACACGAAGGGCAGAAATTGCATGATGTCATCATTTTGTTGCAGACCTCATTTTAGCTCGTCTTACAGCCTGATCTGGACAGAACGTCTGGTCAGAACTGTTCTCACGTGATGTCAGATTACTCTTGCATTATTGGTCATAGATGTGAATTGTGTGTGTGTGAAGCTAATGTCGACAAGCAGCAGTAGAGTCTGTCCTACTTTTCTGCTGAACCTTCAAGAATTTCTGCATTTGAATTTCTTGTGAAGAAGGAAATGTCTTTACCAGAATAAACTTTGTTCTGAACATTTTTTCTTGTGTCTTTCTGACTAGAGTTTAGGTTGTTTGTTCAGTCAGCTTGTGAAGGTGACACAGAAAAGGAGTGTGTGGCTCAGCAGACACTGACCCTGATGAAAAGCATGCTTTTGTCACAACACAATAGATTGAATTTATTTGAATGACCATGTAAGATAACATTTTTTACCTGCTCTGGTTGTGCCTTTCATCTTTTTTATGACTACTTCTTTTCACATTCAAACTTGTTTTACTCAGAGCAAGAAGACAAATGCTTCACTTGGAGAACCCCTTGGGTTTTTTTTGTCCTCACAAGCTAGAATCAGGTCCGAAAACGTCTGGAATTTGAATCACGTTTTTTTTTTTTTTTTTTCAGATTTGGATAAGAATATACACTTGTATTTCCAGATTTTGTTCCCTATTCCATTGGCTAAATGTTGTGCCCTTACTTCCATCCTTCAGATTGTTTTTACTTTCTTCCTTGTGCTCTTCTTTTTTTTTTTTAGCATTTTGTCCATTCATTTTACTTTTATTCTTCTTTTCTCATGTCCTTCACTGTCCTTTCTTTTCGTGTTGCTGTTTTCCTAACTTCCTTCCTTCCTTCTGTTTTTCCAGAGTTTTTCCTTTAAGTGAACTTTTGCTGTCTGAAATGAGGCGTTTTTATCTTTGTCAGAAGCTTTGTTTGTTTAGATTGCAAATCTTTTCATATTCCAGGCAGCATAAAGGTGTCTTTTGACTGTGCCTGCGGTTTCCCTGGTTATTGACAGCATTTTGTAAATATTTTTCTCAGCCTTTGTTTGAAGAAAAGGTTTCAGTGTGCACCTGAATATCTGGATGTTATTATGCCATCTTTTGATCTCATTCATGCTCTGCAAGAGGGGATTAATTTTTCTAATTGGAGGTGTATACTCGCTTTGCGGCCGCAACATTCTTAACTCTTGATACTGTCAATGTGTTTGCCATTCAACAAAGATGATGTCATATCGTCAATTGGAAACACAACTACTGCTTCATTCCTAGCACTCATACGGTTTGTTTTTACCATGTAAATAGTTTTTCCTTCAAACCCTGCATAGTAACAAAGACCTCCTTGAAAATAAGGAGGAATTCCTCTGAACGCCCTGCCCTGCTCTCGGGTGAGAAAAGTCTCACCAGAATAGTCTCTTAAGATCCTCGAGATAAACATCACAACTGGTAATGTTTTTAGTTTTCATAAAGAACTCATGTCAGTACCAGCAAATAAATATTTACTACTAGAAAGTCACGGAACTTGTGTTCTCTAAAAGACATTTTTAAGTGGTTTGGATTTATGTCAAAAACTGTGAGGTACAGATAATTCGTCTGAACATAAGTCAGCAACTTTAAAAACCAGACTAAGGTGATGAAATGGAAATTTTGACCACGTTCTTTACCCCATTTCTTCAGTTCATGTTAGTGGATGTGTGTGTGTGTGTGTGTGGGGGGGTGTGTGTGTGTGCGTGTGTGTGTGTGTGTGTGTGTGTGTGTGTGTGTGTGTGTGTGTGTGTGTGTGTGTGTGTTTAAAGCTTTCTAAAGGTCCCACCTCATCCTTTCAGGCCGTTTGATGTCTGACCTTTAACTAGACCATTGAAACACTTCAGTCTGGTCAGACTGTTGCTGATTCGCTGCCTTGTTTGGGATAATTGTCTGCTGGTGATCCAGTCGTGGCCCAGCTTTAGCCGTCAGAGAAATTGTTCTGTTTTTGACTCTTGATTACTTTGGGATTCAGGAGAACTCATGGTAGACTCAAAGACTCCAACATGCTAACCAAATCATCAGCCCTCCACCCCCATGTATGACGGTTGGTTTGAAATGTTTGTCAGGATTATGGCCAGACGTTTTTCTTGCCTCTGTTTAAGATGCTTTGTTTCAGACGTTTTAGGTTCTTTGCGGTTTCACTGAACTCGGCACAGACAGATGTTGAGGAGAATTTACTGGCGTGTCTAGCACAGCTCTTTCCATGAGTAAATAATTCTGTCGTGGTGCAAAATGTGTGTATCAACCCTAGAAGGAGAGCTAAAAAACCAGCGTGCTAGCTCTGGGTAGACATTTATTGTGTTGTCATTTATTTTGATACATTTTTTATCATGAAAACTTTTTCATTTATTGTCATCACAATAAATTCCAATTAATTTATTGTGACAACAAAACTGTCATTGTTCTTGGGATTATTTTCACTATTTTTTTCAATGTGTGCATTTTAGTGATAAAAATCATACTTTTTTATGTTACTGGTGTCCTAAAGAACTGTTTGTGGGGCTATGATTGCTGTGTCATGCAGTCATAGCCACACAGTTACCTAATTAAAGTAATAAACTGCTCTGATTACTTTTATCTTTACCACAATAGTGAAATATGGGCTGAATGGCCAATCATCAGGAAGAATCCATTACTCCAAAAGCAGATAAAGTCTTGGACTGTAACTTTATTTATTAATTTTTTATTCTTGTGATCTAAAAAAAAAAAAAAAAAACATTGGCCCATATTGACTATAAATTTCAGAGTTACATTTTCAATAGTTAGATGTCCATATCTCTGTAGTTTGCAATTTTCCTCTACTTTATCTTTAACTGTCTGTTGTGTATCTGAAGGTAATTGATTGCACTGGATTTCATTTTGGGGTATCAGATTAAAGGGCAGGTGCATATATGCACCACACTTTTCAGAGTTGGTACTATTTCCTCCCTTCACCTTACAGGTATTCCCCTTGTGTAGGTCTCACTTTGTGGTTGTAATGTGGGAAAATGAGAAAAAGGTCAAATGGCATGAGTTGTTAAGCGAGGCGCTGTACATCTTCCTCCTCCTCCTCCTCACTGGAGAACTTCTTGTCTCCAGGTCTCCAGCAGCACGGCCGGCTCCCCAGCATGCTCCTCCGCCCCGTCCACCTCGTCTCGCCAGTATACTCGAAACCGCATCACCCGCGTCAACCTCAGGGACTTGATTTTCTACATGGAGCAAGAGAGAGAGACTGCCCACTCCCTCCTCCTTTACCGTGCACTGCTCAAGTAGCCTCTGCTCTGCTCAGCACCCACCTCAACCTCCACCTTCTCCACCTCCTCCTTCCCAGCCACGTGCCTTCAGATCAGGTCTAATATTTCTGCTCTGTGTCTCTATATGTACTGTAGTGATGTTCGACGTAGCTTTTAACACACAGAGGGTTAGTTAAAAAAAAAAAAAGCTAAATGTTGTTGTTCCTTGTGCTCTCCGTTTAGCTTCACAGTGTGTAGTTAGATCCTTCGATTTAAAGGCCACGTCACGTACTTTGTGTTGGATTTGTTAGATGAAGGATGTCCGAACCTATTCCATGTGTTCTCGGTTGCTTTTTATTAGTTCACACTGGTGTCAGAACCTTCAGAAACCATGTTCGTAGGAATTGCAGACTCAGATGGTTACTTTCACACCTCAATGCAGACTCTAGTTTTTTGTGTGAGCTATTTGTTGACGCGGGTCAGTGAATGTAGTCTAACTGAGCTCAAACGTTGAGACTTTATGGACTTTTTACTCCAGAGAACAGATTCCAAATACTGATGCATCTTAATAAATCAAAACGTGTTTGAACTGTTAGTTTACTTCTGAAAGATTCAGTAGATTCAGTTTACACAATGTGACACATTTGAAGCATTTCTTTCTGTTAATTTAGACGATTATGGCTTACGGATTATTCGAATGTTGATAATGTCAACGAAAAAGTATTTTAAAGGGGCTGTTTCATATGTTCTCTGGACACATTTTGCCATTTTGTAGCACAATCAAGTAACTATATTACCTTCAGTAGTTATGAAAATGCTGTTTATGTCAAAAATAACTTAAGAGGAATTTAACTTTGCATCAGAGATGTCTCACACTTTAAAATTTGTGTCTGTCTCTTTAAGAAGCTCCTTCCCTTTTCGATGCCTCAGCACAGCAATGCTTCTCCATTATGCTGTTTATAACTGTTCTTGCTATCATTGGATTGAGAAGTAGTTTGCATGATAAACTTAGAAAACATGCAGTTCCATCTGGTGTTTGCTAATTGCTGCTGCCAGCCTAGAGAAGCTGAATGGGAGAGAAGCACCAAAAGTGCAATTTTAATCTATTTTTGTGGTCATTAGATTCAAAATTCTGTGCTTTACTTGCATAACTTTTTGTAAAAGACATAGCGTCCATCCTCTTTTGCAAAAGTTTTATGTTTTTCTCTTTTAAAAAACTAAAAATAAAATGGTGGCTCTGTAGAAATCTCAAAACATTCCCTATAGTATTAATTTCTAAAAAGAAACTTAATTACATTTCCAAAAGGTCTTGTTATATTTCTAGGTTAAATGAGTTTCATTATGCTGAATTCAGGGCAAGGATAGTTCTATGGATTACTGAGGTTCCAGATCCCCTAAGACATTTAAGTTTTGCAAAATTGCTGGCCAGCAATAACATGGTTGTTAAACCATCTTATTTATATTTTTTTTGACGGTGTGGATTTGCTTCACAACCCACTTAAAGCTACACCAGTTTCTTGTGCAACTTTTTTTTTATTCTGCAATGTTTTCTTCCACTAAACTTTCCATTGATATTGTTGAATGTAGCACTCTGGGAACAACTGTCTTCTGTAGCAAGAACTTCTTGTAGCTTAGCGTAACATTTCTGAATTAGGAATTGCTATTTTATTTGTCCATTAATAATAATAATAATAATAATAATAATAATAATAATAATAATAATAATGTAATATTTAAATTTTCTGATTTTTAAATACAGTTTTATTAGCTGTAAGCCATAATCATCAAAATTAACATATCTATTTGAAATACATTCCTGTGTATAATGAACTGATATTAATACATGATCTGAATTGAATTTAAAAACACTTTTCGAAGCCACTAAGATGCACATCATTCTGTTACATTTCCTTGCTGTAAATGTAAATAGTTCTTTTTGAATTATTTTACAGCATGTATATTTTTTATCACAAGCCTTGTAAGAAAAGAAAGTGATTTCTGTGTGAATATTATAAGAGCTGATGTTTTGTAAAAGGACGTGCTTTCAGAGTATCGTTACATGACAAATCCCCCCGGTTCCTCATCCTCCTGCAGTTACCTGCAACGACCACTTAACAAATCCAGACAGTCTTCAATCAGCCTCGCTGACTGGGTCAGTATCGTCTTATAATGTGAAGTAAGCAGAAGGCAAGCAGACATTCCTCTATCATGTCTCCCGACTTATCGTGTGTTGTACGTCACCTAATGTTTAGAAAACATGTGTAACTGTTCTGTCCCTTGTACCCGAGCTTTCGCAGTGACTGAATGGTGAAGGCAGGATATTTGTTATGGTGTGCAGCACTTGTATTTTCTGTATTTTTCACCCAAATGAGTAACAGTTGTAAAGTTAAAGTAAAGTGGAAAAGAATAGAAGGAAGCAGTTTTATGATTCCAGATTAGTTTTTTGTTTTCATTGGACTGATCTCTGTGACAGAAAATGTTTTACATACCATATTAAATATTTGCCTTTTTTTTTGTTTAATCCTTAAACAATCCTAATTGTATTATGTAATATTGTCCAGTATGTTTTTTTATATATATCTAACTAGATTTCTTGGCCTCTATGCAGCTTTTCTTGCCAGATTGAAAATTTATTTAACTATGTGGGTAAGGGGGATATTTGAAGCAATTGTTGTGCATCATAAATTTAAGCAGCACTTTTTAAAATCTATTTTACCCGACAGCTCGAAGTTGTCGCTGTATTATAGCAAATAGTAAGCACTATTGCTAGTTTCTGTCAGTTTTCACCATATGTTTTATTTTTTGGGAGGATTGGCTTTTATGCTTAACTCATGCATTTGAAGTCCAAAACATTTTAGAAACAAGCACAGCACTACCAATTTGTGGTTGGTCCGGTGACATTTTTATTCAATGACTTTTATTGTTTCCGATGGCTTCACAAGAGGACATTTCTACTACGACAACAACTACTACTACTACTACAGCTCTTTAGCCAAAATAAGAAGACAATAATTCTGATGTAAACAGCTCTTGGAAATAGCATTACATTGCAAGGATGATTTGTAAATATTGTTTACAAAACTGTATGTTTATTAGAACCACGTTATTTTTGGTAAACTCTTGTACATATCTGGAAAATTTCCTGTTTGTGTCAAAAAAAAAAACTTTCGTATTCGTACTTATTTTGTAAAGGAATAAATAAGCTGTTTACTAAACTGAGCGATCTTGTCTTTGTCTAAATGCTTCTTTACATTAAAAACAGGAAGGTGAGGGAAATGTGAGGTACGTATAAATGCTCCTGGGTCGTTTGTTCTTTTACTTTCTTTAGTTTAATTCATTTATTTGAGTTTTCCAGACTATTCACAGCTCTTTTCTGTGCAGTCATTCTGTTGTTTCATGTTGTTTTGTTGGGAAAAAAAAACACCCCTGAATTGAGGCATATTTTCCTCCTAAACCTATTTGCAGATTGATTCATTACATTTATTTATTACTTTCTGGGTTGTAAAACTACAAGTTCCCAGTATCTTTTGCAAATCCCAACTTGCCTGTCCCCCCCTTTTTTTTTTTTTACATAAAAACTTCTCAAAAAATATTGCACAACTGGAACATGCTTCAAAACACTTGTAACACTTTTCTCTCCCTCTTGGTGAATTGTCACATCATGTTTGATCTCAGTCTAAGTCTATTAGAGTCGAGCTTTAAAAAGCACAATGAAGATTGTGCTTAAAGACTTTTGAAGTAAAGATACTTGGTAATAAAATGTCTGCAGCTTGGCGTAACACAGGTGCATTATACGAAATAAGATGTTGACGGTTATTATTGCTGATCGTGAATCTTTGCTTTGGGAAATTGTAGAAAACAATCCATTTGCTTGCTCACTTTTTTAACTTAAAGGAAGAAGTTTCCAAAAATAAATTTCCCCTAAAAGTCACCACACTACGGGGCATTTCTCTGCTTGGTCCTTAATCTGCAGCATGTGATCCGAGAGCTTTCAGTTTTCTGAAAAATATAGTTTCAAAAATGTAAAATTCCAAGGAAAATACCAAATCGGTGAAGCACTTCTGCCCAGCTATCAAAATCCCTCCCAGGTTTCTGTTGCTAATTAAGCAGAAGAATAACTGACCATTTACTTCAGACCTTGGAAAAGCTTATTGTTTTCTGCCTCTCAGTTCGACCCTCTGCTGTGCTGGACCATGAAAATCCTTCTCCTTGTACAGAGACGAGCAGGAGACACTCGTGCGTTTGATCTGGCTGGCAAATTGGATTAGGTTCCATCTGCTCAAAGTAAACACATAAAGTTCACCACACAGAGATTTTCTTTTTTGTATTTTATCTGATAGACCAACACAAAATGTGAAGTAGAAGGAAAATGACAACAAAAAACACTGAAAACTGTGGTGCTCATTTGTATTCTGAACCATTCAAGCTGCCACCTCAAAAAAAAAAAAAGATTTGGTGACTTTACCTAATTAGTAAATAGAGTCCCTTCTTGTTTCATTTAAAGCTCAGTTTAAGTGCAGATGTTTTATGAAGATCTCAGATGTTTGTCTGGCCTGGGGCAATGCTATGGAGAAGTTTAAAGCACAGCAGGTTATAATGCAATGTCCCCAATTTTAGACATCTGACACAGCATTTTTCAACTAATTGTGTAGCAATGGAAAGAGTATGGCTATTTCTGGAGGAGAATCTTTAAACGTAATTACTGTTAGTCACTCGAAAACATTTATTGAAGGGTGAAACCAAACAGTTACTTTAAATCTGTAAAAGTCCCATTTAAAGTGTTAAGAATCCCTTTGTGGCCCATATACAAAGCAATATGCAATGAAGAAAACTAATACTGAACATCATCCTGATCACATCATTTGAGGCATGGTGGTTGCAGCATCATCCTACGGAGATGCTTTTCTTTAGCAGCGGGAAGTGAAGCTGGTCAGCATCGATGGGAAGGCGAATGAAGTCTGCTGGACGCTTCAAAAGACCTGAGACTGGGACGAAGGTTCACCAAAAATATAAATATGAATCCAGGGCTACATTGTAAAGGCATATCCCTGTATAAGATTGGCCTAGTCAAAGCTCAGACATGAATATCTGGCAAATCTGTGAAAACTGGAGGTCCAATATGACTGAACTTGAGTTGTTCTGAAAAGAAGAATGAAGAATTATATTTTGTAAGCTAGTAAAGAGCTTAAACGTTTTACAGCCATAATTGCTGTAAATTATGATAGATGAAATAGAAATTTCATCTATTTTGTCTTCCATGCAAAATACACATTGGTGCTTGTGGTTGTAACTTTACAAAGTTCTAAATGTAAATACTGTCATCGTAAACAGTACTAGATGTTGGAAGCTGTTATAAAACTGTCAACCTTTCTAAAAGAGTGACTGAGACAAAGTTAATTTATACAGTACATCCTTTTATTATCGCAAATATGCAAGAAAAGTCAAATGGAGACACTGTAAATGAACACATGCCCTTTAATACCACAGTCTAATTGTTTTAAACACTTTAAATAATATACATTTGCACCTTATTATATGCTTTGAAATGTTTTTTGTTTTTTTTTATCCATATGTACACAATGTAATGTTCTGACTTTTCTTTTAACTCTTTACTGTGAAGTGGCTTTGAGATCTCTCAAAAACACGAAGGTCCCATAAGGCCTACGAGTCCTGACAATTCAATACACAGTAACTGTACAAACTGAGCCGCCGAGGAGGGGCGGTGAAAGCCACGTGAATACTGACGAGCGCTTCATCTGAAAAGGGCCGACAACAGGGAAGGTGTCCGAAAAATTTCCAGTTGTTCCGAATGCGTCGAGATGTCTAAAAGGGAGCATCTTTCTTTTTCAAAATCACAAATTTCAGCTCCTAAAAGGTAACACGAGATGCCTTAAGTCTTACATTACTGAAGCACAAATTGGTTTTACCTTCAGCGGTAAGAACAACCAAAGTAAGTTGAGGTCAGCTGCAGAGTCGAGTTGCCTTGCACGTTGTGAGCCTGCTCGTGTTTTGACTCATCAGTTTGTTTGGTTTGTTGCGGTGTGGTCCGGCGTAGGAGGGTGTTCTGTAAACGGGGAGGCAGGAAGGGGCTGGGGGAGCTCCGCGAGAGAGAGAGAGAGCCCGACATGCCTCTCTCCACATGAAAAAACAGCATGGTTGACCATTCCCTTTGAGGCAACTGGATCCAAAAGGAGCAAATCAGAACAAAGACGGTTTGCTTTGTGAGAAACTTCATCCACTCTCTGCTCCTGTTCAGACTGCAGAACCCAAGTTTAATGAAAAACTAAAGAAACAAACTCAGTTTAAATCAAGAAACTGCCAGCACCAACAAAGATCAGAGTTAAGCTGCTGCTTTTTTTTTTTTTTTTTTTTTGTTTCAACTCCGGCTTTTGGAATGGAAGAAACAGCATAGTTAAGTTATGCACAAATAAAAAGCGTGAAAACTTTCTTGCTTCTGTCTTTGATCGAAGACATGCTGAGTGTAAGAGCAAGAGAAAAAGAGAAGGAGCGACTAAAATGCCGCCCACTCGCCTCTTTGTGAACAACAGCTTGATGCTGGGAGAGCAGTTCAACTTTAGGTTCTGCCATATGTAATGTGTGAACAACCTCTGAAGTAATCTGGACTCAGAAGTGACAATATTCAAACAGAACTGTCAGGACTTGGAGGATCAAATGTTTGCGTCCTTCATACGGTTTTAAATAATGCAGCGTGGCTCAAAGAACATCTTGATGCTCGTACAATCAACACAACTGGCACAGTTTGTTCTGTTGGATGCCTAATTTTCCTCTGTGTTTTTCAGTACTTTAAACCCAACGCACACCTAAACATAAAACAGCTTGACTTGGCGTTGTTTGCTGGGCTGTAATGATTCCTCAGAACGAGTGGGACCGGGCAGGTCTGTGGTAAACTTCGTCAAGTGCAAACAAACATTAAGCATTTAAAGTTCATCTCCTGCTGATTCCGAGACACACTAAATGTCAGCTCTAAAACTTGTGCTAAACGGGAGACGGTTTGAGCAGACATTCCTCCAGATTTCTTCTCTTTTTAATTGTTTTTTTTTTTATCATACTCAAATGCTTCAGATCAGCAAAGTAATTTTAACAATAGACAAAGATAACATTGCTAAATGCAAAAATCAATTTTTAAAATTATTATTATCATTATTAAGGGGGAAAAAAACAACCTTGTTTTGAGTGAGCAGGTAATTACCCCGACAGTTTTTGTGTCTTTTTTTACCCAGGCTCTTTATTATCATTGAATCGTGAATTTTCATTTTGACTGATTCGAGTGAGGCCTGCAACAATTTGGATGTTGATTTGAATCTTTCCTAGCCTTCCTATGTAACTCCACTTGATTCTCATCTCCCTTCAATGCTCCACCTGAGATTTCTTCCAATAAACTCGATTTCTCGGGATGAATTTCATGGTTTGCTTGAGTCACAGAAGCCTTTGAAGTGGCTTTGTAACCCTTCCCAGAGTGATAGATGTGAATGACTTTGTTTCTCATCTGTTCTTGAAGTTCTTTTAATCAGGGTGTGATGTGTTGCTTTTACAAACTCTTTGAGCCTGCTTCATATTGTTAGACATGTTCTCTTGATCCTACACAGCTGGACGTAGCTAGTAAAACAAAACCAAAATGTGGTTAATCCCAGCTAAATGGTTGTTTTAGGTTGATTTTCTCTCCTAATAAATGAAATCATCATTTAAAAACTGTATTTTGCATTTACTCAGGGTATTTTTTGTCTCATATTAAAAGTTCTTTAATTATCTGAAGCAGTAAATTTAACAAAAAAAAAGGGGGGGGTAAAGATGTTTTCATGGTGCTGTCTGTTTTATAGAAAATAAGCAGAAATTTTAGAGCAGCTTTCTTTTTTATGTGCACAACCCATTTGACTATAAACAATGTGGAAACGTCGAGGTTTTCTTCCATTTCTGCTCGAACAATGGGACTTTTTCTGGCTCCGATTTCATTGCCAGTCAGATTGCTTTTGCCACATAGCCTGCAGACATCTGAGTTGCTGCAGCCATTGCCAAGAAACGCTCCCTCGCAAGCTCTCGAAGCCTAATGAATACAATGTTCGTACATCCTTCATTTTGGAGAAAAGGGGTGGGGGGGAAAGAGACATTAAAAATAATCCTATTAATAATAATTGTGTACACCATGTGATGATAAAAACAGCAAAGCGGACGAGGAAAACAGAAACAGTTTAGCAAACAATGCTGAGTCTGCTGAGGTTTGACAGGGTCACGGGGGTTTGGGGCCTCGCAAAATTATATGATGTCCTTATCTTGTCATCCTTAACAACATCCTGGCTGCTGAAGCTTCCCTGGGCCACGGTGGGCCCCTCGTGTCACCAGTCAGAACGGATGCTGGTCCCACAGAAACAGGACTGCATGACAGAGGTGGTGCAGATTGCTGTACATTGTTTTCTTAAAGTAGCTGTGGGAAAATCAGTCAGTAAATCTGCGCTAAAAACAGAGAGCTGCGAGATGCCAAAGCACCCGACGGTCCAACAGATTCTTTGGGTATTTTTATTTTTTTTTTCAAACAGAATGAAAAACCTTTTGTCGCTGATGCTTTCCTCCTCTGTTTGGTCCTACATTCCCCGTGGAGTTCAGCAGAGTCAGTGAGGTTAAAAGTCTCTGTTAATACTTAGTTATGTTCTTGGAGGGGAGGCTGTGGTCCAGCTGGTGCGAGAGGGGTAGGGGGGAGGGGAGGAGGTGAGATGGGGACGGTGTGAAAAGATGGAGGAGGAGGAGGAGGAGGAGGAGGAGGAGAGGGTTTGTTTGTTGCCAGTCCTTCTCCACCTCTGGAAAAAAAAAAAAAAAATCTCTAGTCCAGGGGTTCCTGTTTTATCCTGATAGGAGTGTTGATTGAGAGGCTCCGCCGGTCCTCGCGACACAACACGTACTCGCTGAACTGGGACGAGTCCACTCCGCCTCCGCATGACGCCGCCACGCTGAAACCCTTCTGGAAAAGACGCTCCAGAACCTGCACACGAGTCAAAAGATGATCGGGTGTTAAATACAACAATTTATTACTCATAACTTTTGAAATACTCATGTTTGTGTTAAGGATTAAACTCGCAGTGAGCAACTTTTTGTAGAAAATGCATTAATTGTGATGCTTTGAGGTGTTGTTTGCTTAATTTTTGCAAAGTGAAATGAAACAAACTTCTTTAGAGCATTAATTATTTCAGATCAGCATTAGAGAAAACATAAAATTGTTGTTTAAATAAATAGTTTGACACGAGACCTGTTATAAAAACAGAAATTAATTAAAATCACGCTTCTTTACGCTGGTTCAAAAAATATCACATGTTAATTAATGTTACTTAGAGGTGTTGATGTGGGACTAAACAGGTGCAAGAAAATTTATTGACACCCCCTGGTAAAAAACCTGAAAATAAATTCATATTTTATTGCACCAGTTAAACCTCACACTGAAAATACACCCAGCGATAGGTGAGTTTGTTGACGAAAAGCTAATTTTTGGTCCAATCAAATCAAAGCTCTTGACTTCAGTTAAAGTCCCAGTGGAGTTTAACAAAGCCACCTTTTTGCATTTGCGGTGGCAGAAGTTCAAGTGCTTTTTGCAAGCATCAGTAACAATTCCTTGGTTTCTTTAAAGCTTTTTTTCTTTTTGTCAGTAATGTTGTGGTGCTAGAGCCTTTCATTGACAGCAGTCAGATGTGAAATGGGCATACAGCACAAGGTCAAAAGGTCAGAATCGAACTCTGGGTGCCTGTGTTGAGGTTCACCTCTGTAAAGCCCTACAAGCAACATTATTTGTTGTGATTGGTTAATATTTGAGTTCAAGGGTCATTCTGGAAACTTAATTGGACACAAAAACCTCCTCTTAATTTCTGCTTCATGCTGAAACTCTTTCAGTTAAATAACACATGCAGTGATCAGAGGGAGTAAATTAAGCAAATAATGCCACATAGTCCATATAAATGTTGCTGCTTTTTCTCCAATTTCTTCCCCAGGTCTTAGCCGTGTACTGTATGGACTCTGAAGGAGCAACCAATCAGTTACAGGAGATAAATTAATATTTAGAAAAATAGACGTGAGAGGAGTGTTGAACTTCTTCAGATAGTCATCAGTTCCAACATGCAGCACATGCCATTAAACCTCTTCTCAATCCAATCACAGAAAGTGATAAAAACCAGAGGGCATTCCCAACATCACACCACCTCTGCAATATTTATGCGACTCGTGCCGGATCGGCCACTGAGCTGAGGGCAGGAGGAGCTCAAAGGGATGTGGAGAGCCCGAGTGTGTTAAGGGGCCTGACTGGAGCTCAGCGCGGTGATTACTGGAGCTCCTAATTTGAGTAATGAGGCTGGGGTGAGGGAAGAAGTGAAGGAAGGAGTGAGGTCCGTGAGCGAGAGAGGGAAAGGAAACGACGTGCAGCGAATGAAGATGAGGAGGGAGATGTGGCTGATCGGTGCGAGGACAAAGTGCTGGAGCTGCAGGGAGCGAGCAGGAGATGGGGATGCATGTTAGCCCTCCAGTCTGGACCCTGACACACACACACGCGCACACACGCATGCACACCTACACACCAAATAGAGATACACTCAGACACGTGAACTCCTGCATCACTTTTCTCTCCTCGTCTGCTGTAATTCGTGTGGGATGCAGCTTATTTATTTTTTTTATTTTTTTATTTATTTTTTTGGAGAGAGTATATATCTAAATCCCAGCGAGAGAAGTAGTGTGTATTTACTTATTCCCCCTTCCTTTGAACAGAGTGTGCAGTGCATGGAAATGAAAGGTCTCGCCAAGGGCAAACCCGTTCTGCCAGACACAGAGGCAGGGAGGTTCATCCAAACAGAAAGTTTTTCTCTTAAAGCTTGCACACGCTGACACGTAGACTCACGGTGAAGGAAGACCTCTGTAATTACAGAAGCGTGAGCCCCTTCCCTGGCTAAAGTGAGCTTTTTGGACCTCCAAGTCGAAGGCCTGCAGCCTTGCGTAGAAACCACACATAAACACTTACAGAAACTTGTTGAGCAAGCCACAGGCCCCCCCCATCCGCTCATGCATGTCTTCATTAAAGCCAAAATGCGGATCGATGTGCTGCTTGTAAGTTTAGCGGACCACTCTGAAGAGTCCGCCCCTCCCCCACTTTCATCCTCTGGCCATCCGACGGTGACAAACTCAGTAATTTGTGAGACAGAAGGGGTGGCAGACAGCTGATGGTGAGGGTGGCTAATTAAGAGACCTGCCCAAGCATCAAACACTCCAGAATCCATGACAGGCGACGGAGGAGCCTAACGATTATGGAAATGATATTACATAGCCTTCTTTGATCATTGCATCACATTGCATTTTCTCCCAATCATCTCTTAACACATGTGGGACTCCGTCGTGTTCAGCAGCGCAATTTGGTCACAGAGGAGAAGGGCCTGATCAATAAAGATAGTCTGAAAACACTTTTATGATTAACGCACCGCAGCACAAAAGACTTAAGGATATTATTATAGATGAATGTAACTGATTCAAGGATACTGTAATGACTATAAGATGCCATAAAAAAAGTTCACGTTCAGTTTTGTCACAGTGAATTAGTGCCATAGGGGGATAAACAATACACAGAATAATTAGGCTGCACCCAAGCTGAGGCTTCTAATGTCCACAGGACAATGTCCTGAAATCAATCCCTGCTGACAAGAGAAAGGAATACGCCGCGTTAAAAGGCACAAACATGTCTGGTTGCTCTGTTCTGCACTACGTTCTCGTGACCGCAGGCCTCCACATCCCAGCCTATGTTGTACTTATGCAGATTTTCCTGCTTACTTTTCTAGCTCACTTGAGCAAAACCATAACTAAGAAGTCAAACTGTGAGTTCTGCACAAGCAACCTGATTGGATAAAGACTGAGTCTGAGGAAAACTATTTCCATAACATGGAAATAATGGTCATTAGCAGTTTTTCCTAATTTTTTCCCCCCTAGTTTGTCCAAACACTGTGAACTCCGTAATAGGCTGCAACAAAAACTGCAAACATATTCACCTTTTTCACATTTTCTTACGTTACAACAACAAATTTCAGCATATTTTAAAATAAAATGACGCTACAGACCTGCATTTGTGTTTAGCTCCTTTTACTCTGTTAACCCTAAACAACATTCTGTACCACTGCTCTCTTCAAAAAGTCACATTGATAATAAACAGAATCCACGTCTTTAATCTGAGGACTAAAAGACAGACTGAGGTCAGGCATTAAGATCAAAGCAGGGTTTGGTTATAAAACACCACTGAAAGCAAAACACATTCACCTTTTAAATGTGGTCAAATGAGACAAAAACAAATCTTTTTGACCTGCACAAAAAATGGCACTTGAGGTGTAAAACTAGCACTGCGGATTATTCAAAAATAACACCATTATGGAATTACATAGTGAAACACGGTGGTGGCACCATCATGATGTGGGATTGCATTCGTCAAGCGTGACAGGGAAGCTGGCCATAGCTAAAGACAGATGTTGAATACCTTTTAGAAGACTGTACAAAGGCCTCCTTTCCAGTTGGACAACTATAGTTTAGTTTAAAGCATATGCATATTTAGTAACGGTCCAGTCAAAGTCTGGAACTGTCTGAGTTTGAGTTATCATCCAGAGGATAAGCTGTACTTTTAGTTAATAGAGGTTCAGTAAAGTTTTGACACAAGGCTGCTCCATGCACCTCATCAGGACACAAACCTTTTTAGATTTTTTTATTAGTTTTTATTTCCTTTCAGCTACTTTCTTTCTGAATATCATATAAAATCACAATACACGCATTCGCAATTATATGCAATGTGACAAAATGTGAACACTTTTATAAAGCAGTGCACAATATGGAAAATATTGCACTAAGTGCAGGAAATCAGGATCGAACTGCAGAGGATATAATAAGAACTAAATTAGCTCTTTGTAAGACTTCATTACTTCTGTCTGTTTCTTTTCCTGCTAGTAAGACTGAAACTGATTAAAAGCGTCTCCTTCCACTCTCCGTCCCAGGTGATCTGGAAACACGGCTCCACCAAACAAATGCAAACCATTCCGTATTTAACCATGTGAACGAGCTGCCCGAGGTCGCCACTGTTGTGAAGAGAGGGGGTAATATCGGCCCCTCCTAGGAATTTAGCAAAGAGGGTGAAGAAGGGAATCAAAGCGGACGAGTTTTAGGACTGGAAAACGGGAACGCGATGCAATATTAATGGCCGACGGAGCGCACAGACAAACTCGGAGCACCTCTGAGGAGCGGGTGCTCCTTGTGGCCCAGGATTCAGAGCTGATTGACACGTGTGACACGCGCAGGATGAAGCGTTTGACAAGTGTTGCACTCAGGAGGGGGCAGCGCTTTTGTTTAACAATGCACAAGCTCGACAAGGAACGTTATCTGCAGCCTAAGCATCTGGCATCGAGCAGCGGTGAAGCTCCAGCTCTTTGTAATTCTCTAAGCTGTGTGCCAGCGTTTACGACTCACCAGTGACAAAAGCACTTTGACTGTGGAGTATTTTCAGACAGAGCTTGGAGCAAATGGTCTGGATTTGTCATAGCAAACGGACGTTTTAAGATGTCCACAATCACCATGTTTTTGGAAATGCGAATTGTGAGAGGACTTAAGCAAGTTCTGACTAAGCTAACAAACCGCACCTGAGAAATTGATGGTTTTCAACCCTTTCCTAAAACTTTACTGTCACTAGTTTTGATATTTATAGCAGTAGGTCAGTGTAAAAGAAAAATGTAAAATTAACTCCATATCCCACTGCATACAAGGATTGTGTAGCTGCTTTACATTTTATTCGCTTTAGATCTGAATTTAAAACTACTATAAACCATAAAAGCTACTTTCTCTGCAACAATATATCAACAGTAACTAAGCTATATGATTCTGTAATGTTCAGTGTTTCGTGTCTATTAAGAACAAAAATGATTTTATTGGACTTCTTCAAAAAAAATGTGTAAAAGTTGAAATGCATTTTTCTTTCAAATAAAACATTTACGTGCCTCCTTCACTGCTGATGTCTACATTTATAAATCTATATAATTTTACATGAAGTTTGAAAACGTTTTATCAATTTGAACATTTTTTCCTCTTTAGATTTCAAATTTATAAAACTTTACTACTCTGTATAGAATCAGAGTCTAACAAAGGTCAGGTTGTTTTTTTCTACTGAAAGTTTTCAGGTGGGTGGAAAAATGAGCAGACAGTAATAATACCAGGTGGCATCATAAACAAAATCCCAGATGATAATGTGGAGAGTATTATTATAACGTGGTTATAATGACTAAACGACAATAAGACGCAAATGATTAAAAATGTGTGGTGAAAAAGTGTTTGTGCCCCCACAAATTGAGTCTGTTTTTACTTTTCTTTACGCATAAATCTTTCACATCATCAACTAAATTTTAAATTACATTAGACAAAGATGAGTACAATAAGCTGTTTCCAATTTTTTTTTTTTTCCCAGGAAAAAAAGCTATAAAAACCAAACAAGATCTAGTGGAAAAAATAACAAATAAAACCTGTGTGACAAGATGAAGTAGGCTAATAAATCTCAGAAATCAAGATGTCATAACCTGATCTGGAACTGTCTAAAGTTTTGGACTCTACAGTAAAAAAAAAAAAACTGTAAAAGATATTATCCGTAAATAGAGAAATCAACCAAAATTACTCCAAAACCACATCAACAGCTCGTGCAGGAGGCGACAACAAAACCCAGAACATCATGAAATGCATTGGAGGTCTCATCCGACTCCGTTAGAATCAGTAAGAAAGAGACACGGCAAAAATGGCATCCAGAGTTTCAAGTTGAGAGCAAAACAAACGCAAAGGTCCATCTCACATTTGCTAAAAGACTTTCTGTGACTTTCAGGAAAATATTTTGTGGTATGACAATGGCAACAGTCAAACTTTTTGACAGGTAAGTGTCGCTTTACTTCAAATGTAAAACTAACACAACCATTCAGGAAGTGAAGATAACAATAAAAGTGGTATAATGCTTTTGATTCTTAACAACTTGCCATGACTGGCAAAATTGCAAATTTTGCAATAGAAAGAATAACAGTGAGACTCCAACCAAACGGCTCATTAAAATAACCCCTAAATGACGGCACTGAAGAGGCTGAATCATAAAACCGTTTGAGATGCTGAGACGTGACCTTAAACAGTCAAACACCCTCTGATGTGGCTGACTGGGCCGTAATGCATTCCCAGTTATCACCAATGCTAGATTGTAGTTGTTGCCTTCAATTTAGGCACAATTAGTTTAAGGTTTAGGGGAGAAAAACTTTTTCACGTAGGGCAAGGTTAGTTTAATATTTATCCATTAATTACCGTTTTGTTTTTTTATTTACTCATGTTGTTTTTCTCTAGTGTTAAAATCTTTAGTGCGTGCGTGTATGTGTAAGTGTATAAACTCATAAATTTAAATATTAATATGAAGGCTGACCTATTTAAGTGTCGGAGGAGTCAGAGGAATCTGGTTTTTAACATCTCCACCTGTCAGAGCAATCAGCTTCCTGCTCAGCCTCACGGTGCGTTGGACCCAAGGTGCCACAGGAAGGGAGCTAAAAACTGGAGCAGTATTACAGTTTGTCTCTGCCACTCAGGCCACCGAGGAGCGCTGCGGAGGTGTTTGTGTGGCCTTGTCTGCTCTGATGGGCTTTGCTCTCCCTACTCAGCCGACGCAGGATTGATGGAGTGGCAGGGTGACATGTGAGAGGGTGTTGCAGCATGTTGCGTACGCTGCCTGGGCAGTGGGAGGGGGGAGCAGGCCCCTTATCCACTTCTGCCTCTGCTGTCACAGTGATGAAGGACGGATTGGCTCTGGTGTGATCTGAGCGCTTCATCACGGTGATGTATGGAGCAGCAGCCAAGGCTCCAGAGCTGGGACGCGTCTTTGTACACCTCTGCGACTCTTAGGTTAAATGTTTTCCCTCTTTTCTTTCTGCGTCCCTGCGCCGGGTCTGCACACAGCAGCGCAGGTGGTTCGCATTATTCACAAAATTCCAGTCATGACTTCATGGAGAATCACGTGCCAAGGTGGAGTTGTTTGTTCGCACTTTCCCAGAAGAACAAAAGGCAGGGCGAAATTTACTCAATATTTAAATTTTATTCCAGTTTTGTAACTTTTTAAATAAGCTCACGGAGTGCTTCCTTGAAATCAGGATAAAAACCAGACCTCTGTAGACAATCTCAGCTTTTTTTTTTTTTCCCACACATCTTTCTTTTTCCTCTCAAAATCAAAACTCTCATCAAAAACGTTTAACACCTGTATTAACAGGTTTTCTGATCCACACCCTCCTCACACTTTCACGCTGCAGGCAGGGTGGGGTGGTGAGCACGTTTCCTCAGGGTTAATGCCTGGACTTGAAATCAGATCAGAGGTTCTTTGTCTTGCAGGTAAGACGAGAAATATTTAGCAAACGCTCTCATACCTGCAGTACATAATGAGCGAGTTGTTTAGAAAAATTTACCCGTACAACAACAACAAAAAGCAACAGCTCCATCTGCTCTTTACATCCTTATCTGCATAGACTCACTGAGCCAGGCCCTGCATCTGTTCTGATTAGGGTTTTTTAATGAACCTATTCTGTGTGTATGCAACTGCCACTACTAGAGCTGCACAGCATATTGTATCATAATTGTCACTGCAATATGAATGTGTGCTAAATCGCAGTCGCAGTGGGCTGCTTGGATGCTATATTTAGGAAGTAATTATATTTGTACAGACATACATTAATGCTCTGCATACAGATAATATAATACTCATTACCGTAGCATTTTCAAACTTTGTGATATTGCAACCAGAAACTTCATTGTATCTTACTGAGATTTTATGTGATAGATATATATAAAAAAGTAGAGCATTATTATGAAGTGGAGGGAAATAATAGACGTGTCTTTTGGGGAATGCTTCTTTCAGCTTTGCACATCTGCAAAAAGATATGTTTGCCCGTTCTTCTTTGCAAATAGCTCAAGCTAATCCAGACTGAATAAAGGACATCTGTGAAAACCAAGACATGTCGATATCCGACTGAAAGCCAAAAGCCTGCCGTAATCTCAAGTCACCATCTTCCAGACAAATATAAGCAGCTTCCTCGTCCTGCAAGAAAGGGATTTTCACAGTATCATGCTGCCACCACCGTGTTTCACTGCAAGGACATTTTCAAGGTGATGCACAGTGTATATTTTCTGTCATGTATGTAAAACAAAAAAGCTCAACTGGGATCTGTTTGCTTCTCTGACAAACCTCCGAAGCCTCCACAGAACAATTGAACTGAAATGAAATTTTAACTAAATTAAAATTAAACCTTTAAATAGATAGATGTTTTCAGATTTTTATTTGTGAAACAAGTTTAAAGCTATTTTGCTTGAATTCATGTGGACCAATTGCATGAAAACCCAATAAAAGTATAACTGTATGAGGTTGAGGTTTGAAAAAGTTTAAGGGCTATTGTAATGCTAATCATATCAAACAACAATACCACAAAAACAGGTTTTCCTAATACCACACAGGAGCGTCTACACCTCTTTAACTGGGAGACGCTCCCAGTAAAACCTTGACAATCCAGCTGCACTTGCCATTAGCGCTTTTTTTTTTTTTTCTGACAGGAGCATCTCAGCTCACCTCACCTTCAGGAGCAACCTCATATTGGAAAAAAAACCAAAAATCGGAGAGGACAATAAAGTCTCCTCTCAAATTGTGTTAGTCAGATGAGCTCACATCCTATAACCAGTCTCCCTGGTAAGCAGAGTGGGAGAATGTTGTGTTAGTTGATGCGGCCAATTAATTATATTGTAAGTCATTTAAAAATCTATAAAGGAAGTATAAACTGGTTTAGGCTGTTTGAGAAATTGTAAGTATGGTATTAAAAAATGCAATACGTGTATTTCAATTGCCCTAAGCGGTGTTATATTGGAGTCTTTTTAAAAAAGGAGCTGTGTCTTAAAAAGGAGTAAAGCGTAAATTATGCATATCATTTCCCCCCCTTTCCATTCCTCTTCTTCATTTTTTTTGCAGGAAAACATGGCCGCAGTCTACACACGCTTTGTCCCGCACGCTGCGCTCACCTCCCTGGAGGTGGTCTCTCACACCGACATGGGGTGTATGGTGAGGGGGGCGAGGTGGAGAGGTGTCAGAGCGCACCAGCTTGCCTCGGAGAGGCTCTCTCTGGCTGCTGCAGGGGTGAAGGCTCCTCTGTGTGTTAGTCTATTCGTGGCTGTGGGCTCCTAAGTGTGTTATATCGAGCCCGTGGTGTGAGACTGTTACTTTCCCCCTCGATCTTTCGCTCTCAGATCTTCGTGGTTAACACAACTGTAAAAGTAGTTTTCTGAGGTAGTTTTTATGGTGCCCCAACAACAACATGAACTCTGCTTCAACAAAAGAGGCAAAAGACTCTACCAGCTGTCTACTTAAGAATAGAGTTGTGCGATTAAATTAAAGCATATGAATATAGCGAGCACAGCAGTAAAAAAAAAAATCCCAAACAAAATAATCCAAAATCAACTACGCATCAAGAGTTAATTCTGCGAAAAAAAATAAAAAATACTGTCATTTTGAAGAAGACTGCTGTAGTTTTGCTGTTTTCTGTTACATTGATACTCTTATGAATGCTCTAATGTGTGCTAGAAAGAGAATGTGAGACAGAATAAAGATTTTTTGACAATTCATAAACCAAAATTAGTGCGTGAACTAAAACTAATGCAAAGGACCGAATAATTATTACACATAACAACAATATGATCACATTGATGCAGACATTGCTCATACCTGATACAGGTAGGACCTTTAGCATCTTTTATCCAAGATGCTAAAGGTCACAGAAAGTGTTAGAAGAACCAACATTTCTTCATAAATTCAGTTGTGTAACTGGCATAATTTCTACAATTTTCCCACACTGGAAGGCAGCCAGACCCATTATGCTATTCAAAGAAGCTAAAGACAGTACACAAGAAGAAAAAAAAAAAAACCGGCTGCAATCTTATTGTTAAGGTTTGCTGATATTAAGAAGCTGCATATCTATTGCTATCTAACATTTGGTTTGCTTGTTTTCCTAAAATGTATCTTTACATTTTGTTTGTATAGTTCTTTGCTAAATAATAAGACATATTCCATATTAAAGCTGAATCTCATTTTGGTGATAACTGTGTGTGCCCAAAGCTCATCATACATCCTCCTTCAAGCTGCTCAGAAATGTTTTCCGGTATTAATGAGAGCATGACGTGAACTGGGTGGGCGTTCTGGAACACCAACACCGTGGCTAATTAGTTAGATTTCAAGTTTGTTTTTTTTTCCAAGAAATTTGATAAATGCGTGACTGTTAACTACGCGGGTATTTTATTTATTTTTTAAATATCTGTAATGTATCAAAAATATTCTCCTTGATGCCTGACCTGCACGGAGTTGAGCCTGCAGTAGCCGTTGAGAGGAAAGCGGATGACGTGCGTTGGGTCCTGGTTCCAGCCGGCGTTGACTGAGTTGCACATAACGTCTCCGGTCTCAGGGAAGATCTCCTCTATGAGGACCTTCTCCCCACTCAGGGCGATCCTCTCACCGAGGTCGGGCGTCACCCGGACCACGAGGCAGTCGCAGGGCTGTGCCATCCGCCGCTGTTCGCGCTCCTGCTTCCAGCGCTCCAGCTCCTTGATCATGGGCGTCAGCTGGTAGTAACGGGCCTCCTCGTACAGCAGGTGGAAGTCCTGCACAGACAGATGGACGTGGAGGTTACAGCGGTGAGTTACGGTCCTTTTGGCTATATGTGTGACTAACGCACCATCTTTCACTATATTACATCTCTTCACCAAGGTCACACGGAAAACGATACAGCACAATGCTGTGCAATATTAAGCATGCTAACTAAGAGGCTATACTGCATGTGTTTTTAAAGAGAAGTCATTTTGCAGACAATGCTTCACGGAAGATCATTGCTGTTAGTTATGCTTTCTTGTTATTAGCTCGTTTTGTGTTATCATCTTGTGACTGTCTGCTCTCGTTGTTGAATAAACTTTAACATTGATCCATAAACGGCTCCCCCTGTTATTTCCGTAAACGAAGCGCTGCAGTGTGACGTCAGCGTTCTTCTTCCGCACACGCGGGTCGCTTTGGTAACACACAGGAGTTTCATTGAGGTTGGGTTTAATTAGTAGTATGAACCAGCAAGCATAAAAAAAAAGGATTTCAGCAACAATCAGAATTGCGGCTCAAGACGTGATGTGTGAACGCAGCCAAAATGTAAACTTAATTGCCTTCAGGAGTGACAGCACGTCCTTGGAAGAGAGAAACAATAAACTATGATCAGTGATGGCCTGCAACCAGCAGGACAACATTCTCAGTTAACAAAGCATAGCAGCTTTCCTCCACTGCGGCTCTTGGCAGAGCAGTGCTGGCCTTTAGCATGTTTTGGCTAGCTGACTCCAGAAAGGCTATCAGTGGTGCTCCAGCAAAGTGTGATGGTGCATTCCTGTGTGCAGACAGTCTGCAGCAGATTGCTTCCCTCTCACTCCTGGGCAGGGCTAGCTGGGGGCCATTTGCCCCGGTGCGCTTGCCTCTAATTTCCCACAAGACCAGATGGCACCATCACTCACCACTACCATAGAAAATACAGGGGAGGAGGAAGAAATGTGCAAGAGAACATGAGGACAGTCATCAGCCAAGGAGCCTTTTTAATGGATTCCTCCTATAGAGGGGGTGGGGGAGGGTTGGGAATATCAGGGGTTATGTTAATAAGGCTCGTGGCGCGATGTTAAGCTCCTATTAGAACAAGATCTAATTAGGTTACACCTAAACCCTGCAAATCTTTTTGCTAAACAATCAGTAATTAATCCATCTCTGTTCTGATTAGTGTCTCACAAGGAAAAAGAATGACAGCTTAATCCAGTCATTGTTTGTGAACTGTCATCCTTGACGCGCAGATATTTTCTCTACATTATGCGCATGTTGCTGAGATCCATGCTGGAACCGTCGTCTGCTTATATTTATTAGCCAAACAAGAACATGAGGCATACAACAGCATCCGATAAACCTTTGAAAAGTAAGAATGCACATTTTTAATGATAAATTGTTTATGCCTCATCCAGTGAACGCGGCCAGTACAATGCTGGAGAAGTACTTCTGCTTTTTAGTCTAACTTACTCGACATATTGTTGAACTACTTTTTTTTTTTTTTTTAATCTACATGTTGTTAGTAAATTTGCATCCAGAAACTGAAACGTCAGCCCATTTTTTTCCATCTCGGTGAAATCACATGAGATCAGTCATCTGTGACATCTGACAGACATTGTAGAAGAGATATGCTTAAAACATGTTTCTGTCCACATTTAGGCCAAAAGAGTTTGCTTTTAGACTCATCTGACCATGTTGGCTTCTTCCACATTTAGGAGTATATTTTTATGGCGAATATTTATCTTGTCAATAGATTATCCCACCTGACCTGTAGAACTATGCAGCTTTCCCACAGTTACCACAAACCTCTAAGTTGTTAGCTATGGTGAATAGCCATGTCTAGCATTGCTATCTTTAAATGATTTTCAATCTATCATTTGAAAATCTACAATTTTCAAATTTTAGATCGAACAGTGCATTATGAAATGTTCAACGCTTGGAAAATTGTTTTATAAACTAAATCTGTGTTAAATTTTGTCCACAACTTCATCCTTTGGTCTTTGGGTTTGTTCACTAATGTTCTCTCACAAACCTCTGAGGCCAACACAGGACAGCTGGGTTTACAATGAGATCAAATAACATATAGGTGAACTCTATTCACTAATTAGGCGACTTCTAGGGATTTTAATACCTATGCACACCCTCCTCCTTTTTTGAATTTTGTCTGTAAAGCAATGTGGAAACAATGTACCAACTTCCCACCACTAGGCACTGATTTATGCTGGTCGTTTAAGCTCTATAAAATATATTTAGGATTGTGGTGGTAGCTAAACAAGTATTAAACGTTTTTAAAAGCACTTCATTTGTTTATCTTTACCTCTGTTGCCTACAAACAAAAACAAAAGATGGCAGCAAACATAATTCTGTCACTCTTCACCCCTTCATCTGAGCTGTGCCTTCATCTGAGACGTGGGAACGACACCCAAACACAACTCCATCTGGTCTCAGAGTTGACGCAACACATCTTAAGCTCAAATTCTAATATTTAGGATTTCAGATCGCGGACGAGGAACGGTGGGTCCATTCCCCCTCCCCTTTTTTTTCTCCTCCTTTTTCTGTCTTTTTTTTTCTTCCTTTCTGTCGGCCTTCTTGCTGCTGCTGACAAAACTCATAGCGAGACGCCCCCCTTCAGGCGGCTCTCTGTATCAAAGTGTAGCTCCTCATCCTTCACAGGTCTGAAGCCATGGATGGATATGTTTTTAACAGGGGTCTGTCTGCGAGGCACTTTAGTCATCCTGAGCAGCGTAGAAAACAACAGAGTAATCCTAAGTGCTGAGGTGAGGATGAGAGGGAGACAAGGCCAACAGCTCTGTCCTGGTTGCTGAAGCTGCTGTTAACGCTGCCAGCTCTACGAGACAATTCATCCCCCAATCCTGTGTCCAGACAGCCCGTTTGAGCTTCAAAATAATGATCCGACCTGATAGCCTGACGGCAAGGCAACATTTCAGGGAAGGACAGGGGGAGGGACAGATGGATAAAGACAAGAAGGAGAGAAAAATGATGGAGGATGTCACTATGAGGGAGTCCGACTAATAAAGACCTGCTGTGTCTCAAACTAAAAAAAAAAGTGACTAAAACCACACAAGTAGAAGCTCGCAGGATGTTGATTAAACAAGCCGCTGTAAAAAAAAACAATACAGCCAACTCCCATATAATGCAGATCAGTCGCAAGAATAAGAACACAACACATAAAGAAAGAAGAAGTCGATTTAACTGAATAATCTGACGTGAACTCCACTAACTCGCTCCGCTTTTAAACCATGCCCTCGCTATGACTGAGCATTGCTTACACTCTCCTGATTAATTGTGGTTTGAATAATGAGTCCAGAGGAGGATATTAATAGGGAATATTTTTGTTCCACTGATACAAGCTGCAAAAAAAAAAAAAAAAATCTTTTCCTATTCTGCTCAGACTTTCACATCGATTTAGCAAAACACACTGCGCCGCGGCTGCCAGCAGCAGAAACAGACCCGGCCCTGGGGCGACGGCAAGCCTGATTGTGTTCAGATAAGGACATGCTCAATTCCGCCTCGCACTATTTGCATTTTTTTCTTCTGGCTTCACGCAAATTGAAAGGTATGCAGATCAACACAGGCTTATGCGAGTGGGTCGTAATGAGTCGAAACAATGAAGTCTAACGCATTCTGTGTAAACCGTGGTGCCTGATTGGACTGTCAAGACTTCACAGAAAGCAAGGGGAAGGAGGGGAGGGGAGAGCAGCGAAGGGGAGAGTGGATGCAAAAGGAAAAAAGTAATCAGCTATGAGTCAGGGAATCGTCTGCCAAAATATGCGGGGCTTTCATGTCATGTTCTGTTGTCTGGGGTTTGGCTCTTGTTCCTGCTATCCGTGGGGCCCAGGGAGCAGGCCCCCGGCTCCGAGTGGCTTGGCCTCGCCTTGCTACCTTGTGGGGAAGGATGAACGAGTGAAAAGGTCACTTTGGGTTGCGCAACGGAAAGAAGTGCACACCTAGGAAACCGTAGCACCAAACAAAACCTTGAGAAGGATCCAGCTGGAGGCATAGTCATTAATGCAAAGCCACATATGCTATTGTGCATAAATGTTACTTTTTATATGCAGCTCATTTCAAAAGATGTGCTGTTGTACAGAAAAACATCACCGGTGGGAAACTGACATGTGCAAAGCATTATTTGATACACAACTAGATAGTGTGCGTTTGGTTGATACGAACATGTGCTTTGGTTTGGCTAATACAGGCCAAGTGTGATAAGAAACTATAATTTATGGTGCCTGTTTCTACTTAGAATAAACTTCATCAATCAAGCTCTGAAACACAAACCAAGTGTGAGTTCTCAGTAAGGCTCAAGTGGATCTGGTGGTTCGTAATGCGTAAAGGAACAGTGCACCGATGAATGCATGCGCAGTTAATTGGAAAAATGTCCGTACCCCTCAAGTTTTTCACAGTTTAGAAATGTTACAAAAACTACAATGTATTTTATTGGCATTTTATGTGATAGATCAACTAACTATAAAAAAGATCTAAGTGTGAGCAAATAAAGCCCACCAGTGTGCAATTTAAGCCCAGCTGTTCCCTGAAGCCCTTGGAGGTTTGTTCGAGAATATTAGTGAGTAATCAGCAACATGAAGACCAAGGAAGTTGTGAAAAAGTTCCACTAATATCCACAGTGGAAGAATACGTCTGCATGACAACTATTAGGTGTGCACTCTACAAATATGGGCTCTTAAATCGATTGTAGAACAAAGGCCACAAAAATCCAGTAACCTGTGGAAGAAGATGCTCCAGTCAGCTGAGAACCACGTTGAACATTTTAGCTGAGAAACGAAACGCTGTTTCACAGAAACATTGCATATGAATCCTGAACACATCAGTAAAACATGGTAGTAACAGCACTTTGCTGTGAGGATGAATTTTTCACAAGGAACCAAGAGTTCATGCGAACATGGTGGAGGTCAACAGAAGTCCTAGAACAAATCTCCTTCACCCTAATGGTTCACCTCCCAGCAGGACAATGAGCATGAAGCCAGAGCTACAATACAATGGTCAGAGCAAAGCATAGAGTGGCCTAGTTAAAGTTCAAACTTAAATTCAATTAAGAATGTGTGATAAGACTTGTTGTTCATTGAAAGTCTTCAGAAAACTGGAACATGTTTTGGTGTGTAGATTTAGATATTGAAGCTGGTACCCAAAAAGATTGACCCTGTTTAGTTGCTTACGACATTTTGATGTGTAACGGTGGCACTTGACGAATTGTGATGTTTACTGGTTTACTGTATGTTGTCTTTATGACTTTGTACTTTTGTGTTTTTTATGATGTAAAGCACTTTGAACTGCCTTGTTGCTGAAATGTGCTAAACAAATAAACTTGACTGATTGATTGTTTGACCTTGCGTGGATCCAGAGGGGCAGAACATAATGGAAAACAGTTTTATTTCTCAAAACTATGTTCCTTCCACTTTATAATTAAAAAATATACATTCTACTTTGTGTTAGACAATTATATGAATTAAAAAAAATACATTGAGGTTTGCAGCAGTAAAATAATAAAATGCTAAAACGTTCAAATGTTATGGACAATTTTGCAGAGCACTGTATCCCTTGAGAGGACAGAGAAGCATTAAAAAGCACAAACATGAGTAAACCGAAGTGTGCCATCTTTGGAAAAATCTAAAATAATTCACTTTCCAATCACTTATGCCTTGAACTACTTCAGGTTTTCCAGGACAGACGGACAGAAACACACAGTGGCAGAAATACCTTGAAATCCTCTGGAAGCAGCAGTTTGCTGGTCCTCAGAAAACTGAGAATGTAGCGGAATATCTCGCCGTCCCGATCTATGAAGTAGTGCTGCTTCAAGCTGTCCAACACGATGGGCTCGGTGCCATTGAACAGGCGACTGATTCTGAAAATTGAAACAGACACACAAACACACACACACGCAGAGAGACAGCCGCACACACAAACACAACCACATAATGGAATGAGCCAGCTCCCTTCAAATGCATGAAACAATTACCCTCCATTTATTTTTCAATTTTATTAGCACTAAGCTTGAAATGCATTAGCATCACAGGTTGAAACAAGGGGCTTAAGGCACAGTTCCCCCATTCCAGACTTGTTTGAAGTGTCCCTTCTGCAGAGAGATTAAAACAACACACACACACACACACGTCTGCTGCTTGTACTTACAGAAATTAATAGTATGAATGTAGCATTACAGCTCTATTATTCCATCTGTCAGAGGGGTGCAAATGAATCAGAGGCAGGAAATGGGGAAGGGCCACATGCTAAAATGAGGGAAGCATGCGGGAAAAACATATATATTTTACTGTTACAGTTTAACTTTCCTATGAATTTAAATAGAATTTAGTAGCAGCACTCTACTGTATGCAATGCGGCCTGACTTGCAGTTTGGAAAATGTTTAACAACTCTGCCATTTGTAAGAGAGAGAGATGACCCTAAAGCAAAAAGCAAAACAGCAAATAAATATGTAGAAATTGTATGTAAATGTTGTAGAGCAGACATGCACACCCAATAAAAAATCGCAACAAAGCTACAGCTAATGTTTTTTTTTTATTTTTACATATTATAAATCATGATAATTAACAAGAAAAAATTAGTTAGATTCAGACTTTTAAGCATTCACCTAAATTTAGCCAACTTTGTTTTAGTAATAAGACACTTGTTGCTGCTCAGTATCTTGGGTTTTTCCCCCCGTCCTTCAGTGTACTGCATGATTAAGAGCTTATTTGATGTTGGCTACAGGGGCTCATCAAGGCAAAGAGTAGAAATTACTATTATCTTTAAACTTTCATCACACAGTGCTGGCCCACGCCTCCAGATACCCATGGACAGATATTTATCCCCACCCCCTCGCCTTCACGCGGATGTCCTGCAGGTCCAGCTCTCACTTTAATAATCTAATCTAAACACCTCCACTTTATCTGTTTGCTCATTTCTGGTTGCTATATCCTTATTTAACGGTTAGCTGTAACTGTCTGCTTGGTGTAAATAAACAAGGTGGACAATCTGCAGCACAAAACCACTTTTACAAATTCACTACACATTTGCAGCTCACTGACAAAGAGCTCTTGGCAGGCTGCTGCGTTGCAATCGTTATATGTTTTTTTTTTTTTTTTTTAAGTAATCAGGGTTTAAATCATATTAACAGCTTCCAGGCTGGCTGACAAACCTGTGGTGACAAGAGAAATCATAAAAGAAATTTGCAAATTGGCCAGCTGATGCTTCCTTCGGTGCTGGCAAAGTGCTGGAGTTAATAAACTTAGTTGGAGACACTTAAAATTAAAGATGCTCCAGTCAGTCAGCCAATTTTTCTCTAGATCAACTCTGCCGATCGAAATGTTGAATCCTGAGAAATCCTACTTTTAACATATACACGTACTTTCATTTGACTTCTTTGGGTTTAGTAAATATCAGAATAAGATTATGGTCAAATATTTTGATGCATAAATTCTGTCTTATCGAAGAACAAGCATATCGAAGTAGATCTTTCTTAGGGAAGAAAACTGAATTGTTCAAAATTGGCAGCTCAGACCTCAAAGAAAACGATTGGTTTTGTCCTGAAAACGCTTGATCAGTGCATCTCTACTAAAAAAGAAAAGTAGGCATGTAAGGATACGAAAAGCAGTCGTGTTTCCAACCACAAATTCACTTTATTGAATTTACAACCAGCTCGTGTCTTATGGATTCTTTTAGCTTGAGCGATCAAGTCAAACTGGCCGCCTCTGTTTTCTTTGACTCGACTGTGTGAGGAAGCAAAGACGCTTCTCCCCCCCCCCCTGCCATTCTTCCTCTTTTTCACTGTCTCTCTTTCTTTCTTTTTCTCTTTCTTTCCCTCCTTCTTCTTTTCTTGCACCCCGTCTCCATCCTCTCCCTTGCTTGCTTTCTCTCTGGAAATCGATGCAAAATGCTTTATAAAAAACCAATACTCATCTCCCTGTTTGGCCCGAGGTGTTCCTTTCTCATATGGTCTTGCAATTCTTCCAGCTAGAATTTCACCATACCCCTCCAGGCTAACTCTGTTTTTCATCTCCACTTTTTTTTCTTTTTTTAAAAAAAAAGCAATTAAAATGCTGCCTGTTTTTCTTTTTCTTTCCCTTTCCACCACTCCCTCTTGTCTGTTGGTCTCCTCATTTTTTCCCTTTTTGTTAAATCCCTGAGTTGGAGGGGTGAGTGGAGGGGGGTGAACGGAGGGGGTGTTATTAACAGGTAGGTGGTGAGAAAAGGGCGAGGGAGTGGTTATGTAAAAAAATTAAGAGATGAGATAAACAACAAAAAAAGAGCAGGCTGATGAGCAGGGAGGGGTGGGCTAAAGAGAGGAAAACAGAGTAGAACAGAGATTAGGAATGAAGGAGTGGTGAACTGAGACAAAAATGTAAAACTTAAATAAAAACAGAGTCAGAGGGAAGGAAGAAGCTGGGTGTCTGAGTTTATCACGGGAGGGAATGCTTAAATCTCCAACAGCAGCTCTAAATGGCAAATCGACTGAACTTATATCATGCATTTCCTGTCTTATTGACCACTGTAAGGAGAGAACAGATCACCCTCTGATGTTGTGCTAATAAGCCCTTATCCTCGTTTCTGTTATGCTATAAGGAAGCTATACCTCGATCGGTCACCTAATGGAGATAACTCCGTTAGGTGTGTTATGGAGGAACACAAACACATGCAGAGATGTCTGAAAGTCAAATCGCTCTGACATCTTTCTAACAGAGGGACAGTGAAGGTGGCCCTGCCTGATTCTGAGTCATTCAGTCATTAAGGGACGGTTCTCCAAAAACAAGGACAACTTGAAATCAAATTTTGAAAACGTAACTTTACTTTTTTAAAGCAGAATTCTTTCCCCCTCTTCTCCACTACCTGTTAGTTCAAGTAGTAGTTAAAACTTTTCATCCAAAAGCTGACCAATAAAGGTTTTCTAACGTATTCCTACTGCATGACCATGATATGACTGTATGTGGTACATAAACAGTCATCAGTCCTAATATCGTTGTTTTTCAGTTAGTTAAGGGAGAAATATTCCTACCAAACGCCCAAATTAAAAAAACTAACCAAAACATACACTACACAAGAAAGCGTTGGTCCAAAATAGCATATTTTAAGAATATAAACTCTAAAACGTCCTTGAAGCGTACTGACAGTTACAAAAATGCCAAGAATTACTCAAATTTGTATTTTACCAGAAACAAAATGTACTGATCGCAATGTAAAGCTAGATATAAAAATATGTTTGAAGAACTGACATTTATTTCCAACAAAGTACCTCGGTATGGTTAAATCATCTCAATTAAAATATTTGTCTTATTATTTTGCAATAATAAATGGTCGTATTAAGCACAACCTGATATAAAAAGTTGAAGCTTCATTCAAAGTCGAAACGCTTTTCCATTTTAAACATCAGAACGATCAACGCTGACGGCACGTTTTCTTTGGTTAAAATCAGCTGATTCCTAATTCATCCTTCGTTCATCAGTTTTTTGGTGCCAGAAAAGAGCAAAGAGTTGGAGCGAAGCACGAGAACCAGTTTATCACAAGTGCTGTTTAGGTGGGAAAACTTCCAGAGTGTACCTTGGACAATTTTTTTCTTTTAATTCCCACAGTTGCACGGAAACACCTGAATGTTGTTAGATAACATTTCAGAGTAGAATACAACAAAACGGAGGAATTTTTTTTTTTTTTTTTTTTTTTTTTTTTTGCTTAAGCTTACATCAGCTGAAGAATGCCACTGTTAGTCAGGTCAATTGACAGACACTACAAATGTTTCCTTAATGTCTCACTTTTGCCCACTAAAAGCTTTACAGGAAAGTAAAAACGTCCAGAACAGTTTCCATGTCTCAGGAACATTTCCCCTAATTTCTTCAGCTTCTGTTCAAGTGACTGCTGAGGCTGTCCTCTTTGAGAGCTACACAGAGTGCACATCAATGTTTCATGACCCCTGTCCCTTAATATGGCCCACACAGAAGAAGATGAATATCCGCACATTAGTTACTAGACTAACTTTCTCTTGGCATGCTGCATTATTTAGGGGCCAATCTATTAAAAGTAATCAGCGACTTCAAAAGTCTTTTAGCCCCGCTCTCATTCGGTTGTCACGTTTTCAGCGCTCCGCCCGTGGTGCCCTGCTCGACCAAACGCGGCTCAGCGCGGCACACATGCTCATGCCAGTGTAATTGTTTTGCTTTCTGCTGTCAGCCATTATCCTAATTCACACAAAAGGGGCCCCTCCTTCCTCTGGCTTCAGCGGAAAGTGGAGCCCCGAGGGCAACTGTACGCTGAGGAGGCTGGGAGAGGGAGCAAAACAATGAGTGTATGCATATGTGCGTGTGTGTTTGTGTGTGTGATCCAGAGTGAGAAAGAAACAGCAAGAGACAGACAGAGGGAGTGAGAGGAAGGAAGGAAAGGAGCATGTGTGCAAAGGAGAGGAAGAGGAAAGAGCTCTCCAACCAACTTCCACTGATATCTAGTCTTTACTCCCACTGTAAAAGCACAGTGTGGATGCTCCGACTACTGGCTATGTGCTGACTTTGAACTGTACATGCGCGTACGTGCGTGTGCATGTGTGTGTGTCACCGCTTAAATAACTTCTTTGTATGGTGTAAATTTACACCAGTGGAGAAGCACAGCAGCATAAACGATAAACTACCCACTGCATGAACCTGAAGTACAGCTGAAAGTGCGCGCAGGAAATCATCTCGATGGGAAAAAAAACCCGACATTAAACCGCTGCCTGGGCAGAGACGTTTTCTTTCTTTCTTTTTTTTTTTAAACTCATGTTATGTTGCAGCGGGATAAAAGAATAAGCTGTCAGGGATTTTCTGTCAGTAGACTTACTGAATATCATAATTTTATTACCAGGGGATTACATAGATGGTTTTCTTGTAGCCAATTTGGCAGATCCTCTGGTGCATGTTTACCTTGGTCCACTGGGGACTCAGCTGATGCACAACTGAAGGCGCTGCAATGCAACAAATGACACTGGGCATTAGACGTAAACGCTGTAAAACGTAAGGGGAGACGTTTCAAATCAGTGGAGGCTCCAGAGTTAGTTTTGTTTGCTTTCAGAGCTGTGGATTGTGGAGTAACCGTTTCAGGACGGAGCTAATAATGAGATAAAATAGATTATTTCAACTAGTTCTTTCAAATCTGAATCATCCCAGCTAAAACCTTGAAGAGCCAGTATTAAACTGCTTTACTGGCAGCTGTGCCTCCAGAAAGCCATGTCCAGATGTGGGCCACTATAAAAAGTGGAGTGGGACACTAAAAACAAAAGCTAAAACAGAAGGTGAGAAGTTTTATTTAGGCATGTTGCTATCCCAGAACCTGAAATTTAAGTCTTTCATTGTTTTAGGATAATAGTCTGTATTTCAAGCACAAAAATAATCTATTTCAATAATATGTTTGAATATGTTTGTTTAGTTCCTGGGGTACAAATTGTACAGTATTTTAAATTATCGCATCTCTCCTTATCTCACCTAAATATGTGATAGCATTTAAAGGTGAGGTCAGGAATGAGTCATTAAAAACTGACCTCTACAACAGGTAAATAAAAAATAAAGAATATTTAAGTTAATAAAATGAATTAATTTTGCAAATCATCAAACTTTGCCTTTTCATTCTTCTCTTAAATTTATGCATAGAATATTATAATACCAGATTGTCTGGCGGCAAACCTGGGAGTTCAAGATGGAAAAAAATAAAAGTTTTCCTGTTAAACTTAATCTGTCATCTAATCCTGTGTTGCAGAAAACTGAAAGTAAGACAGGAGTTGGAGCACAGGCTGAAAAAATGTTAACTAAATCACTCGACCGTATCAAATTGTCCTGAGGCCACGTCAGTGTTAAAGCACAGATAATAACAATTATAAAACTGTTCATAAATCAGCAAAAGGTCAATATGTGGCATCCTTATGAGCCTGAGTTTATATTTAAATAAATTAATAAATAAAAATTTCAAAGAACGATACGTCTGACATCAGACGGCAGTTTGTTATTATTCAATGGGTGCTTGACTGAGACGTATTAAGTTTAATGACAGCAAAAAATAACAAAACCAATCTAACAACCACCAAACTAAATGTTTAGAGAGGAATAAAATGTCTATACATTGTTTCACAAGTTTTGAAGCACGAGTGCAATTGGTCAGAGCTGGAAACATAAATCAGCAAATAAAACACAGAAAAAACTATGTATTCAATAAATGATTCAAGAAAAAAAAACATTCATAACTTTCTATCTTTAATTTGATCAACAACAAAAAAAATTACTCAGGGGCTCTTTCTAAAGTTTCATTTAAAAAATACATAAGCAAATGATTATGTATAAATTCATGTTTACTTTAGTTTTTTCACGTCAAAACGTTCCCCACTCTTAAACTATTTGTATGCTAAAATCTTTATTATAAACCAGAACTAAAAAAAAAAAAAAAAAAAAAAAAAAAAAAAAAAAAAAAAAACTCAGAGAAAATTGGTATCGGCCAGGAAAATCCCGATCAGTGCATTTCTGCTGTTAAACTGACTTCACTGTTGAAGTTACACAGCAGCTGAACGACAGTGACACTGGTTAAACAATTTTTTATCCGGTTCCTCATTTAAAGAAACAATACCATCGATTTATTCGATTTTAAATAAGTGCGTGTTTCCATTATTCGATTGAATTGAATGGGTTTGATAATTAGTCATCACTTGTTAATTTGTCAGTCGTTCTTAATAAGTTGCTGAACTAAGTGAATCAGGTAAAAAAAATAAATAAATAACGGGATAATAAATGCACGTTTCTTACCTGGAGTCTGGGTACTTGGTGAGGGTCGCAAGGCTGCTGGTGTACATGTGTCCTCCGACGTCGATGTGAACGGGGGCGTTCGCTTTGGTCAGCTGAGCCGGCAGAGGGATCCCCTGAGCGGCCAGGGGAGAGACCGGGGACCGGGTCAGAGACAGCCGTGACATGCTTCTTCCCTCCTGAAAGCAAGTGTAGAGAAAAGCCATGGGAACAAAGGTAAAGGAGGGGCGGAAAACACTACACAGTGATCCTGTACAGGGAAGAAGAGGGTATATCCTTTCTGAATGCTATCAGATCACTTCCATGTCTGTCTGGTCGCATATTTAGCTTGGAAATTATTGCCACCGCTCTAATTAAGTATGTTTGCATCTTTTCATGCAGCACCGC